>NC_136411.1:339159592-339759592 GCF_051521515.1 Lactuca serriola
AGCCACATAGTCAGGCTACCTATGGGAACAAGGCATCTTGCCACACAACATGCCCATGAATGGCCAAGGGAACAAGGCACCTTGCCAGACACATGCCCATGCATGAACTGCCAAGTGAGCAAGTCCTCTTCCCCCACACTGACCCATGAACGACCAAGGGAAAAATGCCTCTTGCCACACACATGTCCATGAACGACCAAGGGAACAAGGCCTCTTCCCACACACAGACCCATGAACGACCAAGGGAACAAGGCTACTTCCCACACACAACCCCATGAACGGCCAAGGGAACAAGACTTATTCCCAAACAGACACCCATGAACGACCAACTAACAAGGCTTGCTCCCACACACATCCCCATGAACGACTAAGGGAACAAGTCTACTTCCTACACAAACACTCACGAACGACCATGAAAACGAGGCATCTTGCCACACACATGCCCATGAACGAACCAATCCCATCCTCATCGTTCTAAGGAACAAGGGGCCTTGACAAACCATGAGCAGATTTCTAAGCAAGTCAAACAACGAAGGGAGAAAAGTGTTGTAACCGAATCCGTTTAAGTGTTGTAGTTCCTACTTACTACATAGTCACTAGGCGAACTGCTCGTGTTCTTTCGAGTTCATCCAAGCGACTAATGAATAGCTAGAAGCCTTATCTGCCTGCCTATAAGTAGGCGACAGAGACAAAAACCCGAACACGATATATTTCCATTTCAAGGTCTATGTTCACAATGACCCACACATAGTTTCAATGACATTCCCACTTGATTTGAGCGGCATATCAACAAATAGGGAACCGAACGCTTCAAGGCATGGCCAAGGATAGGTCACGGACATTTATGCCCCAAACATGACATTTTTTTATTTCAACGCCTTTCATTTATAATAAAAAGCATCCCTACAAAATTTTGTGTGAATCCAAATTAATTCGAGCGAGTTATGGACAATTTTGCAAAATTATGCATCCCTGGGCAAATCAATGTCTGTTCCTGTCACCACGTTCTTTGTGCAATATGTATATATAGGGGATACCATGGGACTGCTCCCCATCGGCGCCCCAGGGGGTGTCCAGCACCCAAGGCTCTCGAGGCTGGCACGCTCGAGGCATGGCCAAGGCGCCCGGTCTTCACGAAAACGAGGCCATCAATGCCCCCATAGACGCCCCACACCCGTGTCCCCTCGCCCCGACGTCGTGCGTGTCCAAAAATTATGCATCATCAGGGAAATCAATGTCCGTTCCTGTCACCAAGCTCTTTGTGAAATATGTATATATAGGGGTACCATGGGGTCTCATTCGCATGGGTGCCCGGCTTGGGCGATGGGCAGCTAAGAGTCATGAGGCTGTATCGAGCACCAACAAGGCAAGCCAAGCCAAGCCCCACGACCCATGAAAGAGGCCACCCCCCAACACGCTGCCTTGATTTCTCGAACGATGGCCTGAAAAATAGCCCCGTTGCCTTGATTTTCCTCGACGTCGTGCGCATAAACTAGCCCCGTTGCCTTGAATTTCCTCGACGCCGTGCGCATAAACTAGCCCCGTTGCCTTGATTTTCCTCGACGCCGTGCGCATATTAAAAATTATGCATCCTCTGGGAAATCAATGTCTGTTCCTTTCACCAAGCTCTTTGTGCAATATGTATATATAGGGGGGCCGTGAGTGAGCACGGCAAGGGGTGAACGCGCCAGACGGCCTTTGAGCGCGATCTTGGGTGACGGTTGCTTAGTTCCGAGTTTCTTACATAATACCCCTCCGAGTGGGGGCCTTGGTGGGGTGTCGGGATGCCTCGTCAGGTCGCTGCAACAACAGTACAGGGTTGTGGTCTAGCCTTGGAAGTGTGGGATGAGCTGTTTGTGTGGCAATACAATGACGGTGTGCTTGCTAATCTTGTTCAACGTGCTACTTGTGCTAGCCAACATTTGATATGTGTTGATGATGGGGAAGATACAGGCGTTAAAGTGGCGTGTGTTGCTTTTTGTGATACTACTATGGTACGCTAGTCTATGGTTGTTAGACGTGCGGTTGGGTGCCTAAGCGCCGCTGGCATTGGTTTAGCACCGACAACGTGGAGGACAAACATTATCGGGAAGCATTGTCAGACATTCAGGATCATCACGGCGTGTTGAAGTTATCTTGGAAGCACAAAAGATGCCAAGCCTTGCTAACATCTTTGTGTGGGCGAGGTAGCGTCGTACACTTCATCAACCCAAGACTTGGCTTCTCTGAGGTACGATTGGTGCCCATGTCCAGCTAGTGCTGGTCGTACAGGATCAGAGATAGGCATTAAGAGGTCCCTTTTTGCTATCCTCGGCCCAAGCACATACTATATTGCCCATGCCCAGCTAGCAATGATGTGCTTAGGTCAGCAACGTCGCCTGTCCCTTTTTGCGCATCGTTTGGTGCATTCTGGGGGTTGTTTAAGCTTGTGGTTGCTTGCATGGCCTTGTGCCAAGTGGGTGGCTGTTAGTTTGATGATCTTTGGGGATGTCTACCCTAAAGGTGCATGAGTGGTGTTTGGTTTGTAACGGGTGGTTGGATGTCTGCTTGAGCAGCAACTTCCATGCGTTCTTTCCTCTTCAGTTGTGTTACAAGGCGAATTTGCCTTGAACATTGTGGGTTCCTGTGTTGCATACCTAATTGATGGCATTGTGCTGTTTCAACAAAGTTTCCTTTCGTTAAGCATCGCTTGCGGTGCCTACGAACCTTGAAGCTGTCTTTGTGGTCCATGCTGTCAATGCAGATGTGTCGATGGCATGGCCTATGAAGTGTTGCTTGGGACCACTAGTGTGAGTAAAATAACGTTATCAGTAGGCGAAGGAGACAAAAATCCGAACACGATATATTTCCATTTCAAGGTCTATGTTCACAATGACCCACACAAAGTTTCAATGACATTCCCACTTGATTTGAGCGGCATATCAACGCCTTTCATTTATAATAAAAAGCATCCCTACAAAATTTTGTGTGAATCCGAATTAATTCGAGCGAGTTATGGACGATTTCACAAAATTATGCATCCCTGGGCAAATCAATGTCTGTTCCTGTCACCAAGCTCTTTGTGCAATATGTATATATAGGGGGTACCATGGGACTGCTCCCCATCGGTGCCCCAGGGGGTGTCCAGCGCCCAAGGCTCTCGAGGCAGGCACGCTCGAGGCATGACCAAGGCGCCCAGTCTTCACGAAAACGAGGCCATCAACGCCCCCATAGACGCCCCACTCCCGTGTCCCCTCGCCCCGACGTCGTGCGTGTCCAAAAATTATGCATCATCAGGGAAATCAATGTCCGTTCCTGTCACCAAGCTCTTTGTGCAATATGTATATATAGGGGGTACCATGGGGTCTCATTCGCATGGGTGCCCGGCTTGGGCGATGGGCAGCTAAGAGTCATGAGGCTGTATCGAGCACCAACAAGGCAAGCCAAGCCAAGCCCCACGACCCATGAAAGAGGCCACCCCCCAACACGTTGCCTTGATTTCTCGAACGATGGCCTGAAAAATAGCCCCGTTGCCTTGATTTTCCTCGACGTCGTGCGCATAAACTAGCCCCGTTGCCTTGAATTTCCTCGACGCCGTGCGTATAAACTAGCCCCGTTGCCTTGATTTTCCTCGACGCCGTGCACATATTAAAAATTATGCATCCTCTGGGAAATCAATGTCTGTTCCTTTCACCAAGCTCTTTGTGCAATATGTATATATAGGAGGGGCCGTGAGTGAGCACGACAAGGGGTGAACGCGCCAGACGGCCTTTGAGCGCGATCTTGGGTGACGGTTGCTTAGTTCCGAGTTTCTTACATAATACCCCTCCGAGTGGGGGCCTTAGCGGGGTGTGGGGATGCCTCGTCAGGTCGCTGCGACAACAGTACAGGGTTGTGGTCTAGCCTTGGAAGTGTGGGATGAGCTGTTTGTGTGGCAATACGATGACGGTGTGCTTGCTAATCTTGTTCAACGTGCTACTTGTGCTAGCCAACATTTGATATGTGTTGATGATGGGGAAGATACAGGCGTTAAAGTGGCGTGTGTTGCTTTTTGTGATACTACTACGGTACGCTAGTCTATGCTTGTTAGACGTGCGGTTGGGTGCCTAAGCGCCGCTGGCATTGGTTTAGCACCGACAACGTGGAGGACAAACATTATCGGGAAGCATTGTCAGACATTCAGGATCATCACGGCGTGTTGAAGTTATCTTGGAAGCACAAAAGATGCCAAGCCTTGCTAACGTCTTTGTGTGGGCGAGGTAGCTTCGTACACTGCATCAACCCAAGACTTGCCTTCTCTGAGGTACGATTGGTGCCCATGCCCAGCTAGTGCTGGTCGTACAGGATCAGAGATAGGCATTAAGAGGTCCCTTTTTGCTATCCCCGGCCCAACCACATACTATATTGCCCATGCCCAGCTAGCAATGATGTGCTTAGGTCAGCAACGTCGCCTGTCCCTTTTTGCGCATCGTTTGGTGCATTCTGGGGGTTGTTTAAGCTTGTGGTTGCTTGCATGGCCTTGTGCCAAGTGGGTGGCTGTTAGTTTGATGATCTTTGGGGATGTCTACCCTAAAGGTGCATGAGTGGTGTTTGGTTTGTAACGGGTGGTTAGATGTCTCCTTGAGCAACAACTTCCATGCGTTCTTTCCTCTTCAGTTGTGTTAAAGGCGAATTTTCCTTGAACATTGTGGGTTCCTGTGTTGCATACCTAATTGATGGCATTGTGCTGTTTCAACAAAGTTTCCTTTCGTTAAGCATCACTTGCGGTGCCTACGAACCTTGAAGCTGTCTTTGTGGTCCATGCTGTCAATACAGATGTGTCGATGGCATGGCCTATGAAGTGTTGCTTGGGACCACTAGTGTGAGTAAAATAACGTTATCAGTAGGCGACGGAGACAAAAATCCGAACACGATATATTTCCATTTCAAGGTCTATGTTCACAATGACCCACACAAAGTTTCAATGACATTCCCACTTGATTTGAGCGGCATATCAACGCCTTTCATTTATAATAAAAAGCATCCCTACAAAATTTTGTGTGAATCCGAATTAATTCGAGCGAGTTATGGACGATTTCACAAAATTATGCATCCCTGGGCAAATCAATGTCTGTTCCTGTCACCAGGCTCTTTGTGCAATATGTATATATAGGGGGTACCATGGGACTGCTCCCTATCGGCGCCCCAGGGGGTGTCCAGCGCCCAAGGCTCTCGAGGCAGGCACGCTCGAGGCATGACCAAGGCGCCCGGTCTTCACGAAAACGAGGCCATCAACGCCCTCATAGACGCCCCACTCCCGTGTCCCCTCGCCCCGACGTCGTGCGTGTCCAAAAATTATGCATCATCAGGGAAATCAATGTCCGTGCCTGTCACCAAGCTCTTTGTGCAATATGTATATATAGGGGGTACCATGGGGTCTCATTCGCATGGGTGCCCGGCTTGGGCGATGGGCAGCTAAGAGTCATGAGGCTGTATCGAGCACCAACAAGGCAAGCCAAGCCAAGCCCCACGACCCATGAAAGAGGCCACCCCCCAACACGTTGCCTTGATTTCTCGAACGATGGCCTGAAAAATAGCCCCGTTGCCTTGATTTTCCTCGACGTCGTGCGCATAAACTAGCCCCGTTGCCTTGAATTTCCTCGACGCCGTGCGCATAAACTAGCCCCGTTGCCTTGATTTTCCTCGACGCCGTGCACATATTAAAAATTATGCATCCTCTGGGAAATCAATGTCTGTTCCTTTCACCAAGCTCTTTGTGCAATATGTATATATAGGGGGGGCCGTGAGTGAGCACGGCAAGGGGTGAACGCGCCAGACGGCCTTTGAGCGCGATCTTGGGTGACGGTTGCTTAGTTCCGAGTTTCTTACATAATACCCCTCCGAGTGGGGGCCTTAGCGGGGTGTGGGGATGCCTCGTCAGGTCGCTGCGACAACAGTACAGGGTTGTGGTCTAGCCTTGGAAGTGTGGGATGAGCTGTTTGTGTGGCAATACGATGACGGTGTGCTTGCTAATCTTGTTCAACGTGCTACTTGTGCTAACCAACATTTGATATGTGTTGATGATGGGGAAGATACAGGCGTTAAAGTGGCGTGTGTTGCTTTTTGTGATACTACTACGGTACGCTAGTCTATGCTTGTTAGACGTGCGGTTGGGTGCCTAAGCGCCGCTGGCATTGGTTTAGCACCGACAACGTGGAGGACAAACATTATCGAGAAGCATTGTCAGACATTCAGGATCATCACGGCGTGTTGAAGTTATCTTGGAAGCACAAAAGATGCCAAGCCTTGCTAACGTCTTTGTGTGGGCGAGGTAGCTTCGTACACTGCATCAACCCAAGACTTGCCTTCTCTGAGGTACGATTGGTGCCCATGCCCAGCTAGTGCTGGTCGTACAGGATCAGAGATAGGCATTAAGAGGTCCCTTTTTGCTATCCCCGGCCCAACCACATACTATATTGCCCATGCCCAGCTAGCAATGATGTGCTTAGGTCAGCAACGTCGCCTGTCCCTTTTTGCGCATCGTTTGGTGTATTCTGGGGGTTGTTTAAGCTTGTGGTTGCTTGCATGGCCTTGTGCCAAGTGGGTGGCTGTTAGTTTGATGATCTTTGGGGATGTCTACCCTAAAGGTGCATGAGTGGTGTTTGGTTTGTAACGGGTGGTTGGATGTCTCCTTGAGCAGCAACTTCCATGCGTTCTTTCCTCTTCAGTTGTGTTACAAGGCGAATTTGCCTTGAACGTTGTGGGTTCCTGTGTTGCATACCTAATTGATGGCATTGTGCTGTTTCAACAAAGTTTCCTTTCGTTAAGCATCGCTTGCGGTGCCTACGAACCTTGAAGCTGTCTTTGTGGTCCATGCTGTCAATGCAGATGTGTCGATGGCATGGCCTATGAAGTGTTGCTTGGGACCACTAGTGTGAGTAAAATAACGTTATCAGTAGGCGAAGGAGACAAAAATCCGAACACGATATATTTCCATTTCAAGGTCTATGTTCACAATGACCCACACAAAGTTTCAATGACATTCCCACTTGATTTGAGCGGCATATCAACGCCTTTCATTTATAATAAAAAGGATCCCTACAAAATTTTGTGTGAATCCGCATTAATTCGAGCGATTTATGGATGATTTCGCAAAATTATGCATCCCTGGGCAAATCAATGTCTGTTCCTGTCACCAAGCTCTTTGTGCAATATGTATATATAGGGGGTACCATGGGACTGCTCCCCATCGGCGCCCCAGGGGGTGTCCAACGCCCAAGGCTCTCGAGGCAGGCACGCTCGAGGCATGACCAAGGCGCCCGGTCTTCACGAAAACGAGGCCATCAACGCCCCCATAGACGCCCCACTCCCGTGTCCCCTCGCCCCGACGTCGTGCGTGTCCAAAAATTATGCATCATCAGGGAAATCAATGTCCGTTCCTGTCACCAAGCTCTTTGTGCAATATGTATATATAGGGGGTACCATGGGGTCTCATTCGCATGGGTGCCCGGCTTGGGCGATGGGCAGCTAAGAGTCATGAGGCTGTATCGAGCACCAACAAGGCAAGCCAAGCCAAGACCCATGACCCATTAAAGAGGCCACCCCCCCAACACGCTGCCTTGATTTCTCGAACGATGGCCTGAAAAATAGCCCCGTTGCCTTGATTTTCCTCGACGTCGTGCGCATAAACTAGCCCCGTTGCCTTGAATTTCCTCGACGCCGTGCGCATAAACTAGCCCCGTTGCCTTGATTTTCCTCGACGCCGTGCGCATATTAAAAATTATGCATCCTCTGGGAAATCAATGTCTGTTCCTGTCACCAAGCTCTTTGTGCAATATGTATATATAGGGGGGGCCGTGAGTGAGCACGACAAGGGGTGAACGCGCCAGACGGCCTTTGAGCGCGATCTTGGGTGACGGTTGCTTAGTTCCGAGTTTCTTACATAATACCCCTCCGAGTGGGGGCCTTGGCGGGGTGTGGGGATGCCTCGTCAGGTCGCTGCGACAACAGTACAGGGTTGTGGTCTAGCCTTGGAAGTGTGGGATGAGCTGTTTGTGTGGCAATACGATGAGACAGCTCGAGCAGTCCGCCAAAAAATGTCATGTTTGGGAATGCCTATCAGTAGGCGACGGAGACAAAAACCCGAACACGATATATTTCCATTTCAAGGTCTATGTTCACAATGACCCACATAGAGCTTGGTAGTATCAATCAATTTTTTCAGATCTGGAGCTTATTTGATCTTATTTTGAAGAGATTTTTGCGTTTTTGGATAGATCTCGCAAAAATAAGGGGGGTTTGTTCTTCGCGTTTTTCGTAAAAACGAGTTTTTGATCGAGCTTTGGAGCAAAAAGGGTGAAAAAACGTTGTTTTTCGTCAAGAACAGCGATTTGCTACCTCGTCCTCGCATCAACAGCTCTTTATTATAAAAAAAAAAGTGGATTTAGAGGTCCCGTGGTTCGAACTAGGGACCTCCAACACTTCAAATCAAGCGCCTTAAACAGTTGAGCTACAAGGGAACTTGTTAAACACTTTCATTGTTTGATGTTTATACACTTCTCAGCAGCAGCAAGCCAAGCTTCACATCAGCACATCGCCTCGTTCAGCATCCTCGCACCAGGTCCTCGCCTTCGGACTTCAGACTAGCATCTCGCATCGGCTCGCGCCTCGGATCCTCGGCCTCGCTTCGTCCTCGCACTGGAGCTGCAGTCTTCATCTTCGCACTTTAAAAAAATTCATACGCGCTTTGGAGGAGCCGAGAAACGAACCGACGACCTTTTATTCATCAACACGACACTTTACCAACTCAACCAGCAACGACTTTGTTCCTTCCCTCCCAAATCTTAAACTTAACCACTTCTTACCGCTTCCTAGTTTCGCAAATTTTACACTTTTTGCCCAAAAATCTATTTCTTGTATTTTTAAGCTCCATTTTCAACCAAAAATTATAGTTTTTAAATTTTGATTTTTATTTTTGACTTTTTACTTAAATTTTTGAGTTTTAAAATTTGACCTTTGACCTTAAGCTTTGACTTTCTCGTTTGAATTTTAAATTTTCAAATTTAGCTTTTCGGTTTGACTTTTCAAGTTTGACTTTTTAAATTTGACTTTTAAGGTTGACTTTTGAGGTTTATAGTCAAAGGGCATTTTTAAATTTAAGTTTGACTCATAGTTGTGTTTTTAATAGTTTTTGAAGTTTACGAGGGAATTGAAAACATGAAAGAGAGTCGTCAAGAGATGTTAAGACAAAACTTCAACATGTTCGATTATATCCCTGGAGAAACCCTCGAAACTCAGTTGTAGCGATTTACTACACTCACTACTGAGATGAATATAGCTGGGTTCTTCTTCTCCAAATCTAAGATAAACAAAAATCTATTGAATTCACTTCGGAAATTGTGGGATATGGACGTGGCTGACATCAAGTAGACAAAAGATCTCAATCGTCTTAGTCTTGCTGATATAATTGAAGAACTTGACGCTTTGAATTGTCGAAAAACAAGGAGTTCCGCAAACCTTCCGGTCAATGAAGTTTCATGTTCTCAATTGTGTGATGTTTCATGTTCTGAATCATGTGAAGCTACGATTAAACTTCTTCGTGAACATAATGATTTATTACGTTGGGAAGTTGAGGACCTGAGATATGAAGGATATCAACTTAGGAAAGGACAGAAACCCCTGAAGGCCCAGTTAGAATAAAAAACAAAGGATTTTAAGAGAATTCAGACAGAATACAGTGAAAAATGTGAACTTTATGACTATATTAAGAGACAACTTGATGTTGTAACCGAAGAACTTGACGCCTTGAAAATTAAGTGTGGAAAAACAGATGTCTGTTTCAAAAATTATACCGCATCAAGTCAGACAGTCGAGTCCTTATTCGAAACCCAATTAAAACTTAAAGATAATCAAAACAATGGTCTAGGGTATGATAGTGTTCCTCCACCTTTCAATCATAACTACACATCCATCCCAATGACGCAGAAAGAAATTGACAGGGAGGCACATCTTCGATATGGAAAACCAGCTGGATTTGTGTTAGGAAGTATTCAAGTTGAAAATAATAATGTTTCTACTTTATGTGCAGGTAAAGAAGCAGAGGATGAGAACAATGAGAACACCATTGAACAAACCAACATCTTCTTGAACTCTGAATCTGTTGCTTCGAACTCAACTGCTTCTGATCAACCTGATGTTGAGAAATACAGGCCCAATTCCAGTGAAACAGAGTGCCTCCTGCAATTGTGCATGTGGGAAAAATCAGAGACAAGGCAAGGATACACCACCAGGGGCAGGAAGAAACAATTTCCCAGTGAAGAAAAAGACTTGTTTTCACTGTGGAACACCTGGTCACATTGCCCGAAATTGTCCAAACCATGCATACATTCCTTACTATGCACAAGGCTGGCAGAACGCGCCAATAGGGAGATACTCCAAAAGATACCCCTAGAGATCACGATCAGACATTGACGACTGGAATGCCAAGAAGGCCAAGAATGCAACTCCCAAGGCCAAGAATCAAACTCCAAAGGACAAGAATTAGAATCCCAAGGGCAAGAAGGGAATGTCGGCCAAGAAGTCCAATCCAAGAGATGCTTTCGTGAAGCCAATGTCAAAGTCATCTCAACGACCGACATCAAGATCAAAAGCAAGTACTGAACCACCCATCAAATCGAAAAAGAAATGGGTTAAACCCAACTACAAATGGGTTCCAAAGGCTCGCTCTCCCAAATCTTCTAACGATTCTAATATTTCTACATCTTCTGTTTGTGATAAGCAAGACATGTCATGGGAGAGAGTACCGTGCAAGGATAAACAGGGTCGACCCAGTTTCAAAGTGGACTGGGTTCCAAAGATCAACTAATCTCGCTCTGTGTCGGAGCAGCTATGGAGGCATATCATCAGACTTCGGTTTGTTGGTAGTGGCTGTTCCTGGCACTTGATAGGACGCATCTCTCAACTGTACAACACTCAGAACATTGTTTGAGAGTATGTGTCCTTTGCGGGAAAGGAAGAAAAGAAGAGATCACGCATGGGGTTAGTGCTTAACGGCATGAAGAATTTTCGAATTTGTTCTGAGATTACGCGTGCTGTTCTCAGACCTTCTGGATGCAAATTCAGTCGGTGACTTACAGTTTGAGTTTTCTTCTCTATACTCCTGAGTTTTTCTTAAGCTGATTCGCTTTAAAGACTAATTTTTGTTTTAGGATAGTTTAAATTTCCGCATTTACTTTCGTTTCTCTCCTATGCACAAATTTAGGGGGTGAAATAAAAACAAAACAAAAATTAGAAAATTTAAAAAAAAAATCCAAAAACATTAGAAAATCATAAAATCAAAAATATGTTGGTTATGAAATGTGCTTGAGGGAGATGTTTTGGGAAGTGATATGATCATGTGATAACAGGCAACCGGAGTCTGCGTAACGTACCCAAAGTTGAAGGGTCTTTGCTCTGGTTTGATGTGTCGGTAGGCACGAAAGATTCTAAATGGACTTGACTAGGCAGAGTTGAACTTAAGAAATTCTTAGTCTTGACAAATCTTGACCTAGTTAGATCCGTTCAGCCTGACAACACGACGCTTGGATAGGTTGAGCAGGGAGATATATATGGGAATCTACTCGTCACATTAAAAGAACCCGTATCTGGAAACGTGGTTTAACTTTTCCTAGATGTGCAGATTCTGTCCTTAATTCCGGTATTGATGGGGCGACTGGTAAATTCCGACGAATTAGGACTGTAGAAAATTGTTTTCTTTCTCTATCTGTCTATTAGTCATATGTTACCTCCTCTGCGTGACTCAAAATCCGACCTGGACTGTAACATATGCAACTCTATTTCTCTACATCTTCTATCTATGCAATTCTTTCTATCTGTTAGCCATATACTGTCTCCTTTGCGTGACTCACAATCCGACCTGGTACACAGTATATGCACCATTCTACTTCTCAATCCCTCTAAAACTTCAGTTACTCATATGTTTCACCCTCTGCGTGATTGGAAGAGATCCGACCTGGGTGTATAGCATATGCATTCTAAAATCTATCTTCTCTCTTTATAATTATCTGCTCACCCGATGTAAGGAGTATTCTGGAAGTCTTTGACTGTTGGGGCATATCAGGAAGCAGGAAACATGTTCTAGTACAATTAAAACTGAACACTCAAATATTGTCTTTAGATCTCGCTGCTCAATTTAGGTGGACAACAATATTCCTGGTCGTCGTCAGCCGAATGGTCCTTAAGAAATAGTTTCTAGGAACTTAGGATCACTTTGTCTTACAATTATTAGTATGTCCGAAAAATTGTCATAATTTTTCGTGTTTAAGTGGACCACAATACCAGCGATCGACCAGACAAAGACGTGAAGATAGAAGGTACCGACAAGCGGATAAAGGTTGTCTAAAACTTTGATCCCAAATCACACTTAAAATTAGATATCATTTTATTTTTGTTAAATTTGTTTATAGTTTCTTCTAAGTTAAACATTAGGGGAGAATTAAAAAAAACATTTAAAAAAAATCATAAAATTAAAAATCCAAAAATAGTGTTATTTCTATTTTGTTTCTGCTTTAAGTTTTCTTTTAGTTTTGTTTTGTCTTGAAAAGTGATTTCAGGTATAGATAAGACTCATGAAGTTTGTGTCGAAGATTTCTAAGCCAAGGCTTCATCCGTGATCATCAAAGAATTCACATTCGAAGGACCAAGAAATGAAGATTATTCTTTCGACATTCCATCCTTCAACCCCAGAAGCAAGGTGAAGCTGAAATTGAAGAAGATGTGACGGATTGCATTGAAGCCTCCTCAATCAGTCTGCTGCTATCTTTGTACCTACTGAAGTGATCTAGAAGTTCAGTTCTCTCTGATGTTCTCTCTGTAGATTCTCAAGTTGAAAGCGCTATCTTTCAAGAATCAGTACATCAAGCCTCCTCACCCAATGTGCGTTAAATGCCAAACTCTGAAGAAATGCCCAACTGCTCATGATGAAGTCAATTATTGAAGATTCATCATGTTCATCTTGAAGCTGTGAAGAATTCGAAGATTAAAGCTGAAGCTAAAGCTCCCAATGAAGATTATCAAGAAAACCAACTACTTTTTAGGGGGAGCTTGTTGGGTCATTTAAGAAAAGAAAAGAAAGCTATAAACCAAGGGGGAGATTGTTGGGTCAATATTATGGTTTATACTTTGGTTTTCTAGAAAATTGTGTTTTTATGTAATATCTTATATGTGTTTACGGCCAGGGAGGTGTTTACGGTCGTAAACCCTATTTACGGCCCATGTTTCCCGTGTGTATATATATAGGGGTGAGGGGTGTGAGGAATAGAGTGATAAACACCAAGGAGCTTAAGTGTGTGCATTTGAAGGTGTTCTAGAGAGAGAGAAAAGAGAGTGTGTGTTAGTGTGTGTGAATCTTGTATCCGGATCTTCATTCATATCAATACATACAAGATTCATCATCATCTCTTCTCCTTCTCTTCTTATTGTGATCTGACATCATCTGTTTGATTGAGATTCCGCACCATCAAAGGGATCTGATGGATACACAGGCATTTTTGGGGAATTACAAAATGTAGTCTCGTACCCATTTCCTCGTGGAACTTCTGCCAAAAACGGGAAGTAAACCTGACATCTCGATCGGAAACGATAGAAACTGGAACCCCATGGCTAGAGACAATCTCTCTGACGTACATGTCGGCCAACTTCTTTGCTGACGAACTCTCCCGTATGGCTAGGAAATGGGCACTCTTGGTCAATCGATCCACGATGACCCACATAGCATTGAATCCCCTTGCCGTCTTCGGCAACTTCGTGATGAAATCCATTGCGATTCGTTCCCATTTCTACATGGGAATCTCCAGAGGCTGCAGCTTACCATGCAGCCTCTGATGCTCGGCCTTGACCATCCTACAGGTCAAGCACCTCTCAACAAACCAAGCGATATCTCGCTTCATGCCAAGCCACCAATAACTCGAACTCAAATCACGGTACATCTTGGTGGCTCCCGAGTGAATCGAAAGACGAGACTTATGAGCCTCATCCATCACAGTCTGCCGGACCTCTCTAGACATCGGAACCCAAACACGACCGTAACGGGTCAACAACCCGCGACTATCCTGAACAAACCGGCCGCTTTCTCCCTTAATCCTCTCAATCTTCCAGCTCTCTGGTCTCATACCCTCAATCTGAGCATCCCTGACCAATCCCATCAGTGGGGAATCCACCGCTATCCTCATACACCTGGCTGGGGTCGAGGACCCAGCTGACTTGCAGCTCAGAGCATCCGCAACCACGTTCGCTTTACCAGGATGGTAAAGGATCTCACAATCATAGTCCTTGACCACATCCAGCCACTTGCACTGCCTCATGTTCAGGTTCAGCTGATCCATGATATGTCTCAAACTCTTGTGATCCATGTATATAGTACAACGGACCCCGTACAGATAGTGCCTCCAAATCTTGGGAGCGAAAACCACCGCTCCTAACTCAATATCGTGTGTAGGGTATCTCGTCTCATGCGGCTTTAGCTGCCCCGATGCGTAGGCTATCACTTGTCCCCTCTGCATGAGGACTGCCCCCAAGCCTGTGATGGACGCATCACAAAATACCACAAAATCCTCAACTCCCTCGGGGAGTGTCAACACCGGCGCCTCGTATAAACATCACCGAAGGGTCTCAAATGCCCTCTGTTGCTCAGGTCCCCATCGAAAGTCCACCCCTTCCTCGTTAGACGAAATCATGAATGAATCTCCGATAATACCCTGCTAAACCCAAGAAACTCATGCTGTCCGAGGGAGATTTTGGAATCTCCCATTGCATAACCGCCTCCACCTTGGCCGGATCGACCAAAATCCCCTCCTTGTTAACGAGATGTCCGAGGAACTGGACCTCTCATAACGAAAACTTGCATTTTGAGAACTTGGCATACAACCGTTCTCGCCTCAGAACCTCCAGTAGCTCCCTAAGATGCTCCTCATGCTGCTCTCGAGTCTTGGAATACACCAAGATATCATCTATGAACACAATGACCGAGAGATCGAGCATCGGTCTGCAAACTTGGTCCATCAGATCCATGAACACCGTTTGCGCGTTGGTGAGCCCAAACGGCATCACCACGAACTCGTAATGACTATAACGAGTCTGAAACGCGGTCTTCTCCACGTCCTTCTACCTCACCCTGACCTGGTGATATCCTGATCTCAAATCAATCTTGGAAAACCAAGATGCACCCTGCAGCTGATCGAAAAGATCATCTATCCTCGAGAGTGGATAATGGTTCTTCACCGTTAACTTATTCAGCTCCCTATAGTCAATGCACATCCTGTGCGAACCGTCCTTCTTCCTGACGAAAAGGATCGGTGCTCCCCAGGGTGAACTACTCGGATGAATAAATTGCTTACCTAGCAACTCCTGCATCTCAGGCAGTGCCAGTCGGTACGGCGCCTTGGCGATAGGGGCCGCACCTGGCACTAGGTTAATCTTGAACTCAATCTGCCTCTCCGACTCGCATCCCCGATAGACCGAAGAAGCAGAGACCTCGTGCTTGTTGGCGATCGAAACTCGCAACAGACACTCAAGATCATCTATCGATACACTGAACCCTCTAGAGAAGGTCTGAGATATAAACTACTGACTCGCCCCGAGTCAAATAATACCAAAGCGGGAAAAGAATTCACTAAAAACGTACCAGCAACCACATCTAGTGTTGACTTGGTCTCCTCGTCCGTGAGCTAGAAGGCGCGACCCTGGGCCTTCGGAGGCTCCACCTTAACTTGGCCTCCCATCTTCAATCCTCACAGTAGCGGGCGCGGAACCCTGCGCCGACTTGGCGGCGAGCTGCGGACAGTTGGTCTTCACATGACCAACCTGATGAAAATAGTAAAAAAATCTTCATAACTGCGGGAGGGGTGGAATGACGGCAGTCCCTAGCATAGTGCCCCTCCTTGCCACATTTGTGGCACCCACCTCCTGCTCTACGAACTCCCGAATGAACCCTGCCACACTTTCCACAAATGCGGCTCTGTTGACCCCCAGACCGTGTATCAGCGGTCTTAATCTGTTTAGGCGCCGACTAAGACTGTGTCGGTGCCTGACGCTGCTCCTACAGCTGCAGCTCTATCTCCAACTCACGCCGTCTCGTGGATTCCTGAAGGTCCAGGAGAGTATCACATCGCTGTGTAGACACAAACTGTCGAATATCAGTCTTGATCATACTCAGATAACGAGTCATCTGAGACTACTCTGAAGCAAACACCGAGCAAAACATGGCCCTCTCCATGAACATACGGGTAATTTCCATCACAGACTCCCCATCCTGTCTCAATGTCAAAAACTCCTGCGCAAGCTGCTCCCGCTCAACGCGTGGAACGTAGCGGGTGTGGAACATATCTCTGAACTGCTCCCAAGTAACAGTAGCCCGCTGATCATCAGTATACGACCCAATCATCAGCCTCCACCAGTCCTTTGCCCCAAGCCTCAGTAGGTTCAGGGCACACCTGACCTTTTGGTCAGCAGGACATGAGCACGTGAAGAAATAGCCCTCCACGTCAGATAAGCACCTCATAGCCCTAATCGCATCCTATGTGCCATCAAACATCGGGGGCTTCGTATTATCGAAGTCCCGGTACTGGAAAGCCCTGTTGGCTCCTTCTCCAACCCTTGCCGCAGTTACAGCCGAAGTGGCTGCAGCGGTAGCTATCTCTATCAGAGCTGCATATCGCTCATCAAAGTACTCCACCATCGCGGTCTTAATCGACCCAAACATCTCTGGCAGCTGCGCTCGGAATACAGCAACAATATCGTCGTGCATGATCTCCCAGATCCTGGCATCCAACTCCTCGGTTCCTATCCGAACCACGGGCTCAGGTGCTACCGGCACCTCCAACCCTCAGTCTCCCGACCCCGATCCTGATCCTGAACCTGATCCGGATCCCGAAGCAACACGTCTCGTCACCACCATACATATATATATATATATATATATATATATATACACACACACACATATATATATATATATATATATATATACGTATATATATATATATATATATATATATATATATATATATATATATATAAATAGATATAGGTCATCAGATAAATAACATAATGTCGGGAGCCCAAAACCCAAAAAACCCTAGGGGTTGTGATTTCCTTTCTACGTGTATGGGTCCTGTGCTTTCAGTAGTACGGGCCCATACTACCTTCCACACCTACCCATATTTGTCTCAAGTATCACCACAACGCCCTCACAATATCATCAACATAGGAAATGTGAACAACCCTCACTTCTAGAGTAATATCAACTATCTCGCATCTGATCTCACCACTTCTTACGACTCATGAATCCATGAAACTTCCATCATCCCTTGCAGCGCTAGTGCATGCTAGCTGCACATAACGCTGGACCCAATAGACTTTCGAATATCCAATCCTACCCGAAGGCCGAATCAACATTCTCAGGCTATAACGTTTTTATTATGCACAGTCGTGATGCATACACTAAACATCTACAGTTATGATGTCAATTCCACATACGAGAAACCCTAGGCTAATAGGCATCATATAATCAGGCAAATCTATCATGCGATTCCCGAAGATCCCTAGCCTAGCACTAGCATGCTGTTCTAACATATCAGAATATCAAATAACTGCATGGTATTTTGGGGTTTAATTACAGGCTCCGGCTGATCGTACCCTCTGCATCCTCCATCCTTTATTTTGAAAACCATTTTAAAAACTTACTTTCCGAAAATCTCCTTGATTTGAGACTGGATTCACACGAGTGTTCCTCCAATTCGCTCAAACCAAGACTCTGATACCAACTTGTAACATCCATAAATTTTACGCCAAATTTACACTTTTTCAATCATAAATAAAAACCAAATAGCATTGTTTACAAAATGTTTTCAAATCAATTTCCATCAGAGTGTCCAAAAAATCATAAAATAAGAATGAGGAGCGGTACGGTTACACCTTCGCCTTTCCATGATCTCCTGAAGTACCTGAAACAATAAACTGAAAACTGTAAGCCCGAGGGCTTAATGAGCTACCCCCAAAATACCAATACCACACTGACAATACCATATCAATAATAATCAATCAATCAACATGCATAGTGGGCCATCGGCCTGACTGGACCGCCCTACAGGGCCTACCTTTTGTCTGAATCTATCCTAAGCCTTCGGCATGACTGGTCCGCCATGTGGGCCTACAGTCTCCCCGGACTGCTCATAGGGTGTATTGGCCTTCAGCACAAAGCAGGACCGCCTCAACCCAACCACAACCAAATAACCATATGCGCATACTATCATATACAAGCATATACAAACATCAAACATATTTTTCACACTGATCATAACTCATAGAATTCTCATGTAACTAGAGTACCGACCAAGCTGGTCACTAACATACCAATCCCTACGGAACATAAGAGCATAACATACTGTCTACCCCGATTCCAATCTAACAGATCATAACCACATGTAGCATACCATAACAATAACAACTAAAGGGCCGGCCTTGGTGCCATAGACCCTATCGATATAGTGAGGATAACTCACCTCGCAGATGTCGACACGAAAGGTAAACTCCAACTCTCGGATCACTTGACACAGTCTCCACCACTTATTATCATAGTACATCATACTTATAAGTCCTTAACCTTATAAGGTACTCCATAACCCACTAGTCAACCCCTGGTCAAAGTCAAAGTCCTCAGTCAAGGTCAACAGTCCATGTTGACCTTAACTCGCCGAGTACCCTTGGCTACTCGCCGAGTTCCCTGAAGTACCTTTCAACTCGCCGAGTCATCAGAATGACTCGTCGAGTTCCTTTGATTCTCGATCAAACTTTAAGGCCACCCGTCGAGTTCCTTCCTTGCAACTCGACGGATACACACTTATACATATCCAAGAGAAAACTCATCCAACTCGTCGAGTTGTTCTTCAACTCGTCGAGTTTATAGCAATCTTCATCGGACTCGCCGAGTTGTTCATCCAACTCGTCGAGTTCACAACCATCTTCATGTGACTCATCGAGTCAACCTTGCGACTCGTCGAGTCCATTCAGTCCCTTTTTCCACACAGACTTGTTTTGATCCATGCAACGGCTCCAACTCATAGATCCAAGCTTCTACGGCATGCTTATCACGTAAAGTTGCAAACTTTACGTGCATGCATGGCTATAAAGGCTCTAAATGCCTATTTTAAGTTCTTAATGGAAGTTCATGCTCAAGAGGGACCTTAATCACAACCAAGACTGTGACTTTATGCTTCTACAATCCAAGGAGGGTCCAGATCTGAAGTTGCAACTTCAGATCTAGCCCATAGCTCATCATACCAACTTGAAAATCCATAAAAAGCCCTAGAAACTCAACAAAAGGGAAAAAGGGAAGTAAGGATGGCACTTTGATACCTCCAAAGGATGCTAGCTGAGGTAAATCCTGCTTCCCACTCCTTTGTTGCTTCAATTCCTTTGCACTCCTAGCTTTCTTCCTCCAAGATTCTCTTTCCAAGCTTCAAACACCACACCAAGGCACACACACACATATTATGGTTTTAAGGGCTCTTAAAGACTGCAAAGTGGACAAAGGAGGCTAAGGCTCCTTTAAATAGAGATGCAAACCCCGAGATTTAGGGTTTCATCTGCCAGCTCCTACTCTATGAGTCCTAATATGGACTCGTCGAGTAGGTCACTTAACTCGCGATCTCATCCAGCTGCTACTCGACGAGTAGGTCAACCAACTCGTCGAGTAGAGCTTAACCCCAATAAATCTTATTTAAGCAATACCTGAGAATCGGGGTGTTACAAAATCAGTGGGTAATTTTCTATTATATAATTATACTATAATAGAAAACACAGGTAAAATATGAAATCATCAAAGATTAACACTTTGTTGAACGTGTTATAAAGTGTGATGAAAGTTGTAAGCTGTTAACTTGTTTTTATCATTTCTGCACTGTTTTGGAAAAATCACAGAAAAATCATACGACATCGAAAACTAAATCCGTAAACTCTGAGTGTTTAGAAAATGTGTCTAGTTTGTTCATAAATTTTATTATGATGTTTAGATGTCTCTAACTTGTGTGAAAATGTGCATATTCACAGACTGGTCCGGATTCATAGCTATAGTGATAGGCAGTTTTGTAAAAATCTCGATAAATTGTAGAAAAATCGTATGGACATGTGCAAGTAGTCATTTTAAAGGTATAAACATGAGCTATTTTCATCTAATACAGTTTTGAAAACTAAAATGTTTAAGTTGACCAGAATAGTCCGTGAATGGAGTTAAACTTTTCTGATGAAAGCTGTTGGATGAGTTTAGTTATGTTCTTGGTGTTTTAACTTGTATTCCTCCCCCCTCCCCTTAAAACTTGAGAAAAAAAATGAAAATATAGGGGTATGAACTCACCTTGAGTGATTTCAGAAGATGGATGTTGAAGAAAAGAAGTGTTCAACTTAAGAACATTTAGAAGATGCCTTGAAGGTTCGAAGATCTAACACAAATGTGATGGAATTTGTGTAAGTATTCTATGATTTTAGTAGAAAGAAGGTGGAATAATCATGTGAGAATGATAATACTTACAAAAGTAGAAGAAAATCTTGGAGAATAGCCTTGAATCTCGAAATTTTAGAGAGAGAAAGTGAGAGAAAATGAAGTTTGTTCTTTAGTGGAAAATGAGAGAAATTAGAGAAAGGTGAGGAGAGATAAGAGTTTCTCCAGCCTTTAACTAAGAGTGTGGCTGGAAAATGGTGGGAAAAAGACAATGAAATGACTAGGTATGGTGGAATAGTGACTGAGGGTTGTACTATGAAGGTATGGGGGAGGTTGCTTGTGTCATACTCTAGATAAAGTTAACACTCTACCTAAAATCTAACTTAATAGATTTTATTCTTAGACAAGGATTTTCCCCAAAATATAATTAAAATATGAATATTTTGGGTTTATTATGTTAAAATATGAGTTTGGGTGAAAATCCCGCGTTAAAATCATGAAAAAAAAGCTTAAAACGAAGTTTGGGTAAAAAACGGAAATCTGGACCGAACCTGCGAGGTTCGGCTATAAGAGAGTGAGAACCGAGAGAAGGGAAGGAAAGAACCGAAAGGGAGAGGATGGAACCGAAGGTGCGAAGGGAAGGGCCGAAGGCGAGGCTCGGTCCTGGGCGAGGTTCGGTTCTCAGGATGTTTCGGGTCCTTAAGGGAGGCTCGGCTCCTTAAGAGGGTTCGACTCCTTAAGAGGGTTCGGCTCCTTAAGGCTGTTTTTCCTGTAAACTTCCGTTTTCGAGCGGTTTTCGACCAAGTTAAGGGTTGGGATCCCCTAAGTGATTATAAGAAGTTGGGAGAGAGATCTTGAGAGAGATTTGGGAGAGATTTCACATACTTGGAGAGATTTCTCACATAGAGAGAGATTTGTGAGAGATTTCACATACTTGGAGAGATTTGGGAGAGATTTCACATACTAGGAGAGATTTCTCACACACAGAGAGAGATTTGGGAGAGATTTCACATACTTGGAGAGATTTGGGAGAGATTTTACATACTTAGAGAGATTTCTCACACAGAGAGAGATTTGGGAGAGATTTCACATACTTGGAGAGATTTGCGAGAGATTTCACATACTTGGAGAGATTTCTCACACAGAGAGAGATTTGGGAGAGATTTCACATACTTGGAGAGATTTCACATACTTGGAGAGATTTCTCACACAAAGAGAGATTTAGGAGAGATTTCACATACTTGGAGAGATTTGGGAGAGATTTCACATACTTGGAGAGATTTCTCACACAGAGAGAGATTTAGAAGAGGTAGAGATTGATAAAGAGGGATTGAGAGAGACTTAGTTTGTGACCTTTTTGAGTGCTTAGCTTTGCAACGTAAGGTCCGCAACCCCGTTTATCCTTGTTTAAGAGTCTTACACACCCCCAAAAGGGTATGCAATAGTGTTTTATCGCTTTGCGACCTCACTTATCCCGATTAGGATTTGAGAAATATAAAAATACAACCTTTTCAAGTGATGATTTCTTATTAAAATACTGAGTTGTACAGTAATTACATAAAGTGAACCCTAGTATACACAAGTTGGAGGAGTTGACCGGTTAACTTTGACTTGATCGAAAATTGACGGTTGTCACAAAAAACATCGAAAAAACGAACAATATGAACAACCTTATCAAGACTCCACGGTGAAAGCACAAAAAAATCGTCCGCATAAAAAAGATGTGGAATCTCAATGTCATCAATAGAGATCCCTCTAAAAACATCAGCCATACGGGCCCTCTCAAGAGCCACGTAAAGACCCTCCATAGCCAAAATGAAAAGACAAGGGGAAACACGATCACCATGCCTCAAGCCTATTTGAATATGAACTTCTTTCGTAGGAGAGCCATTAACCAAAACTGAAGCTCTAGTAGAACTTAACATCTCCAAAATCCACCCGCACCATTTAGGACCAAAACCCATAATCTATGTAATTTTAACAAGATAGTCCTACAACATAGAATCATAGGCCTTTTCAAAATCCACTTTAAACACCAAAAGTGGATTTTTAGAAGCCTTACACCAAGCAACCACCTCATTGAGAAGAAACAACCCATCTAAAATTTGTCTATTGTAACATCTGATTTTGAGGCACTTCCATTGTTGACTGTTATATTGAGATTTATTGCATTGTTGGTTCCTAAGTGTAAAGAAGTAGGAAAAAGGACCCATGGTGGCAATTTGGTAAAATTGGGAAATTTGAGTATGCCATGTGTACGTGTGTGTACGCTAAGCGTATTACGACGCTCCTTAGTACGTTTGGCGTACACTTTGTACGTAGGGCGTACGTGGTTGGCATGCAAACCCTAATTTTAGGGATTTGGCGCATATTTAAGCAACTTTATGGACACAAACCCTCTTCTTATCCAGCCTCCTTCTGTGAGTTCGACCTTCAAGAAACCCTAGAGAAAAAGAGATCCATTTTGAGCCTTAAAGTGAGTTTTTGGAGTGGTTAAAGAGGGAAAAAGGTGGTGAGTGTTGGATTAGTGTCTAAGTCCATAACTATAATTGGTATGTACTTGACCCGATTCAGCATGGTCCATTTGGGTTGCATGACATCGGAACATTTGGATAGACCGTTTATGAGAAGAAGAAATTTGTGACATATTAGTATATTATAAGTTCTAATATATTAATATGAAATCATGTTATTTAATTAGTATTAATCAAGAATTAATTTGGACTTAATTTAGTGATCAAAAGATACCAATTAAATATATGGGGATTGATTGTGTAAATCATTCATTCTTATATATGTGGGCTTATGATCCAAGATTCTTTATGATGGGTTTAACCCATGTGGTGACCTGTCACACCCCGAAAACCAAAGGCGGAAACATTTCCGGGGTTGACTCCACGTTGAGTATCAAATCCAATGCACATAGTAAGTAAAGTAAAACAACCATTACATTACATATTGAAAAGTTTTACAATTGTTTCAAAAGCAAAGTTGTACAGTTGTGATACATAGTATATATATATATAAACAATGTGAAACAGGTCTTCTACGCACTCCATCTTTGGACAAAAGGATCTTCGGGTACCTGTTCTAACGCTGACCTGAAACACAAGCGGTTTGAAAATCAGCATAACGCTGGTGAGTTCATAAGCGGTTTTGTTTTGTGAAAATGTTCAAGATTCCTTTCTGTTTCTGAAAATGTTACACACACCAAGAAAATCCCATATTTTCTTAAAAAGGTTGGTTATTGTTTCTCAACATGTAAAGTAAAGTTATACACTGAAAACACGTATATTCTTGTGGAAATGTATAGTTTGGTTATCTGGTTTGTTATACTGTTTTGGTTATGTACAAATGTATTCCCAGGAAAGTCCCATACTTTCCTGAATTGTTGGTTACCAATTGTGAAAGATGTAAAGTTATCCGGTTTGTTACACTTTCTAGTTATGTACAATGTTTCCCCAGGAAAGTCCCATACCTTCCTGATTGTTGGTTATCAAATGTAAAAGATGTATTCTGAAAGACATGTTACCCTTCTAAGATGTGAAGTTATCCGGTTTGTTACACTTTTCTGGTTATGTACAATGTTTCCCCAGGAAAGTCCCATACTTTCCTGAATGTTGGTTACCAATGTGAAAGATGCTTACGGAAACCTGGTTACCTTGTGAAATGTATTACGTTATTCATTATTACTATTAAGTAAATCTATGTTATCCTAATTGCGAGTTCCATAACCATACGATAGACTAGATATGGCAATAAGTAGTCCACATCACCTTATGACTTTCGTCACCCTTGAACCATTTCGGTTCGGCTGTAGCTAGCAGGCAGGTGTGGGGTAGTCAGCCCTGTATAGATCTATACACTCAAGTCACGCTCCCTATCCAAGAGATTCTGGTTACGGGTGCAGTCCTCAACTCACGTATCTCTATGGAGTGTTCACCGAGGACGTGTCTCCAATCATACAGGACTAACAAATTTACTAGTATTAATACGATAGTTCCTGGTACGTAAATCTTATTTGAGTATTTTCCATTTTTAGCCTTGGACTCGGCGAGTCATAGGTCTGACTCGCCGAGTAGAGACGGGACCCGGGACATGTTTAAGTTGGTGACTCGGCGAGTCCATATTTCGGACTCGGCGAGTCACCGCTGTTGGATGAAACCCTAAGTTTCAGGGCTTTGCACCCTATTTAAGCCTCATGTCCGCCCCAAGCCAGCCCCCATTCACCCTCAGAGCTCCCAACCCTCGTTCAAAGCTTATTTCCTTGAGAGTTTGAAGCATTTTTGTGTGTTCTTGAAGGATTTGAGAAGGAAGTGGAGTAGATCAAGAGGAAGGGAAGGAAGCCAAGCATCTTAGTGTCCTCTCAGTGATTCCTTTGAGGTATAACCCGTTTTCCCTCTGATTCTATGCTTATTACTCCATTAAGTCTTTCTTGATCCCTTCCCCAAGCTTGTATGTGCAATATAATTCGTAATAAGTTGATTGGCCTTTAGATCTAGGCATGATTGAGCTCTAGGAGCTCAGATCCGTTGCCTTTATGGACCCATGTTGCTTGTTCACCCTAGATCTACCCCTTTTGAGGCATTTTGAGCCCTAAATCCCTCATTGGTGAGTATCTACACGTAAAGTTGGAAACTTTACGTGTCATTCATGCTCTAGGAACCCAGATCTGTGAATGGCATGGACTGGAATCGAGCAAAATCGCGTATATAGTGACTGCATGGCGACGACTCGGCCAGTCGATTCATCTGACCCGGCGAGTCTGTTCGCGAGTCTCCGAGTTGTCCCCTTTTCGTTGTGTCGAGTGTGAGTAGTGAGTCACGGGGTGTGACTCAGTGAGTTGGAAGCCAAACTCATCCATGGAGGAACTCGGCGAGTCAATGCCCTGACTCGGCAAGTTCAAGGCAATCTCCTTAAGATCAAGAACAGACTCGACGAGTTGTTCATACAACTTGGCGAGTCGCAGCATAAGTGTTCATCGGATGAAGATGAACTCGGCGAGTTTTTCATACAACTCGGCGAGTAGGATGAAGGACTTGAACCTCAGTTTAGAAGGAGAACTCGTCGAGTCAACGCCTAACTCGACGAGTAGGGACGGGATCCAGGACAACCGAGTGGTTAGGGACTCGGCGAATTGGAGAGCCAACTCGGCGAGTCGGGTCAACTGAAAGTTGACTCTGACTTTTACTTAAGACATGATCAGGGGTAAAATGGTCATTTTACCCAAAGGACAGTTAGTAGTGATTGATTGAGTACGTTGTGGGAATTGCAGCCGGAGGATTTCCGGAGCAGTAGTAGGCAGTCAGTTCCCGACCAGATCAACAACTACTTCGAGGTGAGTTACCTTCCAGTAGCGGTGGGTCTACGGCCACAATGCCGGCCCACCAGTAGGAGTTGTATGTGGATGATTGTCTCCGTGATATTCATCTAGGGTTACTACTACCTGTTCCATGCTTATGTGCTAGTATGATGTGATGCTATGTGTTAGTGGTAGTAGGGGAGATAGTCCCCAAGGTATCCGGTCGATAGGGCCGAAGGGGTAGTTATACCCAGCCATGCCAGATAGATTCTGATACTGGGATACATATTATGTGGTAGTAGTAGAGGGGAGAAGTAGTCTCCGGTACCCGGCCGAGAGGACCGAAGGGGAGGCCAGCACCCAGATATGCTAGGCAGTATCCGGCCGAGAGGACCGAAGAGGAGGCCAACACCCAAGTATGCTAGGCAATATCCAGTCGAGAGGACCGAAGGGGTAGGTCGGGCACCCATATATGCCTGACGATAGATGTATGTTATGTGATTATTATGGTATGTGGTACAGTGGGGGAACTCACTAGGCTTTGTGCTTACGGTTCTCAGTTGTTGTTTCAGGTACCTCTTCTGCCAAGGGGAAGGAGCAGGCACGGTAGCAGCTCATCACACACACTCCTTGATTCCACATTTATGAGTTTACCATGGGATTGATACTCTGATATTTTGGTTGATAACTGTTATGGATTTCAAATTCGGTTTTCGATGTGAAATGGTTTAATTAAGCAATGTTTTCTAAAGTAATTTTTTAAAAACGAAATTTTTGGACGTAAAAATTGGGTCGTTACAACAAAACAGTGTACATGTTTTATGTACAATGATTCTAATGTCATGCTTTTAACTGATAAAATGTTGAAAACCATTTGTGAAATATCTATAGAACATAACATTTTAAAAATCCATTTCACAAATATATGTTTACGTGATCTGCATGTTCAAACGGTTATCAGTTGTAACAATCAGTGTTAAAAGCATATAAAATGTGAAACACACACATGAAAACAGGTTTTGAGTACAAGTAATCACTTGTACTTTGCTTGTGTTCCCCCCTGAAAACAGTGAAAAACAGTGAAAAATGGTAGGGGTATGAACTCACCAGACGAGGAAATGCGATTGTTTCGAGTACTAAACGTTGGTTCGGGGCTTGATTACTCGCGATGTTCCTATGTAAAATGGAATAATATCCAAATATATCTTATTAGATTTACAATTACTAATTAGATGGACCATTATACTCCGATGAATTAAAACACTTCAAAACGAGTGTTTGGAGTGACCCGGGTGACATCTACGGACTTGTAATGAAGTGAGGGACTTGGGAATTGAGTTTACTCCTCAAGAGTAAACTCCCTAATGAGTTTTCAGCCATATATCCCCTACATACATGAGTTCACGGCCGTGAACTCATGTTTGGGTGATTTTGAGTGTTAAATGGCTTAAATGGACATGGGAAATGCTAGAATGGATTTTTCTAATGCCTTGAAATGTATTGAATCAACATATACATCACTTATGGGAGTTCACGGCTGTAAACTTGGAGTTTACGGCCGTAAACTCCCCCAAGCTCAAACCATATTTATTTTGTGATGCTTAATGGGTCAATAACACTTGGAAGGAGTTGGTAAAATTTTACCTAAGACATGGGATGGAAATTAAATCACCAATGACATTATTTAAGGGAGTTTACGTGTCACACCCCCAAACCAGAATGGTGGAAACATTCGGGGGTGGATGACTTCACGTAGTATCACAACAATTGAATATGGTAAAGAAAGTAACACAACCATCATATATATAATAAAAACATATATTGTTGCGTTATACATATTTGCAAAAGAATATTACAATATGATGATATAAATGTTTAATGATAAACTTCTTTAGCGTTCCTTCTTCAAAAGCTGGTGGTTACCTGTATTACTGATTTCCTGAGAAATACAAGTGGTTTCGAAAAAGTGTCAACAATTAAGTTGGTGAGTTCATAAGTATTTTGCATTGAAAAGTATGTCCTTTTAGTAGTAAATCGATGAACGAGGTTTTCAGAAAATCCAATATTTTCTATAAATAGTTTGAAAAGTTTCCAGAGTTGGTGTGCGTTAGTATGTTCCATACTTGAATAATAATGATAAACTTTGTGCTAAAATGATGTGGGAAAACTGAATGCATATAAGAATCTCGTAAATAAAACTTGTTTTTATACTTTTATGTGAGTTTTATAACCATACTATTGACACTGACTGCCTGTAACAACATCCTTCAGGTGTTGTGGTGTTATGACATTTGTCACCCCAGACCTGCCGGTCTAACTATAGCTAATAGTTCAGGTGCGGGGTTGTCAATCCCGTATAGATCTATACACAAGTATCACGCTCTCCCTCCAAGAGATTATGGTATATAATACAGGACTTGAAATGCATACTTACGAGTACGTTGAAGTTTGAATATCTCACATTACTTGGTATAAACAGATTTACGATAAGAAAGACTTTACTTCATTTGAAAGTATTTCATTTGTCAAGATGTATATGAAAAATGTATGAATAACTTGTTAACTATGCTCATTATAGTTTCTCAAAAAGTATGTTTCCATTTAGTAAGAATAACTTGGTAATATAATAGCCCTTTAAACATAAAGATCTTTGTATCAATACCCTATAAGATAGATATTATAATTACGTTTATAAAACGATACTTTGACTTGTAATGTACTTGTATTCCCCCCCCCCCTAAAACATGAAAAGAATTGAAAAGTAGGGGTATGAACACACTCGTTTGATTTGAAGAGAGAGAGGCTAGAGTTGAGTAGAACTTCGACCGCGGAAAGTTGCGTCTTCGGGCTCTTCGGGGGCTCGAGTGCGGAAACCGAGGGCGTCGGGATGATATCTGGAGCTTAGAAGTATGGGAGAGTGACTGAGAGTTTGAGAAGGTGTGCCAAAAACCCGAAGCTCAACCTCTCTATTTATAGGCTGGAAACTCCTCGTACGCAGGGCGTACTCGGTACGCGGGGCGTACTTCGGTTACGCGGGGCGTAACAATGCGTCACAGCTTACGACTCCGGTCTAGCTAGCGTAGAGCACTCGAGCCGATGGGACTCGACACTGGGCCTATTACGCGGGGCGTACTCTTGGATTACGCGGGGCGTAATCCAGTCTTCCATCTTCTAAATTCCATAACTTTCGCGTACGGGCTCCGTTTTTCGCGTTCTTTATATCCACGTGTAGGTGAGATTATGCTCTACAACTTTCATTTAGACTCCGTCGGCTAGTTTTGACTTTATTTTCAATGATATATTTTTAATAGGCCGGGACTCCTAAAGTCCGTTAAAAATTCGTAGTTTCATTATTCGACGTCGGTTTTCGTTTGTCTTTTTATCATTTTGCTCCTATTGTGGAGATCTTCAACTCTCATTTAGGTTGTGTTAGCTAATTAACACTCGATCTTCAATTCGAGTTTTTAGCCCTCTACTACTATTACAAAACTTTGAAAATTCGTAACTTCTTCATACGAGGTCCAAATTGGGCGATCTTTTTATGTATGTTTACAGTTTAACGGACTCTACATCTTTTGTTTAGATGCTTAAGGCTAAAATGCATTTTATTGAAATTTTACTTTTTACGTTAAAATAGCGTTTTAACGGCGTGTCGTAAATATACGAGTGGTTATAATTTCTTCAATATAACCCGGTTTTTAACGTTCTTTATGTTTTTGGAAACCTTGGCACGTTATCTAATATTTGATGCATCCCAACTTAGATATTTGAACACTTTATTTTCGAGGTTAATTTAGTTGGTTCCAAATAGTTTTTGTTATATTTGACATTTGAGTGTTACACTGCTTTGGAAAAATATAGGGTTGTCACATCATCCCCCCGTTAAGGGAATTTCGTCCCGAAATTTAATCTAATATAGAGTTTACAGTTTAGGAAAAAGATGCGGGTATTTTTGTTTCATCTGATCCTCGCGTTCCCAGGTGTATTCAGGTCCTCGCTTGGCGTTCCAGCGGACCTTTACAATAGGTATGCGGCTTTGTTTAGTCCTTTTTATTTCCCGATCCATGATCTCTACTGGTTCCTCTACAAATTGGAGATTTTCATTTATTGCGATTTCGTCTAGAGGGATGACAAGGGTCTCATCGGACAAGCACTTCTTTAGGTTTGATACGTGAAAGGTAGGGTGTACGTTGTGGAGCTCCTGAGGTAATCTAAGTTTGTAAGCCACTGGACCGATCCTGGCAAGGATCTCGAATGGTCTGATGTATCTTGGGTTAAGTTTTCTGCGCTTCCCGAAGCGTATTAACCCCTTCCAGGGCGAGACCTTTAGTAGAACTCGATCTCTGACCTGGAATTCCAAGGGTTTCCGTCTTTTATCTGCGTAACTCTTTTGTCTGTCCCTTGATGCTTTTAGACGTTCCCGTATCTGAACAATCTTCTCCGTAGTTCCCCTTATGATTTCTGGTCCAGTGAGCGTGTTGTCTGTTGCTTGTCCTTTTGCTAGTTGTGTGTCCCCCACTTCGGCCCAGCACAAAGGCGACCTACATTTGCGGCCATAGAGGGCTTCGAACGGGGCAGTCTTGATGCTTGTGTGGTAGCTATTACTGTACGAGAACTCGACCAAAGGTAGATGCGTGTCCCATGCCTTACCAAAATCGATTACGCAAGACCTCAACATATCTTCTAGGGTTTGTATGGTTCTCTCACTCTGGCCGTCGGTTTGTGGGTGATAAGCGGTACTCATGTCTAGCCTTGTTCCCAAAGCTTTTTGTAGCGACTGCCAGAACCTTGAGGTGAACCTACTATCTCGGTCCGAGATAATGGATATGGGCACACCATGTAGTCGTACAATTTCTCTGAGGTATGTCCTAGTTAGCTTCTCTAATTTATCTGTCTCTTTGATCGGTAGGAAGTGTGCTGATTTAGTTAACCTGTCGACAATCACCCAGATAGTGTCGAGTCTGTTTGCCGTTCTGGGTAGTTTGGTTATGAAATCCATGGTTATACGTTCCCACTTCCATTCTGGTATTTCTGGTTGTTGCAACAATCCTGAGGGCTTTTGGTATTCTACTTTGACCTTGGCGCACGTCAGACATTTACTCACGTAGGTAGCAATTTCGGCCTTCATGTTCGGCCACCAATACAACTTCTTGAGGTCGAGATACATCTTATCGGAGCCAGGGTGTATGGAGTATCGTGTTTTATGGGCTTCATTCATGACGACTTCTCTGAATCCGCCAAACTTCGGCGTCCAGATCCGATCCATAAAGTAATGAACTCCATCATTCTTGACCTCAAACTTCTTATCCATTCCCCTTAAGGCTTCCCCTGCCACATTTACCGATGTTAAGGCTTCTATCTGGGCTTCCTTGATTTGTGTGGACAGGTGCGAATGGATTGTCATGGTTAAAGACTTCACTCTGCGGCCCGAGTATTCCTTCCGGCTGAGTGCATCGGCCACCACGTTAGCCTTTCCGGGATGATATCGAATCTCGCATTCATAATCATTTAGTAGTTCTACCCACCGTCTTTGTCTCACGTTGAGTTCTTTTTGGTTGAGGATATGTTGGAGGCTCTTATGGTCGGTGAAGATCGTACATTTCGTGCCGTAGAGATAGTGTCTCCATATCTTCAGAGTGAAGATGACTGCTCCTAGCTCAAGATCGTGCGTTGTGTAGTTTACTTCGTGCGTCTTTAGTTGCCTTCAGGCGTAGGCGATGACCTTCCCTCGTTGCATCAGGACACACCCAAGTCCTTGGTTTGATGCATCGCAATAGACCACGAAGTCCTTCGTTCCTTCGGGCAAGGTTAGGGTGGGCGCACTACATAAGGCTCGCTTTAGCATTTGAAACGAGGCGTCTTGTTTTTCTCCCCAGTCAAAGGTCACACTCTTCTGAGTTAGGATGGTAAGTGGTTTGGCAATCTTCGAAAAGTTCTGTATGAACCTTCGGTAATACCCGGCGAGTCCCAAAAATTGCCGGATTTCTGTAGGGGTCCTTGGTGTCGTCCAACTTTCTATTGCCTTGATCTTAGAAGGATCCACGTGTATCCCCTCCTTGCTTACTACATGTCCTAGGAAATCCACTTTCCGAATCCAAAATTCGCACTTGGAAAATTTTGCGTAAAGCTTCTCTGCCCTCAACGTTTCCAAAACTTGGCGGAGGTGTTGGCTGTGTTCTTCCTGGCTTCTAGAATAGATGAGTATATCATCTATGAACACGATCACGAATTTATCCAGGAAGGGACGACATACTCGGTTCATCAAGTCCATGAACACCGCTAGAGCATTTGTCAATCCGAAGGGCATTAGTACGAACTCGTAGTGACCATAACGTGTTCGGAAAGCCGTTTTAGGGATGTCTCCTTCCAGCACTCGCAGCTGGTGATAACCAGATCTTAGATCGATCTTTGAGAAGTAGCTTGATCCCTGCAGTTGGTCGAACATATCGTCTATGCACGGTAGGGAATATCGGTTCTTGATCGTGAGTTTGTTCAGCTCCCGATAATCGATGCACATGCGAAAGGATCCGTCCTTCTTTTTCACGAATAGGACTGGTGCTCCCCATGGTGAGAAGCTCAGTCTGATGAATCCCTTGCTCAGCAGCTCGTTTAATTGACTGGACAGTTCCTGCATCTCGGCTGGGGCTAAACGGTAAAGCGACTTTGCTACTGGGGTAGCTCTGTGGATTAAGTCGATTCTGAACTCAACTTGGCGCTCTGGTGGAATCCCTGGTAGATCTTCTGGGAACATATCTGGGAAGTTGCAGACTTCCGGAATGTCTTTAATGTTCTTTGGTTCTTGTTTCTGGTCTATTACGTGGGCTAGAAAGGCATTGTATTCCTTACGAAGGTATTTTTGTGCCTTAACACAGGAGATGATTTGTAAATTTGAACTAGGTTTGTCACCATAAATGACAAGGGTTTCGCCGTTTGGCAGGTTGAGGCGAGCGGCCTTTTCATGACAAAGTATGTCGGCATGGTGAAGGCTCAACCAGTCCATACCGATGATGACATCGAAACTTCTTATTGAAATGGGCATTAGGTCGATTTGGAATAAGTGTTCGTTTAAATTTAATGTGCACCCTACGTACATATCACTTGTGCTTTCCGTTTTACCGTTAGCCATTTCTACAGTGAATATTTTATCGAGTGGTTGGGGTCTTTGATTAAGTAAGTGTTTGAATTTATGACTCACAAAACTTCTCTCCGCACCGCAGTCAAAGAGTATGCATGCATAAATGTTGTTGAGGAAAAACGTACCCGTAACCACCGTTGGGTCGGCTATTGCTTCATTTTGGCCTATCGCCAGCACTCTCCCAACACCGCCAACGTTCCTTGTCTTGGGGCAGTCCCTTTTGAAGTGCCCAGTTTCTCCACACCCATAACATGCCTGGCTTATCCTAGTACCAGGAACTTGAGTGATTGGTCGTGTTGGTGCCTTACAGAAACGGGCTCTGTGCCCTTTCTTGTCGCAGTTCTTACAGTGCATCTTGCGGCAAATACCGTGGTGATGGTAGTCGCACTTGCTGCACTTGGGCAGATTCCCCGCATATGGTTTTGTTGGCGCAGGGGTAGCAGGAGTTGTGGTAGGAGTAGTAGCAGCATGAACCGCAACCATTTGTTTGTTTGAAGGTTCTTGCGAAGTTTGCCCCTTTCTCTTATTCCAGAATTTCTTCTTGTTGTTGTTGTTGGCATTGATCTCGTTGTTGCTGTTCCCTTTGGTTGGTTCAGCCATGATAGTCGTGACTCCTTGACAGACACCATGATCAACGAGAGATTGCACCAGTTCCTTAGCGCTATCGAAGGTCATGGGTTTGGAAGCTAACACACTTCCTCGAAGTTGGGGTGATAGTCCCCAGATGTATCTCTCGACCTTTTGGCTTTCCAGGATTAACATTCCTGGGCAAAGTGTTATTAAGTCACTAAACCTGTTGGTGTAACCTGCTATGTCCGAGCCCACCATCGAAAGGCTCCACAGTTCCCGTTCAAGCTTCTGAATCTCGCCTCTTGGGCAGTATTCTCGAAGGAGCATTCGTTTCAAGTTTTCCCAACCCATGGAGTTCGCCACCACTAGGGTTAGTGTCTTGACGTGGCCGTTCCACCATGTCAGGGCGCGTTCAGAAAAAGTAAAAGCAACAAACTTTACTTTGCTTTCTTCAGGGCATGCGCAGATTTCGAATACAACTTCCGTTTTCTCTATCCATTGAGATAGGGCCAATACTCCCCCAGTCCCATAAAAGGGAATAGGTTTTCCGTTGGTGAAGTCTTTGTAAGTGCATACCCCTAAACGGCCTTGACCTTGGCCATTTGTAAAGCTGTTTGTTCCTCCTCCCGACCCATTGTTGCTCATTTGAGCCATCGCTGCGGTTACAACAGCGGTTACAGCAGTTTGGAACATAATGGCATCCATAACTGGAGGAGGTGGTGTTGAAGTTGAGTTTCTACGTGTTGATCTACGAGGAGGCAAGTTTTGGTAGAGAAAAATAAGAATGAATACTATAAGTTTCTAATGTTTTGATAATCGTGTGTTAGTTGTATCTTGTAATTTGTTTTGACTTTAGTTTATGGTTTCAAGGTAGCCATAGCAATTTTTTTTAACACCCATAAGTTCTGAGAGGTATACAAAGAAGTACTTCATATTTATATATATTGGTCACCCCTGAGGTGTGTTACATTACGCTTCTTGTTTGGAAAAATTCGACCTACCTAGAGGTCTCCGATTACAGATACAAAAGGAAATAAGGAAAAAAACACTTTTATCCGAAATCCTATTTTATAACAAAATTGTTGGGGTTTGAGCAAGCTCTACTTGCGGCGTGTTGCACGTTTGGAGCTAGATTCGGCATCCGACTGCTTGACCCCCATTAAGCGCCTCTCAAGATCTGCTTGTTGTTCCTTTATCTCCCTTATTTCTGCTAGTGCCATTATCATTTGGTTCTGAAGCGTCCCTGTGTAGATTTGGGTATTCTCATGTAGTCCTTCCAGACGGCGGATGTCTGCGGCGTTACCTTGAGTAGCAGCATTGATCTCGCGAACTCTGGCTGCTTGCTTGTCCGTCTCGTAGTTCTGGGTAGCTATAGCGTTCACAATAATAGGAAGTGCTCGATCAGCTGAGCCTCCCCCACTGACATTGTAAAAATCCTGGCACATGCCGAAGGGAGGGCGTACACCTTGCTGGCGGCTCCAGTAGTAGAGGTGGCTTCCCCACATGGGAATGGGTCCCGGTTGATACGGTCTGATTTCGGGAGGATGAGGGATGGGAGGGTCGATTACTTCTGGCTCGGAGTCCGTTCCACTAGAAATTTCCTCGACCTCTTCGTCGACTTCGAATTCCTCTCCGACTTCGACTTCGAATTCTTCTTCGATTCCCCCTTCGGGTTCTTCCTCGACCTCCTCTTCGATTTCCTCTGGGTCTTCTTCCGGGTCTTCTTCTATCCAGCCACCGTTGCCTTGGTTTGGGTAGTAGGGATCTCCTAGTAAATGGAATCCGGCCATTTGTCTGTACTAGGATAGAGGCATGAGAATTTTAAAAGAAATTTTTAACGACTTCCTATGTTTAACTATATTTTTACGGATCGCAAAATGTTTTATTGTTCGATTATTTTTAACAATACTCCTATAGTATTTCAAATTTGGCGAATCTAAAATAATTTGTGTTTGGTAAGTTTTCGGCTTGTTGTCCACTATGACCATTCCTCGACGTACGTTGGTCAAATCTAGGATAAATATAGTTGATCAGTCTATATTTATTGTAACACCCAGGATTTTGAAAGCCAAGAAAGTAAAGGAAACCCTAAATTTAAGAGGGACTCGACGAGTCAAAGGAAGGACTCGGCGAGTCGGAGCGGGATCCGGGTCGATAAGAAAGTGACCAACTCGACGAGTCGGCCAAGTGGACTCGGCGAGTCTGGTCTGTGCGAGGAAAACCCTAAATCCGGGGCTTGGAGCCTATTTAAGCATCTTAATCTTCTTCCTAGGGCTCCTTTACAGTCTCTTGCACCCAGAACGCCGCACCTTAAGCCCCCATTGTGTTCACTCAAGCTTCTAGCCATTTTTGAGTGGGTTTAAGGAAGAAGAAGGAGTGGGAATCCTTGAAGCATCAGGGAGTGGCTTTGGATCTGAAGTTTGGGAAGCATTTCAGAGCATTGGAAGGTATCAATTCGTTTCTCTCCTCCATATTTTTCCTTGGTTATGAGTTTTGGGGCTTTTAAGCCATGTTTAAGACCAATCTTGAGCTTGAGGTCCGGATCTGAGGTTGCTACCTCAGATCCATGTTTATTTTGGTATGTAATCCCATAAAGTATCAGCCATTGGGTGGAAATTGGAGTCTCTTGGTCCTAAACCCTAGCTATGGGTGTATTTTGCCTAGATCTCACTCTCTACACGTAAAGGTTGCAACTTTACGTGGGAAATAGGCTTGGGGAGGGTAGATCTATAGTTTGGAGCTCATGCATGACTCGGAAGTCCTCTGCATGTAAGTGGATCTTAGTGGACTCGACGAGTCCTTCGAGTGGACTCGGCGAGTAGCTTGGAGATGAGGAGGAACTCGACGAGTGGGATGAACAGCTCGTCGAGTCGGATGAAGATGGGCATGAACTCGGCGAGTTGGATGAACAACTCGTCGAGTTGGATGAAGTTTGTCGTGTGCTCGGCGAGTCTGTTCTTAGACTCGGCGAGTCAGGTCGAGTGGTCCTAAACCCTTCGAGTTAAGACTCGAGTCAGCGAGTCGAGCCAGGACTCAGTGAGTTGGTCAGGACAGAAATCGAGAATCAGTAAACTCGGCGAGTCAGGGGCTGACTCGGCGAGTAGAGTCGCGAGTGGAAGGACTCTGGATTTATGGACTCGGCGAGTCAGCAGGGTGACTCGGCGAGTAGGGTTGACCTGGAGGGTTGACTTTGACCAGGACATCGACTTTGACCAGAGTTGACTTGGTTAACCTTTGGAGGTCAGTTAGACTAAGTGTTGGGTTGTTGTTGGTAGCTCGGGGAGCTAGCGGAGCAGCAATTCGGAGTTAGCGGTCAGGTAGCGGTCGAAGGGGTTAGCAGCGGCAGTTCGGCAATATCAGGTGAGTTACCTTCCAGTAGCGGTGGGTCTAAGGCCACAATGCCGACCCACCAGTAGGAGTTGTATGATAGATGATTGTCTTCGTGATATCATCTAGGTTTGCTACTACCTGATATGTTATATGCTAGCATGATATGTTGTATGTGATAGTAGTCGAGTTCGGTTGTTAGGACCGAAGGGTAGTCAGACACCCCAGATACGTCTGACAGTATGTGATGATATGTTTGCATGCTGGCATGTTATGTTATATGCGATAGAGGTAGTATGAGGGGACCAGTCCCCGTGTTCGGTTGTTAGGACCGAAGAGTAGTTCAGGCACCCCATATATGTCTGATAGTATGTTTATGTTATGATATATGTGATAGTAGCAGTAGGGGGTGGAATAGTCCCCGAGGGTCGGTTGTTAGGACCGACGGGTAGGTCAGCACCCCAGAATGGCTTGACATGGGTTGGTCAGCACCCCAGAATGGCTTGACATGGGTTGGTCAGCACCCCAGAATGGCTTGACATGGGTTGGTCAGCACCCCAGAATGGCTTGACACGGGTAGGTCAGCACCCCAGAATGGCTTGACACGGGTAGGTCAGCACCCCAGAATGGCTTGACACGGGTAGGTCGGGCACCCCAGAATTGCCCGACAGTATGTATGCTATGTGATTGTATGGTATATGGTATGATGGGGGAACTCACTAAGCTTCGTGCTTACGGTTTTTAGTTTTGTTTCCAGGTACTTCCGGTAGCAGAGGGAGGAGCTCGGAGTGATCGCATGACACACACCATAGATTAGTCAGCCTGGGAATGTTTACTCTGATAATAAACAAGTGTTTTGAAAACTTATACTCAGATGATGTTTTGGAATGATGTCTTTGTTTAAAGTAATGTTTTATTAAAAAGAAATTTCTGGTCTTGAATTTTGGGATGTTTCAAGTTGGTATCAGAGCCTTGGTTTGAGGGATTCGGGCATACTCTCGGGTGTGCCTGAACTCAAACTGAGGGGTCGGATAAAAAGTTTTCAAAAGTGAAAAGGCAGTTTTGTAAAAAGAATTTTGAGAACGAAAAACAGTTTTAGAAAAGCAAAAAGAATTTAGAAAGAAAAGAACTTGAAAAGAGAAAAGAGGTGTGGTGCATGCAATCAACCGAGCTCAAGTAAGTACCCCAAAATACCCATACAAGTTTATGTTATGATTATCAGTTGATAGAACGGCATGCTAGAATAGGATTAAGGATCTAGGGATGATGCCTTATGTGCCTGTTATTTGTGCTTTTGAGCTGCATGATAGTATTGATTAGACAGTAGTAGGATAGCCTGTTAGGTTATGCCTGAGTTTATGAGCTTGTGTTGCATGCTAGTTCAGATTCTTGCTATGTGGATATGATTGCTTGAGTATGTGGTGGTTAGATTTTCCCTTGGCCGAATGCTGCTTGCTTTGTGCATTGTGGGATTCTGAGTGATGGGAGTTAGCCATTAGGTGGATACGTTACGACACATGTGATCAGGGTTGAATAATCTCAGAGTACTGGAATTGACCCTATTGCGCAGCTCTCGTTTGAGTCTAACCGTTGTAGGGACGGGTCCTTACTTGAAGGATTATCCGAGCCTCGTCGCATGTGATGGTATCCAGGTGATGTCCAATTGGCATCACAAGGAGACCTTCAGCAGCTGGGGACTGGTTTGAGTTGAGTTAGGGGTTTCCCTAGGGTAAGCCTAGGATGAGATAGAGTTGGGAGCAGTATGAGTGGTTAAGGGACCTGGTGGAGTCAAAGCAATTCCTGAGGAAAGTACGGATAGATGTGGAAGGTAGTATGGGCCCGTACTACTGAAAGCAGAGGATCCGTACTCGATTCAGGAAGGGCAGAGGCAAGACCGGGAACCTGGTAGGGCATGTTTGATCTTGTATCAATGATGGGTATTCTGATAGTGGTTGTGGTATATTTTCAGCATGGTGACATTGCGAGAGAGACCAGCGGGCGGATCAGGCGCCGGAGAGGGATCAGCCTCGGGTTCAGGGACCGAGCAGCTCGAGGAGCGGATGAGGGAGTTGATATCAGCTGAGGTTACGCGCAGTATTCTAGCTCAGACTCCTGTGATCTTTGGCACAGTCAAGGAGGGCATACTGGAGATCTTGGAGGAGAGGCTGGGAGCCTTCCGTACTGAGATGATGGCATTGATGGGAGCGCGTACCTTGACATTTCGAGAGTTCAGAGCCTGCGGGGCACCAGACTATCATGGGGCTAGGGACCCCATTGCTAGCAGCAGATGGTTGGCTGATGTTGCCAACGCTTTTCGTACGAGCAAGTGTCCCGAGGGGGACAAGGTTAGACTCGCCTCCTGTCTTCTGAAGGACAGAGCGAGGGATTGGTGGGAGGAGATTGGTCATGCTTTGGGGGATGATGCCGCGTTGGACGCGTTGACTTGGAGCGATTTTTCAGCTAGGTTCAGGGCGGAGTTTTCGCCAATTATTGAGGTGCAGCAGCTGGCACGAGAGTTTCAGGATTTGACGCAGACTACTGAGACTGTGGCGGAGATCACCACCAAGTTCAGGGAGAGGGCTCTTCTTGTGCCACAGTATGTAGCGGATGAGGAGATGAAGAAGGCTCGGTACCATGAGATGTTGAGGGACGACATCAGGGAGTTCGTGAGCAGGTCCAGCCGTAAGACGCTGGAAGATATGATTTCTCGGGCTAGGGAAAGGGAAATTGATTTGGAGCAGATCCGGAAGAGGAAGCCGGATGAGGTTCAGGTATCAGCGGGTTCGGGCAAAAGGCCCAAGGGATCAGATTCGAGATCGAGGGATCGTCAGGACCGCAGTCGATGCGGAAAGTGTGGCAGGGCGCACGGGGGCACGTGCAGGAGTGGTAGCGGTGGTGAGTCTGGCTGCTTCAAGTGCGGTCGGACTGGTCATTTTAGCAGGGATTGTACTGTTACCGCCGCGCAGGGATCAGACATGATATGTTTTCATTGCAACCAGCGGGGCCACAAGAAGGCCCAGTGCCCCAGTTTGTCTTCAGCAGGACGGGTGATGGCACCCGCCCCTGCGACCTTGAGGATCACGGATGGCCGTCAGGGCCGGGTAGAGGCACCTGCGGCAGGGAGCAGGGCTTTCCAAATGACGACCTTGGAGACGCGAGCATTGCCGGACGTTGCAGGTATGCAATTTCCATTCTCAATTCCTTTATTTTGTGCATGATTTCATTGTTATGGTTCTGCATCATTATCGGTATGAGTATTTTATTTTGATTGGTCGATTGTGGTCGAGTTATATGCCATCTGCATACCTTGGATATTTGTATGGTAGTTAGGGGTTGTGCTCTATTGAAGAAGGTTTCGAAGGATGCAGTATCTGTAGCATGCTTGGGAGGGATTTGGTTCGTTTCGTCAGTTCGGAGTGGTGCAGTGATTGTGATGGATTGGCTAAAGCCCTAGCTATGGCGGGCTTGGGTTCCTCAGTGGATGGGTTATGGAATGGTAGCAAGGATCGGGATTTCTTTGAATATTGAGCAGCAAGGGGTAAGCAGGATCGAAGTGGGGGAGAATCCTCCGGATGTGCCCAGAGAGGAGCACGCAGACCCAGAACGAGTACGTGACCTCCGAGAGGGTAGAGAAGTAGTTCAACGTTTGATGGATTGAGGATTCCAGGGTTGGGAGTTCGAGAAACTCCATATCAGCTAGCGCGTGGGATGGTATGGTTGGTTACGATTGAGAATTCAGATTGTGGATCGCCTGAAGGACTCGCGGGAGTCGGAATAAGGATCTTGAGAAGTCGATGGCACGTGGGTGCCTTCGTATTAGCAGTCAGTGGTAGGGAGTGTTGTAAGACTACGGGTAAGCCGTAGCATTCCTTAGTAGTTTCGTTAGCGGAGTCGGGGCGAGGCCCTTATCTCCTAGTGATCAGGTAGGGATCAGGAATGGGTAGTGGATGAGAGTAGTGGGGAGTTGCCTGTATAGCTCTAGGGAGGTGAGACCTTGGGAGAGACCGCTCCAGTATATAGTTGGGTGAGACCCGTGGGCGAGGCCCGTATGAGATTAGCGGTGCAGGTGAGACCTGGGAGCAGGGTTGCTCAGTAGTATGGTTGGGTGAGACCTGTGGGCAAGGCCCGTGAGTTTTTAGCAGCGCAGGTGGGACCTGGTCGGGATTTTAGTGTCAGGTTAAGGGATCGGGGATCCCAGGTTTGTAGTGCCTGGATAGCAGGGCTGATTGAGCAGTTATAGATGGTCGAGGTATCCTTGGAAGTCGTTGAGAGCGACCAGGGATGGCGTTGGGACTAGCTATCGGTGGGAACCGGTAACCCAGTCATTGATAGGTTGGTAGGGACCAGGGCGGTCCCGGTTTACCAGGAAGTCAGTCGGGGAATAGTTGAATTGCCAGTCGGTGGCAGTGCGAGTATGCAGCGTATGGTGGACTTCAGTTAGTTGAGTCGAGGGGTGCTCGACACCAAGTGTTGGCACGAAGGAGTGTCAGTAAGTGCTGACGGCGATGACCCGTCCTGGAAATAGCAGGGAGATGATGGAGTTAGTGAAGGATAGGACCTTCACAGTGTCAAAGGAAAATTCGGAAATGAGACTTTGCCTTGGGAAGGCAAGGGATTTGCGCAAGGAAAGAAGTGGAGAACCCCTGTGGGTTCAGTGTAGTATTCGGTGGAAGACCGACGCAGGTAGGCGGCTGGTGTTGGGTATTGGAGGCAGATCGCAGGTGGTGGGCCATGGTAAACTTCGAGGACGAAGTTCAGTTTAAGTGGGGGAGAGTTGTAACACCCAGGATTTTGAAAGCCAAGAAAGTAAAGGAAACCCTAAATTTAAGAGGGACTCGACGAGTCAAAGGAAGGACTCGGCGAGTCGGAGCGGGATCCGGGTCGATAAGAAAGTGACCAACTCGACGAGTCGGCCAAGTGGACTCGGCGAGTCTGGTCTGTGCGAGGAAAACCCTAAATCCGGGGCTTGGAGCCTATTTAAGCATCTTAATCTTCTTCCTAGGGCTCCTTTACAGTCTCTTGCACCCAGAACGCCGCACCTTAAGCCCCCATTGTGTTCACTCAAGCTTCTAGCCATTTTTGAGTGGGTTTAAGGAAGAAGAAGGAGTGGGAATCCTTGAAGCATCAGGGAGTGGCTTTGGATCTGAAGTTTGGGAAGCATTTCAGAGCATTGGAAGGTATCAATTCGTTTCTCTCCTCCATATTTTTCCTTGGTTATGAGTTTTGGGGCTTTTAAGCCATGTTTAAGACCAATCTTGAGCTTGAGGTCCGGATCTGAGGTTGCTACCTCAGATCCATGTTTATTTTGGTATGTAATCCCATAAAGTATCAGCCATTGGGTGGAAATTGGAGTCTCTTGGTCCTAAACCCTAGCTATGGGTGTATTTTGCCTAGATCTCACTCTCTACACGTAAAGGTTGCAACTTTACGTGGGAAATAGGCTTGGGGAGGGTAGATCTATAGTTTGGAGCTCATGCATGACTCGGAAGTCCTCTGCATGTAAGTGGATCTTAGTGGACTCGACGAGTCCTTCGAGTGGACTCGGCGAGTAGCTTGGAGATGAGGAGGAACTCGACGAGTGGGATGAACAGCTCGTCGAGTCGGATGAAGATGGGCATGAACTCGGCGAGTTGGATGAACAACTCGTCGAGTTGGATGAAGTTTGTCGTGTGCTCGACGAGTCTGTTCTTAGACTCGGCGAGTCAGGTCGAGTGGTCCTAAACCCTTCGAGTTAAGACTCGAGTCAGCGAGTCGAGCCAGGACTCAGTGAGTTGGTCAGGACAGAAATCGAGAATCAGTAAACTCGGCGAGTCAGGGGCTGACTCGGCGAGTAGAGTCGCGAGTGGAAGGACTCTGGATTTATGGACTCGGCGAGTCAGCAGGGTGACTCGGCGAGTAGGGTTGACCTGGAGGGTTGACTTTGACCAGGACATCGACTTTGACCAGAGTTGACTTGGTTAACCTTTGGAGGTCAGTTAGACTAAGTGTTGGGTTGTTGTTGGTAGCTCGGGGAGCTAGCGGAGCAGCAATTCGGAGGTAGCGGTCAGGTAGCGGTCGAAGGGGTTAGCAGCGGCAGTTCGGCAATATCAGGTGAGTTACCTTCCAGTAGCGGTGGGTCTAAGGCCACAATGCCGACCCACCAGTAGGAGTTGTATGATAGATGATTGTCTTCGTGATATCATCTAGGTTTGCTACTACCTGATATGTTATATGCTAGCATGATATGTTGTATGTGATAGTAGTCGAGTTCGGTTGTTAGGACCGAAGGGTAGTCAGACACCCCAGATACGTCTGACAGTATGTGATGATATGTTTGCATGCTGGCATGTTATGTTATATGCGATAGAGGTAGTATGAGGGGACCAGTCCCCGTGTCCGGTTGTTAGGACCGAAGAGTAGTTCAGGCACCCCATATATGTCTGATAGTATGTTTATGTTATGATATATGTGATAGTAGCAGTAGGGGGTGGAATAGTCCCCGAGGGTCGGTTGTTAGGACCGACGGGTAGGTCAGCACCCCAGAATGGCTTGACATGGGTTGGTCAGCACCCCAGAATGGCTTGACATGGGTTGGTCAGCACCCCAGAATGGCTTGACATGGGTTGGTCAGCACCCCAGAATGGCTTGACACGGGTAGGTCAGCACCCCAGAATGGCTTGACACGGGTAGGTCAGCACCCCAGAATGGCTTGACACGGGTAGGTCGGGCACCCCAGAATTGCCCGACAGTATGTATGCTATGTGATTGTATGGTATATGGTATGATGGGGGAACTCACTAAGCTTCGTGCTTACGGTTTTTAGTTTTGTTTCCAGGTACTTCCGGTAGCAGAGGGAGGAGCTCGGAGTGATCGCATGACACACACCATAGATTAGTCAGCCTGGGAATGTTTACTCTGATAATAAACAAGTGTTTTGAAAACTTATACTCAGATGATGTTTTGGAATGATGTCTTTGTTTAAAGTAATGTTTTATTAAAAAGAAATTTCTGGTCTTGAATTTTGGGATGTTTCATTTATTCTCGACCTGATTACATACCCCGAGGCTCAATCGTAGTGTCGCAACTTGCCTTAATACTTTTTAGAAAACTTGTCATGATACGAGGTTAATGCATGCGAGTAAAAATGTATATTTTTTAAAAGGAAGTATATTGTTTGTGAAAACGTTTTGTCAGAGGGTTTTTGGTCCCCTTTGCATTTATAGTTTGTATATCTTATGTGGTTCGATATACTTAGTTCACTATAAACAATGCTCTGATACCAATCTGTCACACCCCCAAACCAGAATGGCGGAAACATTTGGGGGTGGATGACTTCACGTAGTATCACAACAATTGAATATTGTAAAGAAAGTAACACAACCATCATATATATAATAAAAACGTATATTGTTGCGTTATACATATTTGCAAAAGAATATTACAATATGATGATATAAATGTTTAATGATAAACGTCTTTAGCGTTCCTTCTTCAAAAGCTGGTGGTTACCTGTATTACTGATTTCCTGAGAAATACAAGTGCTTTCGAAAAAGTGTCAACAATTAAGTTGGTGAGTTCATAAGTATTTTGCATTGAAAAGTATGTCCTTTTAGTAGTAAATCGATGAACGAGGTTTTCAGAAAATCCAATATTTTCTATAAATAGTTTGAAAAGTTTCCAGAGTTGGTGTGCGTTAGTATGTTCCATATTTGAATAATAATGATAAACTTTGTGCTAAAAATGATGTGGGAAAACTGAATGCATATAAGAATCTCGTAAATCAAACTTGTTTTTATACTTTTATGTGAGTTTTATAACCATACTATTGACACTGACTGCCTGTAACAACATCCTTCAGGTGTTGTAGTGTTATGACATTTGTCACCCCAGACCTGCCGGTCTAACTATAGCTAATAGTTCAGGTGCGGGGTTGTCAATCCCGTATAGATCTATACACAAGTATCACGCTCTCCCTCCAAGAGATTATGGTATATAATACAGGACTTGAAATGCATACTTACGAGTACGTTGAAGTTTGAATATCTCACATTACTTGGTATAAACAGATTTACGATAAGAAAGACTTTACTTCATTTGAAAGTATTTCATTTGTCAAGATGTATATGAAAAATGTATGAATAACTTGTTAACTATACTCATTATAGTTTCTCAAAAAGTATGTTTCCATTTAGTAAGAATAACTTGGTAATATAATAGCCCTTTAAACATAAAGATGTTTGTATCAATACCCTATAAGATAGATATTATTATTACGTTTATAAAACGATACTTTGACTTGTAATGTACTTGTATTCCCCCCCCCTAAAACATGAAAAGAATTGAAAAGTAGGGGTATGAACTCACTCGTTTGATTTGAAGAGAGAGAGGCTAGAGTTGAGTAGAACTTCGACCGCGGAAAGTTGCGTCTTCGGGCTCTTCGGGGGCTCGAGTGCGGAAACCGAGGGCGTCGGGATGATCTCTGGAGCTTAGAAATATGGGAGAGTGACTGAGAGTTTGATAAGGTGTGCCAAAAACTCGAAGCTCAACCTCTCTATTTATGGGCTGGAAACTCCTCGTACGCGGGGCGTACTACCGGAGTATGCTGGGCGTACTCGGTATGCGGGGCGTACTTCGGTTATGCGGGGCGTAACAATGCATCACGGCTTACGACTCCGGTCTAGCTAGCGTAGAGCACTCGAGCCAATGGGACTCGACACTGGGCCTATTACGCGGGGCGTACTCTTGGATTACGCGGGGCGTAATCCAGTCTTCCATCTTCTAAATTCCGTAACTTTCGCGTATGGGCTCTGTTTTTCGCGTTCTTTATATCCACTCGTAGGTGAGATTATGCTCTACAACTTTTATTAGACTCCGTCGGCTAGTTTTGACTTTATTTTCAATGATATATTTTTAATAGGCCGGGACTCCTAAAGTCCGTTAAAAATTCGTAGTTTCATTATTCGACGTCGGTTTTCGTTTGTCTTTTTATCATTTTGCTCCTATTGTGGAGATCTTCAACTCTCATTTAGGTTGCGTTAGCTAATTAACACTCGATCTTCAATTTGAGTTTTTAGCCCTCTACTACTATTACGAAACTTTGAAAATTCGTAACTTCTTCATACGAGGTCCAAATTGGGCGATCTTTTTATGTATGTTTACAGTTTAACGGACTCTACATCTTTTGTTTAGATGCTTAAGGCTAAAATACATTTTATTGAAATTTCACTTTTTACGTTAAAATAGCGTTTTAACGGCGTGTCGTAAATATACGAGTGGTTATAATTTCTTCAATATAACTCGGTTTTTAACGTTCTTTATGTTTTTGGAAACCTTGGCACGTTATCTAATATTTGATGCATCCCAACTTAGATATTTGAACACTTTATTTTCGAGGTTAATTTAGTTGGTTCCAAATAGTTTTTGTTATATTTGACATTTGAGTGTTACACTGCTTTGGAAAAATATAGGGTTGTCACATTACGGCCCTAGCATGGAGCTTACGGCCGTAAACTCCTATACTCTCCTTGAATGAGTGATTTAATGTCCCAAGATTAATCACATGTGATTCCAATAATTTTTACAAGACTTGGGGTGAATTTAGGGCATCAAATGACACATAATTAGGAGTTTACGGCCCTGGAGCATATGTTATGGCCGTAAACTCTCAAATGAAGGGTTTTGTTATGTTTAAGGTCCCCAAATAATTTTTGGTTGGTTCTAGGATTTATTCCAAGGCTATTGGTGGTGTTGGATGGCTTTTTAACATGTTAAAATGGGTTTACTCCCCATGTTTGAGGGGTTTACAGCCCAAGCATATTCCTTGGCCGTAAACTCATGTTTGTCCCTCATAATCCATGTCTAGGGTGTTCTAAGTTCGGGTTTGTAAGCCATAAGGTCATATCTAAGTCCCAATGTTGGTTTGGAAGGGTTAAATTGCTCAAAAAAAACCCCAATATTATGTGTTTACGGCCCAAGCATGCTCCTTGGCCGTAAACACATGTTCCAGGTCCAAAATCATAATTTAAACATAGATTTGAAGGCTTAATAGTTTGAATAACAAGTTAGGGAGGTTACCTCTATGATTTGGAGCCTTAATTCATTGATTTTGGACCTAAATCTTGGATGAGGAGAGAGGTTAGAGAGAGAGTAGTGAGATGAAGCAAAAGCTTCAAATGAAGGCTTAGAACACTTTAAATAGTGTTCGGGATTTGGACACGGTGAAATTCTACCCGATACCGGCTTTACACGGGGCTTTTGGTCGCACCCGGCCAAGTTGGCGTAACCCGATATGGTTGATTCTAGAAATGTTCCGATCACTAGAATGGGGTGTTAGAATGATTTCTAAATGCATTAGGACACCCATTAAGTCATTTTAGATAATTACAATTTAATGACTTAATTAAATAGCTAAATCGGAAACGATTTTGGAAACGACGATTGGTTGATCGAAATGGATTACGAAAAGGGTTACAAGTGATGATACAAAATTTCGGGTTGTTACATTATCCCCCCGTTAGAGGGAATTTCGTCCCGAAATTCAAAATTAAGATACAATACAAGATACAAATCATGGATCTGGAAAGAGATGTGGATACTGTTGTTTCATCGAGTCTTCACGCTCCCAAGTGAACTCCGGTCCCCGCTTGGCATTCCAGCGAACCTTCACTAACGGGATGCGACTTTGCTTTGTAAGTTTGACTTCTCGATCCATGATTTCGATCGGTTCCTCCACAAATTTGAGGTTTTCAATGATCTCGATCTCGTCTAAAGGAATCACTAGGGTTTCATCGGATAAACACTTCTTGAGATTGGAAACATGGAAGACGGGATGAACGTTACTGAGATCGTGAGGTAAACGAAGTTTATAGGCTACCGGACCGACCCTGGCGAGGATCTCGAAAGGTCCAATGTACCTCGGGTTAAGTTTCCCACGCTTACCAAAGCGTATCGTGCCTTTCCAGGGCGAGACCTTCAACAGAACACGATCTCCAACCTGGAATTCCAGAGGTTTCCGACGGTTATCAGCGTAACTCTATTGGCGATCTCGTGAAGCTCTCAATCGTTCCCGGATTTGGATGATCTTCTCGGTGGTTTCACGAATGATTTCAGGACCAGTGAGAGCACTGTCGGGGACTCGACTCTTGGCTAACTGTGTATCCCCTACCTCGGCCCAGCACAGAGGGGATCTGCACTTGCGACCGTATAGGGCTTCAAACGGGGCAGCCCTGATGCTGGTGTGGTAACTATTGTTGTACGAGAACTCGATCAAAGGTAGATGTGTATGCCACGACTTTCCAAAATCAATGACACATCCTCTAAGCATGTCCTCCAGGGTTTGGATTGTTCTCTCACTTTGTCCGTCAGTCTGAGGATGATACGCCGTGCTCATGTCTAGTTTGGTTCCAAGAGCTTTCTAGAGGGACTACCAGAATCTGGAGGTAAACCTGCTATCTCGATCAGAGATAATGGACGCAGGTACACCGTGCAGTTGGACTACCTCTTGGATGTAGATTCGCGCGAGTCTTTCCATCTTGAATGATTCTTTAATCGGGATGAAGTGAGCGGACTTTGTCAAACGATCGACAATTACCCAAATGGTGTCGTACCCACTCGGACACTTGGGTAGTTTGGTGATGAAATCCATGGTAATCATCTCCCATTTCCATTCGGGTATCTCGGGCTGCTGGAGCAGACCCGAGGGTTTCTGGTGCTCAACTTTAACCTTAGCGCAAGTCAGACACTTGCCCACGAACGTAGCTATCTCAGCTTTCATGGTTGGCCACCAATATTGTTTCTTGAGATCCAGGTACATCTTGTCCGAGCCCGGGTGAACATAGTATCTGGTCTTGTGTGCTTCCTCCATGACAATCTCCCTGAATCCTCCAAACTTTAGAATCCAGATTCGATCCATGAAGCAGTAGACTCCGTCACCTCTGATCTCGAGTTTCTTTTCCATTCCTCTCAAGGATTTGATTGACATGTTCTCAGGTTTGAGAGCTTCTAACTGGGCTTCTTGGATTTGCATGGATAAGTTGGAATGGATGGTCATCGTCAGGGTCTTCACCTTTCGGCTTGAACTCTCCTTTCGGCTAAGGGCATCTGCTACCACATTGGCCTTGCCGGGATGGTAACAGATTTCACACTCATAATCACTAAGTAGTTCTACCCATCGCCGTTGCCTCATGTTCAAGTCTTTCTAATCAAAGATGTGCTGCAGGATCTTATGGTCAGTGAAGATCGTACACTTGGTTCCGTAGAGGTAATGTCTCCAAATCTTCAATGCAAAGACTACGGCTCCTAAATCCAAGTCATGCGTGGTATAGTTGACCTCGTGTGCTTTCAACTGTCTAGAGGCATAAGCAATTACCTTTCCTCTTTGCATAAGCACACAGCTTAAGCCCTGATTAGACGCATCGCAGTAGACAACGAAGTCCTTCGTCCCTTCGGGTAGGGACAGAACAGGCGCGTTGCACAAGGCTTTCTTCAACGTCTGGAATGCAGTTTCTTGTTTATCACTCCAACAAAAGGGTACACCTTTATGTGTTAGAGTGGTTAGAGGTTTGGCTATTCTGGAAAAGTTCTGAATGAATCTCCGATAATAGCCGGCGAGACCCAAGAATTGCCAGATTTCTGTGGGTGTTTTCGGTACCGACCAATTCTCTATCGCTTTAATCTTGGAAGGATCTACATGAATACCCTCCTCGCTTACCACGTGACCGAGGAAAGTTACCTTTCGAATCCAGAACTCACACTTGGAAAATTTCGCGTACAACTTCTCGGATCTAAGGGTTTCCAACACTAGCCGCAAGTGCTGTTTGTGATCTTTTTCGCTTCTGGAGTAGACAAGTATGTCATCAATGAACACAATGACGAACTTGTCCAGATAAGGATGACACACCCGGTTCATCAGGTCAATGAACACTGCCGGTGCGTTGGTTAGACCAAAGGGCATCACTACAAACTCGTAGTGTCCATACCGAGTTCTGAAAGTTGTTTTGGACACATCACTCTCATGAACTCGTAGCTGATGGTACCCTGATTGAAGGTCTATCTTGGAGAAGTAACTGGCTCCCTGGAGTTGATCGAAGAGGTCATCTATTCGCCGAAGAGGATATCAGTTTTTGACGGTCAACTTGTTCAGCTCACGATAATCGATACACATCCGAAAGGATCCATCTTTCTTTTTGACAAACAATACCGGAGCTCCCCAGGATGAGGAACTCGGTCTAATGAATCCTTTACTGAGCAACTCATTGAGTTGACTGGATAACTCCTGCATTTCTGCTGGAGCTAAACGATACGGAGATTTCGCTACGGGAGTAGCTCTAGGAATTAGGTCAATACGGAACTCGACCTGACGCTCGGGAGGAATTCCTAGAAGCTCTTCGGGAAATACATCAGGAAAGTTACAGACTTCGGGGATGCTCGCGAGGTCTTTAACTTCCTATTTCACTTTGATTACATGGGCTAAGAATGCAATACACTCCTTTCGCAGGAGCTTTTGAGCTTTGATGCAGGAAATGATACGAAGATTGGAACTAAGTTTATCGCCATAGATTACGAGAGTTTGACCTGAAGGAAGGTTGAGACGGATGGCTTTTTTCGAAAAAGAGGATATCAGCATGATTGGGACTCAACCAATCCATGCCAATGATGACATCAAAGCTCTTTATGGAAACTGGCATCAGATCAATGGGAAATGAACGGTCTTTCAGGGTAAGGGTACAACTTACGAATATCTCGTTAGCGCTTTCTTTCTCACCGTTAGCCATCTCGACGTTAAACGTTTCAGTTAAAGGTTGGGGATTATGTTTTAGGTTATGTTTGAACGAATGGCTAACAAAGCTTCTTTCAGCACCCGAATCGAAAAGAATACTAGCATATGAGTTGTCGAGAAGGAACGTACCCGAGACTAAAGTGGGATCGGCGACTGCTTCCTCCCGTCCTATGGCTAGGACTCTCCCGGTATTATCAGTTGTTGACTTCTTGGGGAAGTTCCTTTTAAAGTGACCAACCTCTCCACAGTTATAGCAGGCTTGACCAATGCCTGCTCCAGATGATTGATTGGCCGATTGGGTCGGAGCTTTACAGAATCGGACCGTGTGCCCATTCTTACCACAATTGGTACAAGATTGTTCTCGGCAGGGGCCGGGGTTGTGGTGATATTTGCACTTGTCACACAAAGGAAGATTACTAGCATATCTGCTAGTAGGAGTTGGAGCTGTGGATCCCACAACAGAAGCAGCAGCAACGGGGGTAGTAGCTGCATGGACTGCTACAGTTTGCTGTCTCTTGGAGGATCCTTGGGAAGATTGACCCTTCTTCTTCTTCCAGAACTTTCTCTTCTCACCACTCCTTTTAGTCGGCTCAGAAGTGGTGGTGGTTTCCTCGATGTCATCACTGTGATCAATTAGGGTTTGGGCTAAACTCTTGGCACTATCATAGGTATCCGGACGTGCAGCTAAGACATTTCCCTTTGTTGGCTGGGTCAATCCCCAAATGAATCTTTCGATCTTCTTACTTTCAGGAGTGACCAATCCCGGGCAGAGAAGTGCGAGATCATCGAATCGGGAAGTGTATGCAGCAATATCGGAACCTTTCATCTTCAGGTTCCAGAGCTCGTGCTCTAGTTTCTGCATTTCACCACGGGGACAGTACTCAGCAATGAGGAGTTCTTTCATGGCTTCCCAGCCCATGGCATTGGCTACGGGTAGGGTCAGGGATTTGACTCGGCCGTTCCACCAAGTCATGGCCTTGTTAATGAAGGTACAGGCTGCGAACTTGACCTTATCAGATTCCACACAGACACAGATTTCAAAGATGGATTCGATTTTCTCGAACCATCGGGATAAGGAAATGACACCTCCAGTGCCATCGAAGGATGTTGGTTTCGCATTCATGAAGTCCTTATAGGAACCCTCCTTTCGGTGTCCCTGATTACTTTCTTGATCCTGAGTTTGAGTACCACCTCCCGAACCACCAGAACCATCGGTGTTCAATTGAGACATAGCAGCTGCCACCGCGGCGGTAACAGCTGCCTGAAATACCACGGGGTCAAATTCAGGAGGAGGTGGTGGCGGAGGGTTGTTGGTCTTTGAGCTGGGTCTCTTTCTTGGAGGCATCTTGATCTAATAAGATCAAGAAAGAGAGGATGATAAGTCCTCTGAATTGAATCGAGAGATATGACAAATATATGTTCCGAATAAGCGATAAAGCAGGAAAGAGTTATCAAAGCAGGTAAACTATCGCTAATGGAATGATCAAGGATCTATACGTGAATGAGGATTTCTACAAAGGATTGGCTCGAGAAATACTCCCATAGTATTTCATGATTCGCTACGACACTGGCTCGATGTTTGTGGTATTAGGGTAAGTTTTAGGCATGCCGCATACCACAGTCACTCCCAAGCACATGTTGGCCGTGTCTCGAATGAATATAGTTGGCCAGGCTATATTGATCCTAGACACGACTACATAACGGCCCAGGTTTAACCACAGTACACAACACCCATTTACTTATGTTTTGTTCTACTTGTAGTTACGGATCTCGACGGTTCAGTATACTTGTATACTTTTGAAAATACTTATTGTTTGAAGATACTTTTAATTCAAAGCACTTAGGCCCTTTAGTGTTTATAGTTTTATACCATGGAAGGTTTGGTATACTTTATTCACTATAAACAAGGGCTCTGATACCAATCTGTCACACCCCGAAAACCGAAGGCGGAAACATTTACGGGGTTGACTCCACGTTGAGTATCAAATCCAATGCACATAGTAAGTAAAGTAAAACAACCATTACATTACATATTGAAAATTTTTACAATTGTTTCAAAAGCAAAGTTGTACAGTTGTGATACATAGTATATATATAAACAATGTGAAACAGGTCTTCTGCGCACTCCATCTTTGGACAAAAGGATCTTCGGGTACCTGTTCTAACGCTGACCTGAGAACACAAGCGGTTTGAAAATCAGCATAACGCTGGTGAGTTCATAAGCAGTTTTGTTTTTTGAAAATGTTCAAGTTTCCTTTCTATTTCTGAAAATGTTACACACACCAAGAAAATCCCATATTTTCTTAAAAAGGTTGCTTATTGTTTCTCAACATATAAAGTAAAGTTATACACTGAAAACACGTATATTCTTGTGGAAATGTATAGTTAGGTTATCTGGTTTGTTATACTGTTTTGGTTATGTACAAATGTATTCCCAGGAAAGTCCCATACTTTCCTGAATTGTTGGTTACCAATTGTGAAAGATGTAAAGTTATCCGGTTTGTTACACTTTCTAGTTATGTACAATGTTTCCCCAGGAAAGTCCCATACCTTCCTGATTGTTGGTTATCAAATGTAAAAAATGTATTCTGAAAGACATGTTACCCTTCTAAGATGTGAAGTTATCCGGTTTGTTACACTTTTCTGGTTATGTACAATGTTTCCCCAGGAAAGTCCCATACTTTCCTGAATGTTGGTTACCAATGTGAAAGATGCTTACGGAAACCTGGTTATCTTGTGAAATGTATTACGTTATTCATTATTACTATTAAGTAAATCTCTGTTATCCTAATTGCGAGTTCCATAACCATACGATAGACTAAATATGGCAATAAGTAGTCCACATCACCTTATGCATTTCGTCACCCTTGAACCATTTCGGTTCGGCTGTAGCTAGCAGCCAGGTGTGGGGTAGTCAGCCCCGTATAGATCTATACACTCAAGTCATGCTCCTTATCCAAGAGATTCTGGTTACGTGTGCAGTCCTCCACTCGCGTATCTCTGTGGAGTGTTCGTCGAGAACATGTCTCCAATCATACACGACTAACAAATTTACTAGTATTAATACGATAGTCCTCCACTCGCGTATCTTTGTGGAGTGTTACCGAGGACAAAACAGTATACAGGTTTTATGTTCAATGATTCTAATGTCATGCTTTTAACTGATAAAATGTGGAAAACCATTTGTGAAATATCTATAGAACATAACAGTTTAAAAATCCATTTCACAAATATATGTTTACATGATCTGCATGTTCAAACGGTTATCAGTTGTAACAATCAGTGTTAAAAGCATATAAAATGTGAAACACACACATGAAAACAGGTTTTGAGTACAAGTAATCACTTGTACTTTGCTTGTGTTCCCCCCCTGAAAACAGTGAAAAACAGTGAAAAAGGGTAGGGTTATGAACTCACCAGACGAGGAAATGCAACTGTTTCGAGTACTAAACATTGTTTTGGGGCTTGATTACTCGCGATGTTCCTACGTAAAATGGAATAATATCCAAATATATCTAATTAGATTTACAATTACTAATTAGATGGAACATTATACTCCGATGAATTAAAACACTTCAAAACGAGTGTTTGGAGTGACCCGGGTGACATCTACGGACTTGTAATGAAGCGAGGGACTTGGGAATTGAGTTTACTCCTCAAGAGTAAACTCCCTAATGAGTTTTCAGCCATATATCCCCTACATACATGAGTTCACGGCCGTGAACTCATGTTTGGGTGATTTTGATTGTTAAATGGCTTAAATGGACATGGGAAATGCTAGAATGGATTTTTCTAATGCCTTGAAATGTATTGAATCAACATATACATCACTTATGGGAGTTCACGGCTATAAATTTGGAGTTTACAGCCGTAAACTCCCCCAAGCTCAAACCATATTTATTTTGTGATGCTTAATGGGTCAATAACACTTGGAAGGAGTTGGTACAATTTTACCTAAGGCATGGGATGGAAATTAAATCACCAATGACATTATTTAAGGGAGTTTGCGGCCCTAGCATGGAGCTTACAGCCGTAAACTCCTATACTCTCCTTGAATGAGTGATTTAATGTCCCAATATTAATCACATGTGATTCCAATAATTTTTACAAGAATTGGGGTGAATTTAGGGCATCAAATGACACATAATTAGGAGTTTACGGCCCTGGAGCATATGCTATCGCCGTAAACTCTCAAATGAAGGGTTTTGTTATGTTTAAGGTCCCCAAATAATTTTTGGTTGGTTCTAGGATTTATTCCAAGGCTATTGGTGGTGTTGGATGGCTTTTTAACATGTTAAAATGGGTTTACTGCCCATGTTTGAGGGGTTTACGGCCCAAGCACATTCCTTGGCCGTAAAATCATGTTTGTCCCTCAAAATCCATGTCTAGGGTGTTCTAAGTCCGGGTTTGTAAGCCATAAGGTCATATCTAAGTCCCAATGTTGGTTTGGAAGGGTTAAATTGCTCAAAAAAACCCCAATATTATGTGTTTACGGCCCAAGCATGCTCCTTGGCCGTAAACACATGTTCCAGGTCCAAAATCATAATTTAAACATAGATTTGAAGGCTTAAGAGGTTGAATAACAAGTTAGGGAGGTTACCTCTATGATTTGGAGCCTTAATTCATTGATTTTTGACCTAAATCTTAAATGAGGAGAGAGGTTAGAGAGAGAGTAGTGAGATGAAGCAAAAGCTTCAAATGAAGGCTTAGAACACTTTAAATAGTGTTCGGGATTTGGACACGGTGAAATTCTACTCGATACCGGCTCTAGACGGGGCTTTTGGTCGCACCCAGCCAAGTTGCCGTAACCCGATATGGTTGATTCTAGAAATGTTCCGATCACTAGAATGGGGTGTTAGAATGATTTCTAAATGCATTAGGACACCCATTAAGTCATTTTAGATAATTACAATTTAATGACTTAATTAAATAGCTAAATCGGAAACGAATTTGGAAACGACGATTGGTTGATCGAAATGGATTACGAAAAGGGTTACAAGTAATGATACGAAATTTCGGGTTGTTACATGACCCATGGATACCCCATGGAGGTTAAAACCCATGGAGCATAAGGAATGGGTAAAGTCATGGGTTACATGGTGTAACCCTAATGTGCACACTATATAAGGGCCCCTTTAGCTCAAGAAATTGGCACTAGTGATACATATATGAGGGCTAGCCGATTTAAGCATGAAGTGTCTTCTTCTCATGGTTATTCCAAGTGTTGATGATGTTGGTTGAACCATTTGAGGTGTCACACTTGGGGCACTAGGCACTCAAGCTTCATGAAGACAAGCTACATCAACAAGGTATGTATTCTATCTATTTTTATTACCCAAGTATCAAAGATTGTATGCTAGATAGGGTAATACCTTGGATATTCATATTTGCATGTATAATAGAGAAAACATAGATCCAAGGTATTTAGGGTTGCATGTACACTTAGGAGTGTTAGAATGCTCAAACCCAACAGTGGTATTAGAGCCATGGCTTGTTTTCTGTTATATTGATGAAAATGTTTTATTTTCAAAGTTGAAAAAAAAAAGAAAAAAAAACATGATATTTGTCAAATGTTAAGATAATTACTTGTTTTTGTGAAAAACTAATTATTTGTAAAATTTGAATCATTTGCTATATGAGTTGAATTAGGTCAAATTTAGTAAAAGATAAAATGATATGATTATTATATTAGTTTTAAAAGTTTGATCTAAAGAGTTTTTTTGAAACCTCCATAAGTTATGGATATGAAAGATTTTAAAAAAAAAAATTGATTCAAAGTTTTTATGGAGTTACAAAATTTGGTGTTAATGTTTTAAAAGAATTCCATAACTTATTCTTAAGTTATGGAACATGAAAAGTTTCATAATAAAGCAAGCATTTAACTCCATAAGTTATGGATTACCAAAAGTTTTATGTTTCCTTGATTTATGAGTTAGTTTAGATTAATGGAAAAAAATTGTGTTTTAGTTGTTTTCAATCCTAATTAATCTAGAGGTAGTTCATAAAATGTGTTTTTGTAACTTGTCCTCAAGTTACATAAAAGGTCACATTTATGAATCTTAAAACTTATAAAAGTGTCATAGGTTACATAAAAAATGAAGAGTCTTTTTCATTAAATAGTATTATGACTCCATAACTTGTCCTCAAGTTATGGATGTTTAGGAGTCACTTCTTTAAAAGTGTTATTAAAGAATAAGAGGTTACATAAAAAATGAAGAGTCTTCATTTTAATGAACCATTAAACTCATAAGTTATGAAATGAAGAGTTTTGAATAGTTTAAAAAACTTGCCCTCAAGTTTTGGAATTTGAAAAGTTTTCTCTTATGAATACTTTAATTCCAAGTTAAGCCCTTAGAATTTTAAAAGTTAAAATTCAACCCTTATACTTTATAATATTATAAGTTGATAATATATATATATATATATATATATATATATATATATATATATATATATATATATATATAAGAGCAAGTCAGTGTTACCATTAGTAGGCCTCATTCACGAAGCCAGTCTATAAGGGGGGTATAAGGTTACTGCCTATAAAATGGCAGTTTAATGGGTGTCCACTCTCACCCACCGCTTCCTTGACTGGTGGAGGGTCGTTAGCCGAACAGGTAGGATAAGGACTATAATTCTCCCTTCATTAAAAGTATTAATGATAAATACTAAATAACTAAAACTTTATAAATACCCAATCTTAGTTACGTAGGAAAATGTGAATTTGGTGTTAATCCATAAAATTACACTTTGCACTTTGTTTAAGTCAGTTAGTGGAGCGTGTGTGGTTAACCGGCACACTAACTCGTATTTAACAAGGTAGGCAAAGGGTAACTTAATGTTTATCATAGTATCGGTGGAGCGCGTGTGGTTAACCAACACATTGATTGAGGGGTAAATATTAAGGGTACCAAGTATATTTGCATGGTTATTCACACCTTGTTTTGTGATCCTCGACATCCCAGTCACAAAACCTGAAGGGCACACTCTAAATTGAAACATGCCAATGAAAATTTCAATGAATCGCAAAAGAATCTAGGAGTTTCAAAACCAATTAAAACCTAATAATACATTTCATTTTTTCATGGTGGAAATTGGTGAATCGTCATTCATCTACCTTCAAATATTCTATAGCTTGGATTACGGCATCCCTCTTCCAAGTTATAAAATATTGTGTTGGGTCCTAACCTTAATATTTCATATTAGGTGCTATATTAAGGACTTTAAATCAACTATCTTGAATATCTCCCAAAAGATGTCTAGTTCAGACATCTATGATCTTCCCAAATCTCTTGGAACTTCATTTCCTCCATCTCCTCCAATTATTCTCCCTAACCCACAAGTTCAAGGTCACTCAAGCCCTACTAGCAAGCAAAGTCTATGTGTGCTCACATCTTGGAGATAAAGTCACATATTGACAAGTCGGGAGACTTGGGTGTCAAAGTCTTCAGAAAGTTGGATGTTCAATCACTTTCTATGTCACATAGTGAGTTCCTTTGGGACTACTATGGAACAGACTATGACATGACCCTTAATGATCTTATCTATTTGCTTGGTGCTTCTAAATCAACAATGATTAAGAGGACTAGTAAAGCAAATTTGATTAGAATATCAACTTCCCAAACTTCCATGGACATCGACAATGGTACATGGTAGGGGGCATTGGTTACGAAGCTGCCAAATGTACCTGAAAGATCTTCAGGTAAAGTCCACTATCAAACTTTGTTAAGTTTCTATTCTGAGATTCTTATTACGTGATGTGACTGGGTCACATATTGATGTTTTAAGAATCAAAGAAAAAGTGAAGAAGGAAGTATATGCTGATTCTGATCGCGAAGATAGATTTCGATCGCATGGTTCGGTGATCAGAATTTTGAGCTGTTACTTAGGAGTTATGTAATATTGCTTAGGAATAGATAACAACAAGTTTTGCATATGATTTTTCATTGTAAGGATAATTTTTCCGCAAAGTTTTAGAATAAAATTTTTGGTTTTATTTATTCTAAGTATCCTTACAATGGAATTTGTGAAAAAATTGTTGTTTATATGATTCCATTTATAGCAAATATTGGAAAGTGGATTTGATTCTTTCATTTGTGGTAGTGTCTAAATTTACCAAACAAGGAAAGATTCTCATCACCCAAGTTTCAGTTGGATAGAAACTTGGAATCATGCAAGTTGTATGATGAATGAGAATTTTCATCTTTTGAAAATTAAGACTAATTCCTTGTTCACATGTTTAAGTGAATCAAGTGAAGGACTAAGGGATCGAGTACACATTCTTGTGTACTGATCAATTCTAGCACAAAATATCTATAAGACTATTCGTCATGATTTACACTTACAAGTTTAAGTGTAATTCTGATACATTGGAAAATTTTCGATGTATGGCAGAACGTATGAGAAGAATAAAATTAGGCAGAAAGATAAAAGTTTCTCAAATCTGAAAAGATGGGAGAGTACTTTAGTATCATGTTATATGATCATCTTAATGATTAAGAGACCTTATCACAACTCATCCTCTTAGTGTATTCTTACGTCTAAGAAGAGGAATCTTGAATTGTTGAAATGATTAAATCAAGAAGATGAGTCATGCTTCCTTCCAAAAACAATACTCCAAGATTGTAACTTGAGTGACATATCTTAAAGGAAGGTTTCTTAACAATAGTCAAATGTAAGCGTAGAAGTATCCTACTCTTGTACATTTGAAATTGGTAAATTGTGATGTTTTGGATCAAACGAAGACCAGCTAAGACCAATTGTGTGAAATGTTTGTCTTGATAAAGAATCCAAACTATCTCTTGAATATTTGGCAAGTGAGTCTTATGTGTCAAGAGGATAGTGAGAGTCTTAAAGATCCTGGAAGAATTTCAAGATCTAATCAAGAATAAAAACCCGTAGTTTAACACTATCACACGATGTGAGGTTTATAACCTATCGTGTTGACATATTTCTATTTATGTGCCCGTTCCAGTTAAAGTTGGCTTTGCATATGAGTTCTTAGAGTTCTCAATAGGTTGCATAACAACTTGGAAGCAATGGCAGGCCCTTGAGCTACCAGGTAGCAAGAAAATAAAATTAAGTTCACTCCATATGAGTTTGGATTTGTCATTATCCTTGTCTTGAGACTATGGTTTTGACAATTCACATGGATAAGAACACATACACCATAAAATCTAAGGGTCATAAGGTTTCTCTCCGATTCATGAAAATGATGGTGAGGAAACACTTCCACCAAGTAGATTTGAAGTAGATAGCAAACATCTAAACAATTGAGACTATGATTACGACATCCCTCTTCAGAGTTCTAAAATTGTTTAGACACACCTGTGAGCTATCTAAGATAAGGTGTATGATTTTGATAAAGTCTTATTAAGGCAATCTCGTCTCAGAAATTTGAACTTTGGTAAGAAAGTCAGTAAAGTATTGACTTCTAGAAGTCCAACTGATTTCTGAGTACATGTCAAAGCTAGTGGGAGCATACTTGTTATGCTAATAATCATCATGTTAGTGGGAGCATGATAATTATTGTTAATATTGCAAGATAGTAATGTTAATTATAGAAAAACAAAAGTTTCAGTTCGTGAAATTGCAAGGGTTGAAAAGTTGTTTTGTTATAATTAAGGGAGAGGAAATTATACTTCATTTCAATTCTAAAAGCTTAGATTGAGGTTTTAATCATCTTTAGTCAAGGATATACATGAATTTTGTGTTGGAATGGCTCAACATAAGGAAATTCTATATATGGGTCCATTATTTGCGTTCTAAAATTCGATTATGATTACGACATCCCTTTTCATAATCTGAATTATGAGAACTTGGCAAATAAAAATATTGTAGCAAAATACTAGTCTAGAATCATGTCTTTATGTGAGACATCATGAATCATGTCTCATTTGCTTTGGGTACAGGATCGATTGCATGTGCTATAATATTCATCCTTTCTAAAATTTTCCAAATGCCTGGGGATTAAGAAGGGAAAATGTCTAGAATTGGATAAGACTAAAATGATTAAGCAATTGTCGAGGACAATCTAAGGTTTACCGATGATTGGTTGCTCATGGACAGTTGGAAGTATAGTGTTAATTTTTGGATGGACCATATTGACATATTCTGAAAAGAGGCAAATCTTGTTTAGAAGTGATAGTCAAAATGGGAATGTTTCATAGGTGGAAGTTATTAAATCCATGTAAGATTAAAAAACTTAATGCAAGAAGGATGTTTCCCATGGAATTGATCTCCATTGGAATACTCTATAATGTCTGTTGACAAATCTTTGTGACTTTGTGCATAATCATTACAAGAGGATCAATGCATATAAGTTTCAAATCTAACAGATTTCGATAAATTATATGAATTTGGAATTCTTACATTTTCGATAAGGATTTGGGAGTGTGAAAAGAGAATCATTGAAATTATGTTCAATCGATCTAGTTCACAAAATAAGGATCATATACGAACATAAAGTGCATACTTGGTGTATGGCAAAGCTATTATTTAGAAAAACATAGTGTACATGCTTGGAGCATGGGACAACTAGTGTTTTTAATTCAATGAATAATGTTGATAGCTTGAAACAGTATACAATGAATAATGTGTAATCAATATGGTGATAAATAAAAGATGTTTATTTATATTCATAAGTTCTGAGACCATATTCGATTCGATTGTTCTTATGTTTCACTTTGCATGTTTTGACTTCCAGAATAACTTGGTCGTTCTTCCCGAATGACTAACTTATTCAAACCGTCCACAATCGGTCATATGTTGGAAGTAGATATGAATCAAGACTATCATGGGTTGGCTTGTAGAGGTCTAAGATGTTGGACAAAGTGGTGCTACAACACTCATGGGTGCTCATAAGTTCTGAGTATTGGATTCAACCCACGCTCATTGGAATCACTTCATGGATTTTATCACGAGTGATCATGAGACGATAATATCTTATCTTCTTTAAACCTAGAGATATGAGTTGTTACTATGAGTTGGTTATACATTGATCGCACGAAAATGCATTGGTAACTCGATGTTATAAAACGCGCCTTTGTGTATGATTCAACAAGTAGTAGAACAAGCCATATGAGTCGAAGTTTATCCATTCCTTTTACCTTCGGGATAAGAGCGATATATGTGGGCCCCTCGATGATTTAATGATGATACATGTGAGTGCTTGGCCAAGCTGGGACTGATTTGATCTGTTCAATCAGTCAGTCATCATGAATCGGGAATCGGGAAACAAAAAATGGACAGATAGAATGATTTATAATCCATGTCTCAGTCCATATGATATCTAGAATGGAGGAATATATGATCCCTTATCTAATGGACAAGTCATTGACAAAGGTCATAGTTCATCGACAAGGTCAGAGTTCGACATCGGCTTTTGAGAGCTATGATTGCCAGTTAGGTTTGAAGTCATACTCAATAATAGTTTTAGACTTATCCAAGTGGGAGACTGTTGGATTAGTGTCTAAGTCCATAACTATAATTGGTATGTACTTGACCCGACTCGGCATGGTCCATTTGGGTTGCATGGCATCGGAACATTTGGATAGACCGTTTATGAGAAGAAGGCATTTGTGACATATTAAGATATTATAAATTCTAATATATTAATATGAAATCATGTTATTTAATTAGTATTGATCAAGAATTAATTTGGACTTAATTTAGTGATCAAAAGATACTAATTAAATATGTGGGGATTGATTGTGTAAATTATTCATTCTTATATATGTGGTCTTATGATCCAAGATTCCTTATGATGGGTTTAACCCATGTGGTGACCCATGGATACTCCATGGAGGTTAAAACCCATGGAGCATAAAGAATAGGTAATGTCATGGGTTACATGGTGTAACCCTAGTGTGCACACTATATAAGGACCCCTTTAGCTCAAGAAATTGGCACTAGTGATACATATATGAGGGCTAGCTTATTTAAGCATGAAGTGTCTTCTTCTCATGGTTACTCCAAGTGTTGATGATGTTGGTTGAACCATTTGAGGTGTCACACTTGGGGCACTAGACACTCAAGCTTCATGAAGACAAGCTACATTAACAAGGTATGTATTCTATCTATTTTTATTACCCAAGTATCAAAGATTGTATGCTAGATAGGGTAATACCTTGGATATTCATATTTGCATGTATAATAGAGAAAAAATAGATCCAAGGTATTTAGGGTTGCATATACACTTAGGAGTGTTAGAATGCTCAAAACCCAACAGTGAGAAGATCTTAGAGTTAGGCACACTATGGATCTGGGATTTCTACTTGGTTTGAAACATCTTGAACGTATAAAGCTTGCATATTTATCACTCCATCTTGTAGATCTAGTTTTTTCTCTTTAAAGACACTTTCTGGTCCAAAATGATGATTCATGAACATAGCATGTTCTTGACCCATTGAGCTGTCCTTTCAAACCCTTGGAAGGGTCTTCAATCATATAAATGGAGTCCAAGTGGTTGGTTTTGCTCCATGCATCATTTAGGTCTTAATGGATTAAGAAGTGGAGTTAAGCTCTTAATGGCCATGTAAAGTTATAAAGTTGGAAACTTTATGACTCTTGAGGGTATTTTAGCTATGGATCCGAAAAACAATCGTGAGTGCTTAATCCATTAAGCACTTAGTGGGTTTTGAGGCTTCTTGGAGTATGCCCTGCGTACGAGGTCAACCACCCCGATGGTGGTCAGCATGCGAGTACGCATAGTGTACCTTCGGAGTATGCCCCGTGTACTCATTCTATGGTGACTTTGCTGAGTTAACTCAATTGGGTTGACTCGGTCGAGTTGACTTATGGATTTTGATCAATTTTATATTGACCTTGACTAAGTTTGACCTAAGGGTATTTTGGTTATTTTGGGATTTTGATTGTGATTGGTCACTTGGATGGATAGGTGTCGATTGGAGCTAAGATTCGGAGTCAGTACCTCATCAGTTATTGATCAAACTGAGAGGTGAGTTTTCCTCACTGTACTAATGGGTCGAAGGCACCAAGGCTGGCCCATTGGATTAGATATCCTATTATGTAATCGTATGTTATTGTGTTGTAGTGATATGTTAGATCGTTATCCTGGTATATAGGATGATGTTATGCTTATTGATATATAGATCTTCCCGAGAGTTTGTTGACTGGTTATATGTTGGTTGGTGGTTGAGGCTTTACTGCTATGTGCATGAGCCAACAAACCAATGGCATTCCAACCCGATGGTTGAGTGGGCCTGAGGGTATTTCATCTCGAGGATGACATGACCCATTATATGTTGGCATTCCAACCCGATGGTTGATTGGGCCTTGGGTATTCCAACCCAATGGTTGATTAGACCCAACATGATTGTATGGTATCTGGTGAGACTGGACTACATTGTTCATCAGTCAATAGGCCTGGGGTATTCCAACCTGATGGTTGATCAGACCCAACATGTTTGGTAGTCCAACCCGATGGTTGATTGGACCAACATGCTTATGATATGAGGGTATTCCATCCCGAAGATGGTTGGGCCCATCATAGACATGTTTGGTATTCCAGTCGAGGTTGATTGGGCCAGGCATGAGTATTCGAGCATGCTTGTTTGTATATATTATCTGTTTGAGTGGTGGTATTTTGAGGGAACTCACTAAGATTTGTGCTTACAATTTTAGATTATTGTTTCAGGTGCTCAAAAGACGGTGGCAAGGCGAAGGCATGACCGTACACATCCTTGGTTTTACAACTGATTGGATCTTGGGAGATTCTGGTTTTAAATAATGCTTTGGAAACAATGGTTTTGTAAACACTTTTATTAGTAAATTGGTTGTTTTGAAAGGTTTAAATTTGTTGGAATTTTTGGGATGTTACATTTGCCCTTTATAAAAACAGATTGCTCCAAGCTGACCACAGAACCAATAACCTTCGTCAATATGTTAGCTAAAATTTTACCAATAATCTTATATTGGCAACCAATTAGACTAATAGGTCAAAAATCACAAAAGGTCTTCGGGTCCATGACTTTAGGGATAACAGTAAAGAAAGAATCATTGCATCCCTTAGGAATGGTAGAGTAACTACATAAATGCATAACAAAAGCCACCACACTGTCCTCCAAAAGGTCCCAATATCTTTTAATAAATCAAAAGAGAAGCTGTCTGGACCTTGGGCTTTAGAAGAACCACAATCCTAAAATGCCCTTTTGATTTCCTCTCGAGTAAAAGGGGCTTGAATGAACTGAACCTGAGACTCCGAAAGAGAAGAAAAATAAGTCTCGTTTGTTTTAGGCCTATTCCCTTCCTGCTGAGAAAACAGAGTTTGATAAAAGTAATGAAAATCTTCCTTCACACGGCCCAGATCATCCACCCAAATGCCATCACTAAAAATGCCAAGAATAGCTAATTAACACCTCTTGCAATTAACAGTGCCATGAAAAAACCCAAAATTCTCATCCCTCTCAATACCCTATTGTACCTTAGCCTTCCGGGCTAGGCTAATATGAGACATTTGATTTAAGTCATTGAGATCAATCTTAACCATAACCCATTGTTCCCGGATGGAAGCTGAAAACAATATCAACCATGAGACGAGCATCAATGGATTCAAGTAGATCTTGTAACTCCTTTCTTTTATTGCCCAACTGATCACGTGAAGAAGCATTCCACACACAAATATTAGATTTGAGGTTTTGCAATTTTTTCTTAAACATAACCCACAAATTATTAGAACTCACATCCTGCAACCAAAAGTCCCAAACCACATCATCAAACCCGTCCATATTGAACCAAGAATAAAAGTTCCAGAATGGGATGGACCCGTAATCAACTGTATGCTCCAAAAGAAGAATATGATGATGGTCGTTGATTTTCTTATCTAAAACCAAACGCGTAAGATGAGGAAAATAACCCATAACTCCATATGTGGACAAAAATCTATCTAACTTACTGAACTTCGACCCCCAGTTATCACTCCAAGTAAATCTAGGCCTTCCCAAAGGAATATAAATTAAATCAGCATGTTTAATAAAATTATTAAACGAGGAAGCCGTCGACATATTAAACTATGAACCTAATCTCTCTGATTCATCTCGCACAATGTTAAAATCTCCCATAATAATACGTTCACCAGAAAAAGCAATAATCATTTGAAGAAGTTGCAACCAAATAATTCTCTTACTTTCAGCCTCTTGAGGAGCATACACCGAAATAAACAAATCATTCAACCCCGATCTCATCCATATCGCCTCAACCGCGACAAAAAAACAGAAATCACCACCCTTTTTTAGTAATATAGCTCGGGTCCCAAATAACAGTGATACCACCCAAAGCTCTGCGAGATGGAGAAAAAGCATGAGAAAAAAATATTACCCCCAAAAGAACGAATCGTAAACAAGTCCAAGTTTTCCATTTTCGATTCTTGAATTTCCAAGAAGTTCACCTTATGTTTTTTACAAAGGGAACATATCCAGAACCACTAATTGTGACATCCCCAAATTCATGGCCAGAAAAGACCGGTTTAATTTATGTTTTTAAAATAATTTCAGAGTAATCCTTTGATTAAAAGAGTTGTGGAAATTGTTCCCAAAACAAAATATGATAAAATAAGATTTACCAAAGCATTTCTTAAAGAAATATATTTTCATTATATAACAAAACTCAGAATGTCATGTTCCGACACAGACCAAAAGCATAAACGGCACATTATAAGTCTTACAACAGTTATTTACAACTACTGCCTATAATCCAAAATATCTTGATAAGTCATCCAACTTACGCTCTGGTGCCACTACCTGTAATTCAAAGAAAAACTGAGTGGGTCAGGCTTGGGAGCCTGGTGAGCATATAGGGTTTTCAACCCACAATAAATAATTATATTAATTTCATCAACCAACAATAACCCAATTACTCATTCCCGTTATCCTCACTTTACGTCCCTAAAATAACTATCACAAGGGACCTAGCCTAAGGATTTTCATCGGGGCGACAACACATGCTTCAGGGGTTCCTCAACAATATATGCCAAACAAGGAAACCATGTGGGGGATGGAGTACAACAAATGAACACTCAAGGTCATTAACACCTATAGGTGGCGAGTCTGCCAGCGTTCCACTAGACTGTCTAGAAAAGCCCGTGGCCATCATCTAAACTCCGCTAGATGACTGAATCAGTAACAACATCGAGGACTCTCATCATTTTATCACAAGTCAACTATCTACCCATGTTTTACCCAACATTTTAGTAGATAACAATATACTTAGACATTCATATACAACTTAAAACCTGTATAAAATATTCATTCAACACTCACTCCAAATACATAGATAATACATATACACATAGCACGTATTTTATAGAAGATACTTCATAACTATGTGTTAGAAGAAAGGTATTATACACTCTCTCAAAATATATACTTAATAAATTTAAACAATACTTGTATTAAAATCGTGTTTATGAAAGAGAGTATGCACTCACTTGATAAGACGATTGTCGGACAACACTACGGCTCTTCAAGTAGTAATTCTTCGATCAATCCGGGATATCTTCACACACCGGGCTTCTCGCGGGTAGAGCTTCGACTCGAAAACTCTTTTCTTCTCGGGATCTTCGGAGCGTCGGGACTTGCCTCGGGTGTCGGGATGATACAGGGGCTTCGGGGGTGCTTCAAGAGGGCTAGAGAGGGTATCGGGAGTGAGAGAGTAAGAAAGTGGCAACCAAAATCGGCAGCCCTTCGGTTTCTATTTATAGGGTTGATTTTCTGGATTCAAGCCGTGAAGCTAAAAAATTCACGTCGTGAGTTTGGTCAGGCATAGGTCATTGCGTTCGTCATCAATCCACTTGCTCTGGAAGGCGTCCAACACCTGTTCACGTCGTGAACACTGTGTTCACGTCGTGAACTCTGACACAGGCCTCGAAGTTTGTGTTCCCGACTTCATAAATTCATATCTCTCGCATACGAGCTCCGTTTTTGACGTTCTTTATATCCACGTATATGTAAGATTATGCTCTATAACTCTCTTTTAGACTCTGTCGGTTAATTTTGACTTTATTTTTATTATATTATTTTTAGTAGGCCGGGACAGGAAAACTCCGTTAGAAATTCATAACTTCTTCATCTGACGTCCGTTTTCGTCTGTCTTTTTACCGTTAGACTACTATCGACGAGATATTCGATTCTCGTTTAGATTGGTTCGGCTAGAAATCACTTGATCTCATATTCGAACTTTGGGTTGCATATTGCTAAGTCGAAACTTAGAAAAATCATAACTTCCTCATACGAAGTCAGATTTAGACGTTCTTTTTTTGTATGCTCTCGGTTTAACGTATTCTTCGACTTTCGTTTAGATTGCTAAGGCTAAATATCGCTCTATCGTAAACTCACTATTTACGTCACGCAGTGTCGTATCGGTTCTGTCGCGAAACTTTGACATGTCATAACTTCTTCGTTATAACTCAGATTTCGGCATTCTTTATGTATCCGGAACCCTTGTCACGACCACTACAACTTCCTTCATAAATATTGGGTTTATCTAATATTTTATTTTAACGCTTATTTTATCTTTAATTCAATTAAGTCACAATAATTAAGCATAAAACGCATAATACTCAAATAATACATTTTTATTATTTCAAAACGAGTTACAAAGGTTAACCTATACTATTACATCAATATTACTGTCTAGCCTAGAAACACGGGCGTTACACTTATCTCTATACACTCCTTGAATATTGATGGAAAATTGAAAAGACAATTCATGAAACAACTTATCCGTTCACATGACCTTGTATAATTTCTTTCACCTGGTCATAGCACCTGTCCATATTAAAACCCAATGATCTACCAATATCTAAAGTCTTTTGAATTTCGTTAAGAAAAGATTGATTAGTGATTGAGGCTTTGGAAAATCCCCCTTGTCCCACAAAATTTGAGAAACCCGAAGGATGAGATAAGGAATCCTCCGAATCAACTACACCCGAAATCCTTCCAAACCACCCTGCACAACCCACTCGAGCAATCCTTACCCTTTGATTAACAGTCGTATGAGAAGAGGCTGAGAAAATCGGAGCTACAGCGAGAGATTTAGCTGCCGCAGCAGATCCATCAACGTCGACTGGAACAACATGAGGGGTCTTGTATGTTTCTGTTTCATTCACGATGACAAGGGCGGTCTCGGATCGATGAACTGCTCCCGGGCAACTTTTGTTTTAGACATCACATATGGGAAATGGTTTTCTACAGGAGATTGATTAGAATACGATGCTCGATCGCAATCTACATTCACCAGAGCATTTGGATAAGAATCTAGCATACATCCATTCCGAAAATGCCCTTGAAAATTATTACGCCAATCATGCTCCTTACACCCAGATTTCCCATCTCTACCCTCAACTTCCTTTTTTTTCCTCTCTATAGATTAAAGATGAAAACCAATGTAAAGATTATTTTAAGGACAAAAGAAAAACAAGATAAATGGGAAATAAATTTATTTGATTTGATTTTAAATAGAACGAAGAAGTTTATTATTATTATTATTTTATTATTTTTTAGGGTTTTATATTTAATGTTAGATACACAACAACGATACATTGTAACTTATATAGATCGTTAAAAACACTTATTCTATCAGTTTTAAAAAATATGTGTTATATATTTTTATTATAATAAATTTATAGATTCTATTATCATAAATTTATAACAAAATATATTGTTGTTTATTAGTTTTTCTAAATTATTTAAATTTTTTGAACTTCCATACATAAATAATAAAATTTATTTTTCTGGTTAGTTAATATCATTTACTATATAACATGATATTGTAAATATTTGTTATTGTATTTAAATTTGGGAAATATGCATAAAAGTCTCTATATTTTGGCTCTATTGACAATAAAGTTTTTTTTTATTTTGCATTTTAACCATTAGAACCGGCCGACTGTTACATGCAATTGAACCATTGGAACCGACTTTTTCAGGTAATCGCTAACAATAGCAAGTTTCAATGGTTAAATTGTAAATAAAAAATATCAATGGTGACTTTTTTTTGTTAATATGCCAAAATATAAGTATTTTTTTTTGTTAATGCATAATAATTTTTAAAAAAATTATATTTGTTTATTATCATATACTAAAGGAATATATACACTAAAGTCTCAATATTTTCATCGATACACTAAACTTTATTTTTTTGATAGTAAAATCCTAACTACCGACAATTTTTGATACATTTACCCTCTTTTCCAGGTTAGCAGGTAATTAGGGCTTTACTTTAAAAAAAGTAAAGTTTATGACCTTTTTGTCAAATCGTGAATTAGGATTTTACTGTAAAAAAAATAATAATAAAGCCTAGAACTTTTTTATCAAATCGTTGAAAATATTAGGATTTTAGTGTATATATCCTTTTTTGTTAGAAATTTCATGGTATGATAGTCTTTAAGCATAAGAGTTATTGAAACCTACTCTGGTCGGTTAGATTATATTGAAATTTTTTACGTTTGCTTTTTGTTAAATATATATTTTTTAATCACAACAAACTGACATTGAAAAAAATAGAGATAATCAAGAAAAAAAAAGAACGAATGTTATGTTGACTTTTTGCAGTCCTAAAAATGGAAAACTAGGAAACTGTAAAAAATGAAACTGCCCTTCTTACCCCTTCTTTACATTCATACCCTTTTTGCCTAGGTATGTGTTGTTTATGTTTGTACAATCTGACCCCTCTTTTCAGTTCAGGATTTGGCGGCGAACCAAGAAGAAAACTTTACAAGTCTTCTTACTTTCTCTCGCTCTCTCTTTTGCATTTGTTTCCGGTGATCATGATTGTATTAGAGTAAAGATGATGATGGTAAGAAAAATAGTGATGTTGCACAAAAATCACAATTAAAAGTTATTGGGCTATGGAAATACATTAAACTCCTAATATTTTCAACAATTTGACAAGAAAGTCCTAAACTTTATTTTTTTGACAGCAAATTTCGAATTCACTATTTGACAAGAAAGCTTAACCTTTATTTTTGTTGACAGTAAAGTCCTAATTACCGGCTAACCGAAAAAAGGGTAAACGTGTCAAAAACTGCCGGTAGTTAGGATTTTACTGTCAAAAGTAAAGTTTAGAACTTTTTTGTCAAATCGATGAAAGTATTAGGACTTTAGTGTATATATCCCTATATTAAAAATCAAACAAATTGTAATGATTGTTTCAACAAAATAGATTATAATTTAATCTTAGAGGTTGTTTGGCTAAGCTTATTTAAAAATGTTTTTTTTTTATCTTATTAACTTATAACGGTGTCAAAAACGAAGTTTTTAAAAAAAGTGTTTGATATACCTTATCCGATGTAAAATTAATATAAAAGTTGATAAGCCTTTTTTAGTGTTTGGCAAAATGACCAAAAAAATATTTCCTAGAGAAGTCGGATAGCTATAAGTTATCAGGAGTTTTGATAAGTTAGAGGTTTGTAACTTATCAAAAATGATTTATCTCTGGTTCTACACGACTATAAGCTGTTTTTAAAAAAACAGTCTATTCAAACACTTATTTTAAATTATACCGGTGTGAAAACGGTAATAAGTTAAAAAAACTTATTTTTTAAGCTTAGTCAAACACTCTCTTAAAATATGTAAGAGTTGACTTTAAAAATTATTATGCGACAAAAAAAAAGCCTATTAAAAAAATCACCTTCTTTACAATATAACCAGCAAAACTTGTTATTGTTAGTGGTTATTTGAAAATAACCAGTTCCAACTGTTTAATTGCAAGTAATAGCATGTTCCAAATACAAAAACAAATAAATCAACATTGACTTTATTATCAATAGAGTCAAAATACAGAAACTTTAATGGAGATTTCTAGTAAATTAAATTAGATTAAAAATGTATAAAATCCAAAGACTAAAATTGACAACCAAAATTCCAGTTGATAGAGAGGTACATCTAATGTAAAAAAAAAAAAAAAAAAAAAAAAAAAAAAAAAAAAAACCTAACATGTCTGAAATATTATGGACTTGAAGTGTTATCATTTGCTTTTAAACCATTATACAAAGTGTGGTAAACGCAACCTAAACTCTTGTATATAATATAATACAGAAATATAAAAAACATAAAACATAATCATCAATTATCTTATTGTTTTACCACATTCACATTCCAGATTTATATACATTCACATTTCAAGAAACCATAAACAAAGAAAATATTATACACAAGTACTTCATTAACAATCAATTGAAAAATAAAAAAAAAAATACTATAAAAACATAATCATGCAACATCAATGTCATCAACATCAAGCCAATCATTAGATTCCTTCATCTCCACCTTACCCTTATTCCCCTGCTTACCAGAACTCTCCCCGAGCTGAACCCATTCCCGTGACTCTTTCATCGCCGATTCCGGACCATCTTCCTCCTCAAGATCACTAAACGACACGTCCTCATCGTTGTCAATCGGAATCGGAATCACGTTTTCCGATGTTTCTTCCTTCAACCAATCGTCTTCATCGTTAGATTCAACGACATTGTGAGCTTCGGGTTTTGTGTCATTTCGTGGTTCCTCTTGGATTACAGACTTGTCTATAACTTGAACCTCTTCGGTCGGAATCGGAATCGGATGTTTATCAGTCAATTCCGACTCCGATTCTGATTCCGATTCCGGTTGTGGACCAGATGGCAAAGAAACATCCTCTGGTTTTGGTTTTTGCTCAGAGAAAGGGAACTTGTTTCCTGACGCTTCTTCCTCATTTGTTTGTAACTTAGATCGATCCTTCATCTCACGTGTCAATGAGGCTCTGGCTTTCACAATCTGTATCGAATTTGAATGGTTGTTTCCCCAAAAGTGTTGGAATTTGAAAGAAAGAGTAGAAAATTGGAAAAAAGGGTGATTGAAAGATTAAATTTTTACCTCGGGTGTTGAAAGAAGTTCAGCAGCTTGAGATTCGAGTCTTGGATGCAAAAGTACAAAATATATCTTCCAGAAGGAGTTTTCACTCATATACCCTGGACAGAGTTCGATCCTAAGAGCAGCTAATCTTGGTGCTAAGCTTTCTACAGTCAATGCGTGTTCTTGTTGTGCATCAGACAGCTCAAAATCTGGTAAATAAGAAAGCACAAGCTTAATTTAAGTTGCTTTAGATGATGGAAACAAATAGAAGTTGCCCCCATTGAGCTAAACACTTGTATTAGAGAGGAAGTTATTAACACTATGAAACACTTGCAAAACTAAATTGGGATCAAGTATCACGAAGAATTAATGATTAGCAAGGGTAAGCATGGTACAAGAAGATTCAATTGGAAACTAGGTATTATAAAACTATCATGATGAACAAGAAAAGGTTCAATTATAAGTATATGTTTACAGTTTACCTTCATCGTCGTCTTCATCTTCAGGTAGAGGAAAATCCAACCAAGTCTCCGGATGCATCGTGATATCCCTAACAAAAGCCACAACTTCATCTGTAACACCAATTGCATTAGCATCCCTAGACAACTGGTAATCGTCACCGTCCGGTGACAGCTGAAGAAAATTCGTAGCCATTTTTGTGATCTCCGATACATCTATATTAGTAGAAAGCTTAGAAATTCCACTGCGAAACCTCCCTCCGATCTCGGCAAAGTCTCTGCGTATTCCGGAAATCCCCTCCGGGGAAGCATCTTCAGGATCAGATGGATCTGATTGTTCATTAGAGTGTTCAGCAGGAGGCGGAGGAGGAGCAAGAAAAGAAGCGACGCCCCATAATTGACGAGTTAGGGTTTTTGTGATCTCTGATAAGTCTTCTTTGACTCCTCGTCCTGGAGTTAAAGGAGAATCATCGTCTTCGCTTTGTTGATCTGTCGATAGATCTTTCTCTGTGTTGTTGTTGTTGTTGTTATTGTTCATACGGTGTTGTTCGGAGTCCTCATCGTCATCGGCGTTAAATTGTAGGGTGTTTGCGATAGATCGAGCCCACCATGACATTGTGAAATCGGAACTTTCAGGAGATTCAGATCGCCGGCGGCCGTGGTGATTCGTTTATAGTTCAATCGGAAAAGGGATAGGGTAAGCAACGTTGTGTATTACTTGTACACAAAGCAGCTTGATCAGAAAACGACGTCGTTATCGGTACGGAGTGTGGGAGTCGGTGTTGTTAATTTAACCATATACAATGTCTCTCAATGGCCAAAATGGAGGTGGAAACAATTTGGCATCATGTGGATGTGGGTTTCTATTTAATATTTAAGTTATATATCAATCTTGTGAAAAATCCAATTTAATGCTATATACCATATAGTAACATATTTGGATTTTAATCAATTGAGAATTAACTCTTGATTACCAAAAAAAGTAGCATATTTGGATTTTAATCAATTGAGAATTAACTCTTGATTACCAAAAAAAGTAGCATATTTGGATTTTAATCAATTGAGAATTAACTCTTGATTACCAAAAAAAGTAGCATATTTGGATTTTAATCAATTGAGAATTAACTCTTGATTACCAAAAAAAAAACATGTATTTTGTTGATGGATGTAGATTGTATTATCAAAATCGTTGGATTGTCATTCGATTTTATTTTGAAAATTAAAGTTCGAGTTGTATATATCTTAATTTTGGACGGAATATGAAATCCAAAACATACTTTTATTATCATATACATTAATTTGCGTATGAACTTATAAACAATATATAGTATTGAGTTGTCGGCTTTGATGGTTTAGTTGCGGCTTCAATGCTGAGATTTCTGGAGCCGTCTTCGATTTTGAGTCACCGCTATCATCCTCCAATATGATACTTACTTATGTCGGCATTCTTATCGTCAACACACGTGATACCGTCGATGTTCAGTTTCGTGTGTTCCTCTAAGCCCCTCTCAAACATCGAATCTTCGTCGCTTTTAGAGAACATCAAGATGACAACATTGATTTGGAACTTATTTTGGTTTTGTTCATAGATGTTGAGTTTCATACGTTCACCTAAACCCCTATCAAACCTCGAATGGTCATCGCTTTTATAGGACATGAAGATGACAACAATATTTTGTAAGTGATTTGGGTTTTGTACATTCATTTCAAGCTTCCTAAGGGAATGATTATATGAACTAGGGTTTACATTTGTGCTCACTCCTGCTTTCTCCCCGACCACCATCGAACCAACAATACACCACCACTCTGTCTTTGTCATGGCACCATATCAGCAGTAACTATTGTGACGACCTTAAAATTTAGAATTTTATGTTTTATGGAGTAATTTGTAGTAAGATGTTAATGATGGAGATAAGTTTCCATAGCCATAACAAGCCCAATAATATTACTATAAATAAAATTGTCCTTTTGGGTTACACGTAAAAAAAAAAATAAAGCATAACTGAAAAGATAGTTATCTAAGGGACTTGTCTTGCTAATTAATTAATAGTTTAATTAATTAATTAAAAATAATTGAATACAAAACATTTCATAATGATTTAAATTCCATAGATTATTATTATTATTATATTTGGTATGTATCTTTAGGGTTTCAAATCACCTCCCTATATAAAGAGGGCTCCAAATCCGGTTTCGACACTTGTGAAAAATACCTTTCAACTATCAAAGTTTGGTATTCTTAAAACCCTAAAGAATCCTAAAGTGCAATTCCCACGACATGGCACCTTGATCACCACGTCGTGGCCGGTTGTAGAATCGAGTTTTCGATTCAGTTTGGAGCTCATAGTTCGAGGATTGCTTAGATATTCTTCTACTTTGTTTCTTGGGTTCCATTTTAGAAGAGGAACTCTCTGTTGGGTTCTTTAGTTTATTCAATTGGCTCGTTAAAGGAAGAAACCTACTAAGAAAGCAAAGGTACGGTTCTATTCTAATATATCCAATAAGTTGCATGGATTGTTAAGGTAGATTTATTGCTTTCAGTCTATTAGATTAGAATTGTTATTTCTACTGCCATGTTTTTGGTCTTTGAGTATGAAAGATCCCTTCTCTAAAACCTTTTACCAGATTACTCAAAACATGCTACATGCATATTCATCAATATAATTTACGTAGATGAGCTGATTACAAAAGACTGGATACAAACTGACTATTAAGATTTTTACAAAGTTTTATATATTACATAACTTCCTAGGAGCTTATAAGTCATATACATATATAAGCACTAAGTACAAAAGTAATAATATTAACTATTCTAAATCCTCCAACAGTATATGACTATACTGGATGCTTATCACCTGCAATAGTTAAACACTGAAAGGGATAAGCGGGTGACGCTTAGTGATCAACAGTAGTTACAATAATATGCTATACCATATATATATATATATATATATATATATATATATATATATATATATATATAACAATATGACAGAAGCAAAGAGGAAAAAAGGACAACAAAGGCATATGTGTATCATACGACATGCTTTCCATATCAACCAATGATTTGATTCAAATATTTACGATCAATGAGACACAATGATTTCAACATGACATACATCATAAAGCTTCATCCCAAGTGGCACAGAAAATAAACAATTTTTGATTATCATTTTTCTAGAATATACAGGCTTTCAGCCCTACATAGCTCGATGCCAATACCAAAAGTGATACGAGTCATGCTCTACATGGCCAAAGGCACAAAGCCAATACCAGAAGTTATACGAGACATGCTCTACATGGCCAAAGGCATACGGATCCAATATCAGGAGAGATACGAGACATGCTCTACATGGCCAAAGGCTCAAAGCCAATACCAGAAGTTATACGAGACGTGCTCTACATGATGAATGATATAAAACAAATACCAAAATAACACGGGAAAGCATATTGCACATATAACACATAACATATAATTGTATCTATATTGAACTCACCGTGAAATAACCGAATGATAAAATGGTAATTTAGGGAGCACTTCATTTTCTAAAAATGACTTTCTTTGATGAAACCGATAATTTAGTTGAAAATCGGGCTTTACACAAGTAGAGTTTCGACTGAAAATATTATTTTCTCGGGGTCTTCGGTGCTTCGGGGCTTGCTTTGAGTGTTTGGGATGTTCCCTAGGCTTCGGGGGATGTTAGGATAGCATAGTAAAGAGTATATGGTGTAATAGTGTGAAATTTGTAAACAAAATCCGGAAGAGTTCGATTTATATTAATAGTGGTCGAAGCCTCGGAGTACGTTAGGCGTACGAGGCGTGGTGCCTGCTCGGTTCCTGGGTCTCGGACGTCTCAACATGCGAGATATGTGTCAGCATGTGAAGTAAGGGTCGACGTGGCTGACTCTGGATCGTTTACTTGCGAAGTACACTGGGCGTAACGAAATAATTTTATACTGTCACTAACATTAGTTTTACTTATTTAAATGTCATAACTTCTTCGTTATAACTCTGATTTCGGTGAGGTTTTCGCCTAAACGTTTCTAACAAAATAATTTTATACTGTCACTAACATTAGTTTTACTTATTTAAATGTTATATTTTTGTTAATTTCGATAGTGGAATTTTTTATCGGAATCTCATAAGACTTCCCATCACTTCCAATACTTTCCAAGTGATTCTAAACATAGTTTTACTTCAAATCTCATAAAACTATCTTGTTAAACGTTCAAAATCATATAATATTTAATAATATTCACTTTTAAGCTATCAAGCTTAGAAAACACGATAATCATACAAGGTTATTAATGTGTATGTTACAAATACCTCCTCTTTCTGAGGATTTCGTCCCCGAAATTACAACGATTTAAACAAATGGGGATATTTCGTTCTTATCTCATTCTTATTTTCCCAAGTATAATTTGGGCCTCGATGGTGTTTCCACTTGACAAGCACCAACTCCACTTCTTTATTACGTAGATCAACCGTTCCTTCGTTTATGATATTTTGAGGCTCTTCTTCATATCTTAACTTATTATCTAGTTTCACCTCAGATAATGGAACCGTTTCATCATATATGCTCAAACATTTACGCAGATAACTCACATGAAATACGTCATGAATATGTGCTAAATGTTCGGGCAATTCTAAATGATATGCTTGCTTACCAATTCTCTAGATGATTTTGAAAGGTCCAACAAATCTAGGACTCAATTTACCTTTCTTCCCAAATTGCATAATGCCTTTCCATGGGGATACTTTCAGTATTACGAAATCACCCACCTGGAATTCTAAGGGTCGTCTCCTCTTTTCTGTATAGGACTTCTGTCGATATTGAGCCGCTTTCATTCTTTCTCGTACAATTTGAATCTTGTCGGTGGTGTCTTGAATCATTTCAGGGCCTCCAAGGATTTTCTGTCCTACATCATGCCAACATAATGGAGTACGGCATTTTCAACCATATAATGCTTCATATGGTGGCATTTTGATTGAAGTGTGGTAACTTTTATTATATGAAAAATCGACAAGAGGTAAGCACTTGTCCCAGTTACCACCAAATTCCAAGACACATGCACGAAGTATATCTTCTACTTTTGGATTGTTCTCTCCGTCTGACCATCTGTCTGGGGATGATAAGCTGTGCAGAGAGCAATCCGAGATCCTAAATCACGTTGCATACTCGCCCAAAAATGAGAAGTGAAGGGAGTATCATGATCGGAAAGAATTTTTAATGGCACACCATGTCTCACAACAATTTCATCCAAGTATACTTGTGCGTATTTCTCCATTGGAGCTGTTTCACGCATGGCAAGAAAATGAGCATTCTTAGTCAGCCGGTCGACAATTACCCAAATGCTATCATTCTTTCTTGTAGTCTTTGATAATTTGGTAATAAAATCCATGGACAACTCTTCCTATTTCCACACGGGGACACTAATACTTCTTGGAATTCCGTAAGGCTTTTGGTGCTCTGTTTTTTACTTGTAAGCATATTAAACATTCCTGAACGTATCTTCCAATGTCTCTCTTTAATCCAGGCCACCAATAATCAGCCCGTACATCATAGTACATTTTACTTGTACCTGGATGTATTGACAGTTTAGACTTATGGGCTTCATCTAAAATCTTCTGTCTTAATCCACCAATCTTTGGAACTCATAGCCGATTCTTAAATATTTTCAGTCCACGTGGATCATCATGTAAAATATCAGCATAATGTACCATCCCTTCCTTCTTCACATTTTTTGGCTTTAAGGCCTCTACTTGCCATTTTTCTAGTTCATCAAGAATAGTGAACTTTATTGTAGTGTGACTTATAACATAACACATACTATTATGATAAACTTTTCCGCTAAGTGCATTGGCAACTACATTGGCCTTTCTAGGATGATACATGATTTCACAGTCATAGTCTTTGATTAGCTCCATAGCTCGCTGTTGTCTCATATTCAAAGTTTGATGACTGAATATATACTTGAGACTTTTGAGTTCGGTAAACAATTGGCATTTTGTACCAAAAAGATAATGCCTCTAAAGTTTTAGGGCAAATACCACTACAGCGAGTTCAAGGTCATGGATGGGATAATTCTTTTCATAATCTTTCAGTTGTCTTGAGGCATAGGCTATTACTCTACCACGTTGCATCAACACACAACCGGTTCCCAACCTTGAAGCATCGCTATACACGGAAAAATCATTATCACTTTCTGGGAGTGATAAGATCGGAGCATGAGTTAAAAGATCTTTTAAAGTCGAGAAAGCTTTTTCTTGGGCTTCACCCCATTCGAACTTTGCTTCTTTTCGTGTAAGACTTGTGAGAGGTACAGCTATACACAAAAAATCTTTAATGAATCTACGGTAATACCCTGTGAGACCCAAGAAACTGTGAATTTCAGAAGTAGTACGGGGCGCTTCCCAATTCTGAATGGCTTCAATTTTGGTAGGATCTATTGATACACCGTTACCAGAAATCACATGGCCGAGAAATTGAATTTGGCGTAGCCAAAATTCACATTTTGAGAATTTAGCATATAGTTTCTCCTTTCAAAGAAGTTCTAATATTTGATGAATATAAATGGCATGATCAGCTTCAGACTTAGAATATCATCAATGAATACGATGACAGATTTATCGAGCATTGGATGATATACCCGATTTATCATATCCATGAATATAGCAGGATCATTTGTCAAACCAAATGGCATGACAAGGAATTAGAAATGCCCATAACGAGTACGGAAAGCAGTTTTTGGTACATCCTGCTCGTGTAATTTCAACATATGATATCCAGACCTCAAATCAATCTTCGAGAAATAGCTAACACCCTGAAGTTGATCAAACAGGTCGTCTATGCGAAATGCCCATAACGAGTACAGAAAGCAGTTTTCGGTACATCCTGCTCGTGTACTTTCAACTGATGATATCCAAACCTCAAATCAATCTTCGAGAAATAGCTAACACCCTGAAGTTGATCAAACATGTCGTCTATGCGATGTAATAGGTATTTGTTTTTGATAGTTACCTTATTTAGCTCATGATAATCAATACACATTCGCATCGACCCGTCCTTCTTCTTGACAAATAATACTGGAGCACCCCAAGGAGAGGTACTCAGTCGAATAAAGCCTTTGTCAAGTAATTCCTGCAATTGAATCAACATTTCCTTCATCTCAGCTGGTGCAAGACGATAAGGTGTATTTGCAATCAGAGCAGCACTAGGCATAAGATTAATTCAGAATTCTACTTGCCTGTTTGAAGGAAGTCCATGAAAATCATCAAGGAAAACATCAGGATATTCGTTAACAACAGGATTATCATTTACAATTGTCTTCCCCTCTTTTGAGATATCAACTATATAGGCTAGATAAGTAGAACACCCCTTTGATATAAATTTATGAGCTTTTAGGAAAGTGATTCTTTTTAAGATTTTAAGTCTTTGTTCACTGTAGACATAGATAGGATTCTTCCCTTCAATAGGAATGCGCACAATCGTTTCGTAGCATAAGATTTCTGCACGATTCTTTGACAACCAATCCATGCCGAGAATAATATCAAAGTTGGGCAAGGCGATAGGAATCATGTTAGTGAGAAAATTATAACCTTCACTTTCTATAACACAATCTCTATAGAGTTTATCAACAATTAATGACACACTTCCCACTGTATCTACATGAAACGGTTGGGAGAGTGCATAGCAAGTAATTTGAAAAGAACTTGCAAATTCATTAGACACAAAAGAAACTGAGGCACCAGAATTAAATAAGATGTGAGCAGGTCTAGAATTGACGAGAAATGTACCAGTCACAACATTCGGGTCTTCGCGTGCCTCCTCTGTGGTAATTTGAAATGCACGGTCTTTAGCTTTTGGCACCTCCTCCTTTTTAGTTGAAGTATCTACCGGTTGTTGAACAGAAGCTTGACTTCCTGCTATTTGACTAGTAAGAGTAAGATAGAAACGCTTCTTATGGCCAGTAACACCACAAGTAAAGAATGTAACATTCTTCATTGGAAAAACAGGCTTCATGTGACCCACTTCTCAACATCCATAACAGATCACCAATTTTTCTGTTCTGCATTGGCCTTGGTGATTCTTTCCACATTTTCGACATGATGGCGACTGAAGAGAAAAAGATTACGACCTACCGCGGCCATGAGAGGTATTATGAGAATGTACTTGTTTGCCAGGATCAGATCGAGCAGATTGAGTTGATGGAATAGAGGAAACACAAACAGTTCGATTGACACATGGATGCTTCGGAACAGAAAGAGTGACACCACGTATCTGCTCGCGCTTTCGGGCATACTCAACAGCTTTATGAAACGACAGAACATCTCGATTGACCACGAAATTGCAGATTTCATACCGTAGTCCTTCCATGAATAACTGAATTTTATCCTCTTCAGTAAGAATATACTTTGCAGCAAACTGTGCTTTTTGATTAAATTGAGTTTCGTATTCATTGACAGTCATTCCTCCATGTTAAGCTCGAGGAATTCTTTCTCCAATCTCCTCCTCATGTCTAGAGGACAATAATTTCCTAGAAAGTGTGTTTTGAACATTTCCCAAGAGATATTCTCCTGGTCATGCTCGTTCAGAGCTTCAAATGTTGCTTCCCACCAGACCAAGGCTTCACCGATGAGCATTGTAGAAGCATAATTAGCCTTGTCTTCATTAACCACATGAGAGATACGAAATACTTTTTCTGTGTTATGGATCCAAGTAAGAACAACAATAGGATTAAGAACACCTGTAAACTCCGTAGCACCATTACTATTGAAAGTTTTGAATGAGGGACGTTTCCCCTCCTCTCTCGAAGATTCTCCGTAGCACCATTACTATTGAAAGTTTTGTGTTCTTCGAGAGTCTGTCGAATAACACCAGTAAGTTTATCCAAGAGTCGCTCCTCACGATGGGATACTGGAGTCTCTCCTTCATCAGGGTGAGGATCTCCACCCAGTTCTGGTGTATGGCTACTCACCTGTTGAGCCATTGCTCTGAAAATTTGGAGCAACATAGTATTTTTAGAATATTAGGATTTGTCATTAACTAACACTCCACTTAAGTATTTCATATGGTTTGTATCCATATACTTACAATGAATCTATTCATATATTGAACTTGTAATAGTTTAAGTCAAAATACAAATCCATGGAATTTAGCTCGCTTAAACTACTGCTCTGATACCATGATTGAAAGATCCCTTCTTTAAAACCATACCATATTACTCCAAACATGCTACATCCATATTCATAATTATAATTTACATAGATGGTCTAATTATAAAAGACTGGATACATACCTACTATCAAGATTTTTACAAAGTTTTATATATTACATAACTTCCCAGAAGTTTATAAGTCATATACATATGTAAGCACTAAGTACAAAAGTAATAGTATTAACTATTCAAAATCCTCCAACAGTATATGACTATACTAGATGCTTATCACCTACAATAGTTAAACAATGAGAGGGATAAGCGGGTGATGCTTAGTGAGTTCAACAATAGTTATAATAATACACTATACCATATAGATAACAATATGATAAAAGCAAAGAGGGACAAAGAACAACTGACAGGCTTTTCATATCAACCAATGATTTGATTCAAAGATTTACGATCAATGAGGCACAATGATTTCAACATGACATACATCATAAAGCTTCAGCCCAAGTGGGACAGAAAATAAACAATTTCTGATGATCATTTTGCTAGAATATACAGGCTTTCCGCCCTACATAGCGCAATGCCAATACCAAAAGTGATACGAGTCATGCTCTACATGGCCAAAGGCACAAAGCCAATACAAGAAGTTATACGAGACATGCTCTACATGGCCAAAGGCATATAGATCCAATATCAGGAGAGATACGAGACATGCTCTACATGGCCAAAGGCTCAAAGCCAATACCAGAAGTTATACAAGACGTGCTCTACATGATGAATGATATAAAACAAATACCAAAATAACACGGGAAAGCACATTGCACATATAACACATAACATATAATTGTACCTATATTGAACTCACCGTGAAATAACCGAATGATAAAATGGTAATTTAGGTAGCACTTTGTTTTCTAAAAATGACTTTCTTTGATGAAACCGATAATTTAGTTGAAAATCGGGCTTTACACAAGTAGAGTTTCGACTGAAAATATTATTTTCTCGGGGTCTTTGGTGCTTCGGGGCTTGATTTGAGTGTTTGGGATGTTCCCTAGGCTTTGGTTGATGTAAGGATAGCTCTTCTCATTTCCACACAGGAACACTAATACTTCTTGGAATTCTGTAAGGCTTTTGGTGCTCTGTTTTTACTTGTAAGCATATTAAACATTCCTGAACGTATCTTCCAATGTCTCTCTTTAATCCAGGCCACCAATAATTAGCCCGTACATCATAGTACATTTTACTTGTACCTGGATGTATTGACGGTTTAGACTTATGGGCTTCATCTAAAATCTTCTGTCTTAATCCACCAACCTTTGGAACCCATAGCCAATTCTTAAATACTTTCAGTCCACGTGGATCATCATGTAAAATATCAGCATAATGTACTATCCCTTCCTTCTTCACATTTTTTGGCTTTAAGGCCTCTACTTGCCAGTTTTCTAGTTCATCAAGAATAGGGAACTTTATTGTAGTGTGAGTTATAACATAACACATAGTATTTTGATATACTTTTCTGCTAAGTGCATCAGCAACTAGATTGGCCTTTCTAGGATGATACAAGATTTCACAGTCATAGTTTTTGATTAGCTCCATTGCTCGCTGTTGTCTCATATTCAAAGTTTGATGACTGAATATATACTTGAGACTTTTGTGGTCGGTAAACAATTGGCATTTTGTACCAAAAAGATAACGCCTCCAAAGTTTTATGGCAATTACCACTGCAACGAGTTCAAGGTCATGGATGGGATAATTCTTTTCATAATCTTTCAGTTGTCTTGAGGCATAGGCTATTACTCTACCACGTTGCATCAACACACAACTGAGTCCCAAACTTGAAGCATCGCTATACACGGAAAAATCATTATCACCTTCTGGGAGTTATAAGATCGGAGCATGAGTCAACAGATCTTTTAAAGTCGAGAAAGCTTTTTCTTGGGCTTCACCCCATTCGAACTTTGCTTCCTTTTGTGTAAGACTTGTGAGAGGTACAACTATACGTGAAAAATCTTTAATGAATCTATGGTAATACCCTGCGAGACCCAAGAAACTGTGAATTTCAGAAGCATTACGGGGCGCTTCTGTAACGTCCCAAGAATACGAGCCAAAAATTTCATTTTTAAAACATATTCTTAGCGAACCTTAGAAATAAAACGTTCACTGATCATATCATTTCATAAAAGTTATCGCATGTTTTGAAAAATAATTCATAAAAACATAATAAAGTCAGAGTACAAATTCCCAGGAGGATCTCATAATGCGGAATACAAGGCGTGTGTGTGATGGGCCACTACCGTGCCAGCTCCTTCCCCTTCGAAGAAGAGGTACCTGAAACCAAAACTGAAAACTGTAAGCACGAAGCTTAGTGAGTTCCCCCAACATACCACATACCATACAATCACATATCATACATACTGCCGGACAATTCTGGGGTGCCCGACCTACCCGGTACGACCATTCTGGGGTGCCGACCTACCCGTGTCAAGCCGTTCTGGGGTGCTGACTACCCATGTCAAGCCATTATGGGGTGCTGACTACCCATCGGTCCTGACAACCGATCCTCGGGGACTATTTCACCCCCTACTGCTACTGTCACATATATCACAACATAACATATTATCAGACATATCTGGGGTGTCCGATCTATCCTTCGGTCCTAACGACCGAACTTGGGGACTATTCCCCTCCTACTACCACTATCACATATAACATATCATGCTAGCATATAAACATATCAGCAGATACTGTCAGACATATATGGGATGTCTGACCTACCCTTAGGTCCTAACAACTGAACTCTACTACTATCACATATACATACCATGCCAACATATAACATATCAGGTAGTAGCAAACCTAGATGATATCAGAAAGACAATAATCTAACATACAACTCCTACTGGTGGGCCGGCATTGTGGCCGTAGACCCACCGCTACTGGAAGGTAACTCACCTCAAAGTAGCTGTTGATCTGTGTGGGAACTGACTGTCTTCTGCTGCTGCTGCCCCGGAAATCCTCCGGCTATAATTCCCACAAAACACTCAGTCAAATACTGCTAACCGACCCCAGAGTAAATGATCATTTACCCTTAACCAAACCAAGAGTGAAAGTCAAATTCAACTTCCAGTTGACCCGACTCGCCGAGTTGGCTTGCCAACTCGCCGAGTCCTTTTCCCTTTGTCTGACCCTAATCCCGACTCTACTCGTCGAGTTAGGCATTGAATCGATGAGTTTTCCTTCTAAACCAAAGTGCAATAGTCCTTCATCCTACTCACTGAATTGTATGAACAAAATCGTCGAGTTCATCTTCATCCGAAGAACACTCTTTGCTGAGACTCGATGAGTTGTAAGAACAACTCACCGAGTTTGTTCTTGAGGCAAGAAGATTGCCTTGAACTCGCCGAGTCAGGGCGTTGACTCGCCGAGTTCCTTCATGAGTGAGTCTGGCTTCCGACCCACTGAGTCACACCCCATGACTCACTACCCCACCCAGCAAACACGAAAAGGGGAAAAACTTGGGGACTCGCGACTCGACTCGCTGAGTCCGATGAACGACTCGCCGAGTGTGTAACATGCAAATACTATATACTCGATTTTGCTTGAATCCAGTTCATGCCATTCATAGATCTGGGTTTCTAGGGCCTGATTAACACGTAAAATTTCCAACTTTACGTGTAAATAAACACCAATGAAAGTTTTAGGGCTCAAAATGAACTAAAATAGTAGATCTAGGGCTTTCATGCAATATGGCTCCATAAAGGCAGTGGATTTGAGCTCCTGGAGCTCAATCATGCCTAGATCTAAGGGTTAATCAACTTATTACAAACCCTAATTCGTAATCAAGCTTGGAAATGGCTCAAGAAGGACTTTAATGGAGCTATAAGGGACTATAAGCATGGAAACAGAGGGAAACTGAGTCATACCTCAAGGATATCACTGAGATAACACCAAAATGCTTGGCCTCCTTCTTCTCTTCTTGATCTACTCTTCTTTTCTCTCAAAAACTTCAAGAAACACACCAAAGCACTTCAATCTCACAAGGAATAAGGGTTTGGACGATGTTTGGAGCTCTGAGGGTGAAGGGGGCGAGGTTGGGGCGCATAAGGTTGGTTTAAATAGGGTGCAAACCCTTGAAATTTAGGGTTTCATCAGACAGTGGGGACTCGCCGAGTCGCCAACTTAAATGTGCTCCCAAACCCGCCTCTACTCGGCGAGTCGGGCCTACAACTCGCCGAGTCCAAGGCCAAAAATGCAAAATAGCTAGATAAATTTTACGTACCAGGAACCAGGTGCTACAAATCTCCCCTACTTATTTTATACTTCGTCCTCGAAGTCTGATGCGCGATCCTGAAACAACTCGGGGTAATGCTCCATTATCTCTTCCACCGGCTCCCAAGTCCATTCCGAACCCTTTCGGTGCTGCCATTGCACCTTTACTAATTCCACCCTCTTGTTCCTCAGATCCTTTGACTTCCGGTCGAGGATTGCGACTGGGCGCTCAATGTAATTCAGGCTGTCATCAACCTGTATATCCTCTAGCGGCACCACCCCTGAATCATCCACTAGGCACTTCCGCAGCTGGGAGACATGGAAGGTGATGTGGATCTGACTGAGCTCGGCTGGCAGATCCAACCTTTATGCCACCTTGCCCACCCGAGCTACAACCCTGAACGAACCAATGAATCTCGGGCCCAACTTGCCCTGCTTCCTGAATCGAATGATGCCTTTCCAAGGTGACACTTTTAGGAGAACCATATCCCCGACCTGGAACTCCAGATCTGATCGACGCTTGTTGGCGTAACTTTTCTACCGACTCTGCGTAGTCTGAAGCCTGCTTCGAACCTGCTGGATCCTCTCGGTCGTCTTGAGCACCACCTCGGTGCTCCCCATGACCATCTGGCCAACTTCACCCCAACATATCGGGGTCCTGCACCTCCGTTCGTACAACATATCGAATGGGGGACGGTCAATACTCGCGTGGTAGCTGTTGTTGTACGAGAGCTCAGCCAAGGGAAGATAAGTATCCCAACTACCACCGAAGTCTAGCACGCATGCCCGCAACATATCCTCCAACGTCTGGATGGTCCGCTCGCTCTGACCATCCGTCTGCGGGTGAAAGGCGGTGCGAAAATGCAGACGAGTGCCCAACTCATCATGAAACTTCTTCCAAAACCTGGAAGTGAACCGCACATCTCGGTCTGATATCACTGACACTGGCACCCCGTGCCGCGCCATTATCTCCTTGATATAGATATCGACCAACTTTTCGGCCGAGATACTCTCCTGGATCGGAATAAAATGGGCGCTCTTGGTCAATCGATCCACGATGACCCAAATCGAATCTACTCCTCGCGCAGTCCTGGGAAGCTTTGTGATAAAATCCATTGTAATATCTTCCCATTTCCACAACGGGATATCCAACGACTGCATCTTTCTGTGCGGTCTCTGATGCTCGGCCTTGACCTTCCTACAGGTCAAACACCGCTCGACGTACCACGCCACATCCCGCTTCATGCACGGCCACCAATAGTCTAGACGAAGATCCCGATACATCTTCGTTGCCCCTGGATGAATAGAGAATCGGGATTTGTGCGCCTCCTCCATCAAGATCTGGCGCACTCCTCCGTGATACGGCACCCACACCCTATGGTGTAGTGTCAATAACCCTCGACTATCATAATCGAAGGAGGTGATTTGACCCACTATTCGCTCACTCTTCCGATGTTCCTCCTTCATAGCCTCCTGCTGAGCTTCCCGAATCTTCTCTAACAGTGGAGTCACCACCGTCATCCTCATACACACATCCCTGATCGGTGCCGCCTTACATCTAAGCGCATCGGCCACCACGTTGGCCTTCCTCGGGTGATAAAGGATCTCGCAATCATAATGCTTCACCACATCCAACCACCGACGCTGCCTCATGTTCAGATTCGGCTGATCCATGAGGTACCGCAAACTCTTGTGGTCCGTGTAAATGGTACATCGAACCCCATAGAGGTAATGCCATCAAATCTTGAGGGCGAAGACCACCGTCCCCAACTCTAAATCATGCGTCGGGTAGTTCGCCTCGTGAGGCTTCAGCTGCCTCAAGGCATAAGCAATGACATGTCCCCTCTGCATCAAAACTGCGCCTAATCCCGAGATAGACGCATCACAATATACCACAAAATCCTCTACGCCCTCGGGCAGGGCTAAGATTGGCGCCTCGCACAATCTCTGCCTCAGAATCTCAAATGCTGCCTGCTGCTCAGGCCCCCATCGAAAGACCACGACTTTCCTAGTCAACCGTGTCAGGGGTACGACTATCTTGGAGAAATCCTGAATAAATCTTCGATAGTAGCCTGCTAATCCTAGGAAACTCCGAATCTCGGATGGAGACTTCGGAACCTCCCATCTCATCACGGCCTCTACCTTAGCCGGGTCTACTGAAATCTTGTTCTGATTGACGAGGTGCCCAAGAAACTGCACCTCGAGCAACCAAAACTCACATTTTGAGAACTTGGCGTACAAGCTCTCCCTCCACAAGGTCTCCAAAACCTCTCTCAGATGCTCCTCGTGCTCCTCCTGCGTCTTGGAATAAACCAAGATGTCATCCATGAAAACTATCACAGACCGATCCAGCATCGGTCTACACACGCGGTTCATGAGGTCCATGAACGCGACATGAGCATTGGTGAGCCCAAACGGCTTCACCACGAACTCATAATGGCCATAACGCATCCGAAACGCGGTCCTCTGTACATCCTCCTCTCTGAACTGATGATAACCTAAACGCAAATCGATCTTGGAGAACCAAGATTCTCCCTATAACTGGTCAAAGAGGTCGTCAATCCTCGGGAGTGGGTAACGATTCTTCACCGTTACCTTATTCAGCTCCCGGTAATCTATACACATCCGATGCGACCCGTCCTTCTTCTTCACAAACAGGATCGGGGCTCCCCAGGGTGAACTGCTCGGTCGAATAAATCCCTTGTCTAACAGCTCCTAAAGCTGCATAGACAACTCCTGCATCTCGGGAGGAGCCAACCGATAGGGTGCCTTGGCTATCGGAGCCGCACCAGGAACTAGGTCGATCCTGAACTCTACCTGACGCTCCGGAGGTATTCCACGAAGCTCCCCCGGGAACACATCAGCATAGTCTCGCACCACTGGAACCTCGCTCACCGTCGCCTTACCTGCATCCCGGGTATCCATAACGTACACGACATATCTCGTGCAACCCTGCTGAAGGTAGCGCCTAGGTCTCGCTGCTGAACATACTGTGGGTCCACGCTGTGGCCTCTCGCCGTGGATCACCAACTCTCCCCCACTTGGGGTCCTGATCCGCACTAACTGCTGTGCGCAATCTATCACCGCCCCATTAGGGCTCAACCAATCCATGCCTATAATCACCTTGTTCCCCCACAAAGGGATGGGAACCAAATCCACCAAGTAGCGCTCCTCAAATAACCTTAGGACACAATCCCTGAATACTGCTGACGCTCACACTGATCGATCAGCGGCAATCTCTACCTCTAAAGGGAAATCCAACATGCCCGAAGATTCAGTAAACCTCTTGCTAAGCGCAAGGGAAACAAATGATCGGGTGGCACCCGAGTCAAACAACACCTGAACAGGAATACCGTTCACATGGAATGATCCTAACACATATAGACAGAGCACATATCAATATCATAACATCATAAAAATAAGATAGAGGGAAAGAATCATACCCATCACCACATCGGGTGCGGCACGAGCCTCCTCGGTAGTCAGCTGAAATGCCCGGCTCCTCACCACTGGAGCCTCTACCTTGACCTGCGCGCCATCTGTAATCCGCAGGGTAGCTGGAGCTGGCGCCTTAGCTGGCGTTGATGCTGTCAACTGGGGGCAATTGGCCTTCTTGTGGCCCATCTGATTGCAGTGGAAACACAACAACTCCGATGCCTTGACCTGTCTTGCCGCACTTATAGTAGCCCGACGATCCCAGCCTACATGCCCCCTCATGAGGCATGCCGCATTTCTTGTAGCGGCTCAGTCCTGACTGGCCTTTTGGCCTACCATCTGGTCCCTTGGGCTTCTTCCCTGAAGCCCCTCCTGCCTGACCCTCCTCTGTCTTCCTCTTCCGGATGTGCTCCAGATCTATCTCCCTCTCCCTTGCCCTGGCAATCATAGAGTACAAGGTAGGGCAAGCTAAAAAACTGACATGCTCCCGAATATCAGCTCGTAGCATGTCATGATAGCGGGTCCTTCTCATATCCTCATCACCCGCGTACTGGGGCACCAAGAACGCCCTCTCCCGGAACTTGGCGGTGATCTCCGCCACAGTCTCTGTTGTCTATCTCATATCCAAGAACTCCCTGGCCAGCTGCTGAAGCTTGACAACCAACGTGAACTCTGCTCTGAACCTGGTCGCGAAGTCCGACCAAGTCATAGCCTCGACAGCTGACGCTCCCAACGAGTCACCCACGAACTCCCACCAATCCCTAGCTCGATCTCGTAAACACCCTGCTGCAAACCTCACCTTTGACCCCTCAGGGCAGAAGCTAATCATCTGTGTAGACTCAATGTATGCAATCCATCATCTGGCAGCTATGGGGTCCTTCGCCCCATGAAAATCCGGCGCACCACTGCCCCGGAAGTCCTTGAAGGACAGTGTGTGAGATCCCGACTGGCCAGATGCCATGTCGCTCCTGAATGCCCTGAGGCGATCCTCCATCAACTCCAATATCCCTTCCTTGATCGACCCGAAGATAATGGGGGTTGACTTAAGGATGCCTCTGGTGATCTCTGACGCGATGAACTCGCGTAGCCCCTCATCTACTGGCTCGAAACCTGATCCCGAACCCGATCCCTTTCCTGAACTGCCAATTGCTGGCCTCAAGCGTAGTACCACCATTCTGAAATACATAAATAATAATTGTTAGCGGTACTGATACCCCTGGAGGGATCACACCTACTACAAGTTCCCTGGTCTTATCTTGGACTTCCTCAGTTCGGGTACGGATCCTCTACTTTCAGTAGTACGGGCCCATACTACCTTCGACATCTATCCGTACCTTCTCCAAGGACTGCCTTGTCTCCACCAGGTCCCTTTCACTACTGCTGATCACTGCTATACTCATCCTAGGCTTGCCCCAGGAAAATCTCTAACTCCACCCTACCCGGTCCTCATCTGCTGAAGGCCTCCTTGTAATGCCAATTAGTCATTACATGAATACCATCACAATGTGGTGAGGCTCAGATAATCCTTCGAGTAACAGACTCGACTCTACACGGTTAGACTCAGACAAAAGCCGCGCAGTAAGGCCAAATCCAGCACTCTAAGATTATTCAACCCTGATCACATGTGACGTGACGTATTCATCTAATGTCTAACTCCCATCACTCATAGTCCCATGAAGCCTAAAGCAAGCATCATTCAGACAAAAGGAAACAATCTCAAGCAAATCCGTCCTCATAGAGAAAAGCTGCACTAGCATACAATGCTAAACTCATACTATCAGGCATATCCCTAACATGCTATCCTACTGCTGTCTACTCAATTCTAGCATGCAATTTTCATACACTGAAGCACATAAAGCAGGCACATAAGGCATCACTCCTAGATCCCTAGTCCTATTCTAGCATGCTGTTCTACTGAAACTGATAAACATAACATAAGTTGGTATGGGTATTTTGGGGAATACTTACTTGAGCTCGGCCGGTCGCGCTCATCACACACACTTTGTTCCTTCTTAAAACTCTTTACTTAGCTTTTAGAAAACATTTTCTTCTTTAAAATCTTTTAATCCCTCGATTTGAGCTCAGACACCCCTGAAGGTGTGTCCGAATCCCTCAAACCAGGGCTCTGATACCGACTTGTAACGTCCCAAGAATACGAGCCAAAAATTTCATTTTTAAAACATATTCTTAGCGAACCTTGGAAATAAAACGTTCACTGATCATATCATTTCACAAAAGTTATCGCATGTTTTGAAAAACATTTCATAAAAACATAATAAAGTCAGAATACAAATTCCGAGGATGATCTCATAATGCGGAATACAAGGCGTGTGTATGATGGGCCACTATCGCGCCAGCTCCTTCCCTTTCGAAGAAGAGGTACCTGAAACCAAAACTGAAAACTGTAAGCACGAAGCTTAATGAGTTCCCCCAACATACCACATACCATACAATCACATATCATACATACTGCCGGACAATTCTGGGGTGCCTGACCTACCCGGTACGGCCATTCTGGGGTGCCGACCTACCCATGTCAAGCCGTTCTGGGGTGCTGACTACCCATGTCAAGCCATTCTGGGGTGCTGACTACCCATCGGTCCTGACAACCGATCCTCAGGGACTATTTCAACCCTACTGCTACTGTCACATATATCATAACATAACATATTATCAGACATATCTGGGGTGTCCGATCTATCCTTCGGTCCTACCGACCGAACTTGGGGACTATTCCCCTCCTACTACTACTATCACATATAACATATCATGCTAGCACATAAACATATCATGCTAGAATATAAACATATCATCACATACTGTCAGACATATATGGGGTGTCTGACCTACCCTTAGGTCCTAACAACCGAACTCTACTACTATCACATATACATACCATGCCAGCATATAACATATCAGGTAGTAGCAAACCTAGATGATATCAGAAAGACAATCATCTAACATACAAATCCTACTGGTGGGCCGACATTGTGGCCGTAGACCTACCGCTACTGGAAGGTAACTCACCTCAAAGTAGCTGTTGATCTGTGTGGGAACTGACTGTCTTCTGCTGCTGCTGCCCTGGAAATCCTCCGACTATAATTCCCACAAAACACTCAGTTAAATACTACTAACCGACCCCAGAGTAAATGATCATTTACCCTTAACCAAACCAAGAGTCAAAGTCAAAGTCAACTTCCAGTTGACCCGACTCGCCGAGTCCTTTTCCCTTTGTCTGACCCTAATCCCGTCTCTACTCGTCGAGTTAGGCATTGACTCGACGAGTTTTCCTTCTAAACCAAAGTCCAATAGTCCTTCATCCTACTCGCCGATTTGTATGAACAGCTCGTCGAGTTCATCTTCATTCGAAGAACACTCTATGCTGAGACTCACCGAGTTGTAAGAACAACTCGCCGAGTTTGTTCTGGAGGCAAGAAGATTGCCTTGAACTCGCCGAGTTCCTTCATGAGTGAGTCTGGCTTCCGACCCACTGAGTCACACCCCATGACTCACTACCCCACCCAGCAAACACGAAAAGGGGAAAAACTTGGGGACTCGCGACTCGACTCGCTAAGTCCGATGAACGACTCGCCGAGTCTGTCACATGCAAATACTATATACTCCATTTTGCTTGAATCCAGTTCATGCCATTCATAGATCTGGGTTTCTAGGGCCTGATTAACACGTAAAGTTTCCAACTTTATGTGTAAAGAAACACCAATGAAGGTTTTAGGGCTCAAAATGCACTAAAAGAGTAGATCTAGGGCTTTCATGCAATATGGCTCCATAAAGGCAGTGGATCTGAGCTCCTGGAGCTCAATCATGCCTAGATCTAAGGGTTAATCAACTTATTACAAACCCTAATTCATAATCAAGCTTGGAAATGGCTCAAGAAGTACTTTAATGGAGCTATAAGGGACTATAAGCATGGAAACAGAGGGAAACTGAGTCATACCTCAAGGAAATCACTGACATAACACCAAAATGCCTGGCCTCCTTCTTCTCTTCTTTTTCTCTCAAAAACTTCAAGAAACACACCAAAGCACTTCAATCTCACAAGGAATAAGGGTTTGGACGATGTTTGGAGCTCTGAGGGTGAAGGGGGCGAGGTTGGGGCGCATAAGGTTGGTTTAAATAGGGTGCAAACCCTTGAAATTTAGGGTTTCATCAGACAGCGGGGACTCGCCGAGTCACCAACTTAAACATGCTCCCATACCCGCCTGTACTCGGCGAGTCGGGCCTACAACTCGCCGAGTCCAAGGCCAAAAATGCAAAATAGCTAGATAAATTTTACGTACCAGGAACCAGGTGCTACAGCTTCCCAATTCTGAATGGCTTCAATTTTGGTAGGATCTATTGATATACTGTTACCAGAAATCAGATGGCCGAGAAATTGAATTTGGCGAAGCCAAAATTCGCATTTTGAGAATTTAGCATATAGTTTCTCCTTTCGAAGAAGTTATAATATTTCATGAATATGAATGGCATGATCAGCTTCAGACTTAGAATAGATTAGAATATCATCAATGAATACGATGACAGATTTATCGAGCATTGGACGGCATACCCGATTCATCATATCCATGAATATAGCAGGAGCATTTGTCAAACCAAATGGCATGACATGGAATTCGAAATGCCCATAACGAGTACGGAAAGCAGTTTTCGGTACATCCTGCTCGTGTACTTTCAACTGATGATATCCAGACCTTAAATCAATCTTCGAGAAGTGAATATTTGTTCCGGATTCAATCAGAAGGTCCGAAGTCAAAAGTGTTCTGGACTAAGAGGGTTCCGGACCAAGAAGGGAGGTTCCGAAGATGAATAGTGTATTCCGAAACGGGCTTGTTCTTTTGAGTTTTCTCCTTCTGTTTTGAGCTGTTTTCAACAAAGGAAGGGATTGGGATGGTACAAATGTTTATAAAAAGTTGAGAGAGATTTGAGATACAAAGAGATATTTGGGAGAGATTTAAGATACCAAGAGATATTTGGGAGAGATTTGAGATACAAAGAGATATTTAGGAGAGATTTAAGATACAAAGAGATATTTTGGGAGAGATTTGAGATAAAAAGAGATATTTAGGAGAGATTTTTGTTTGTAGTCTTTGTTATGGTTTTGTCTCGTAGTGTTAGGATTGTAAACTCTACTACGTCGTCTTATTAGTGTTTGCAATTCCCAAAGGATCCATAGTTTGAATTTATCGAGTTTTTATGCTTCTTTACCCTACTTAGGGTTTAGACCTTTAAATATACGAAACTTCCAAGTGATACTTTGTATTATAATAGTAAGTTTTACATTTGGAAACATAGAGTAAGCCCTAACATACTAGTGCTAGATGAGTTGACTTGGGTTGACTTGTTGACTTTAATTGACCAAAATTGCCGGTTGTCACAAACATGTAGGAGATCATAAAGCTAAAGAAGTAGATGGTCAGTGAGTTCGAGATGAAGGAACTAGGGGCTGCTAAAAAATATTGGGTATGAGCATAACCAAGCACAGACTGACCGGTACACTAAAACTTTCATAAGGCTAGTACATCAATATGATATCCCCTTATTTTTAGAACCAATTAAAACTTTTCTTTACGCTTTGAGTTTTTGTGTTGCGGAAAATCCTAGTTTAAAACAATTAAGATAACATAAGTTATTTCTTTTTATTAAAATACTATGGATGTCACCATTAATATCCAAACGTTACTAAGTAAAAACAAAAAGGTCTTGAAATACTAATACATGCACATCTCTTATTTCACTCAACATCCTAACTAGTTTCCAGCAACCTTAGTTCCGCTACCTGTGATGCATATAAATTGAGTGAGTCACGTTTGGGAAACCTGGTGAGATGCATAGGGTTTTCAAGCCTATAATAATTTAATGATAATTAAATCACAATAACATTTCTGAAAATAAACATTATAGGTGTATATAATCTGATGTAAGACCACCTACCCTACCTAATCGATTCTCACAAATCGTAATTTGACGATCATATGGAAGAATCACCTTACTTGATGAATCGTCTAAGCAACTGTTTGACTACACATCTAGGGGAGTCCTTGGCCAGTGTAAGTCATATAAAGGAAACTAATATACATAGTATTTGATAAATATGGTATCCCATTTTATCTACGTTTGTGGGTTATAAGTCCACACTAGCAACATCATTCACTAGACCACGTAGACTAGTCAATTGTTGTCATCTACTCTGGTCGATGACCCATACATACTTGTCCAACACAATCTTTAATAAGAGGTAATATTATAGTATACAAATAACACAAAGTATAATTAATACAATTTGCATTTAATAAATACTTTTATTAAATTATGCTCTTGAAAGTAACAACACACTCACCTGACAAAAGTAGGTGATTTTAGCACTTTGCCTTAACACTTTATCCTTTCAAAAGACATTGATTAAAACGACACTAAGTCTTAGTCTATTTTCATAATCTTCGTGCCTATAGTAATGATAGTCTGTATTCCTCAATAATCCCAATTTCTAAATAAAGATCTATCAAATAAGGAATAACCAGATAGGATCATATTGGAGGTAGGTTCTGTTTGCTATACAGAGTATACTATTTGGAAATCCTATTATAAACACCTCACTAAATTCATCCTAGACATCACTTCTGTAAGTAAATCAATCAATATAATGAAATGGAATCAATGATAAATATTATTTATAGGTTCATAATAACGACCATGACTATAAATATATGTTACACTTAAATTAGGACAAATGCAACTTAACTTACAGAGCTTTCTAACGAGAACCGGTACTTGCACGGGCAAAATTTCAACTCAAAAATCTCTAATTCTCCTGCTATCTGATGTCGTAGGTCTTTGCTAATAGTATTCAGGAACTAGAGAGTAAATGTTTAAAGGTTTTAACGTGTTCCAGAGAGGTTCCAAAGGAAAGTGTGTGAGAAATGAGCTGCTAAACTATCCTATATATAGGATGGGAAATAAAGTGTGTCGCGCCTTTTGAGAGGCGCATCACGCACTTGTTTGGGGAATGGTAACGTGTCTTACGTTAGGTGGTGACACATGGCAGAAGTCTGGTGGAGTGTCAGAAGTGAGCCACATGCCCAAGTGCATGCATTTTATCAGAATATCAAAAATTGATAACTTCTTCATGCGAGATCCGTGTTTGATGTTCTTTATATCCACATGTAGCTATCAACGAGTACTACAACTTTCATTTAGACATTATCAGCTAATTCTCAATTTATTTTTGAAGTTATATTTTTAATAGGCTTAGACTGCTAAAGTACGTATAAAAACTATAACTTTTACGTACGATATCCGTTCTTGACTGTCTTTATATCGACAAATAGATATTGACGAGATCTTCAACTCTCATTTAGATTGTTTTTTCCTAACAATCGACCGATTTAAATTTTGGCTTCTGAGGCGTATACTGCTATGCTGAAGCTTCGAAAAGTCACAGCTTCTTCTCACGAGAGTCAAATTTAGGCGTTCTTTATATGCACGAGTTTTTTTCTGACTACTATGACTTTTGTTTAGCTTATTTATCCTAAATAATCTTTTATCTTTAATTTATATTTTAGCACTATTTATTACGTGTTGACGCAAGATTTCACACAGATACCATATACACCTAATATCTATAAAATTCAGATAAACACGAACACACACACACACACACACACACACACATATATATATATATATATATATATATATATATATATATGAATAACTTACTTTTATTTATTCATAGAAGATTTCAGTCGTTGAACGACATACATATAGATTCATAATTATGCCTAGCGATAAAGGCAGACGTTACAATTATCTCCCCTTAGGATGATTCAGTCCCAGAATCATGCACCATCAAACAGATATGGATAGCGACTCTTCATGTTTCTTTCTTTTTCCTAGGTGAGGTTTGGCCCTGCCGAATGTTTCCATCGCACAAGCACTAAGTCAATCATATTATGACATAATTTCTTCCTCTTGAGGTCAACGTTTTCCGTAGGTTCTTCTATCAGCCTTTTATTCTCATCAATCCTTAATTCCAAAAGTGGAACCATATTAGGTTTTTCTCCCAAGTACTTCCTTAAATAGAAAACATGAAAGGTGTTGTAGATACCTTCCAATTTAGGTGGCAATTCAAGCTTGTAAGCTTATTTCCCTATATTCTGAAGTACTTTGAATGGACCAATAAAATGAGGACTTAACTTACCATGTTTTCTTAATTTGATAAGTCCCTTACATGGAGAGTGTAGCACCTGGTTCTTGGTACGTGTTATAAAACGCATTGTTGCGTATAGTTGATTAATGAATAAGTAAATGCATATAAGTCGAAGTTTGTCTGTAACTTTTATCCTAAGAAGGTAAAAGCGATATCTCGGCCGCTTGATGATTTGATTTGACTTATGTGCCGGGCCCGGTCAGAACTGAATTGATGTGTTCGATTAAGTTCTATGTCGAATAAATCAGAGATCGAGAAACCTAAATGCTTGACTAATCATTCCATAGAATTATCAGCATGATATCTAACAGAGGACTGTACGATCCCTTATCTAAAGGACAAGATTGATTAGATCAGAGTTTGATAGCGTCTTTGAGAGCTACGATTGCGAATCGGATTGTACTTGTGCATATAGTTACTAGACTTATCCAAGTGGGAGACTGTTGGAATAGTGTCTAAGGCTGCAACTATATTAGGCAAGTATTTGACCCGATTGTGCATGGACCTTTTGGGTTGCCTTCACCATAGCAACTTGATAGGATGATTTATTATGAGAGAATAAATATTATTAATATATTATGAGAATAATATAATGAATAATAATATTGTTATTTGATTAATATAAGTCATAAATTAATTAGTATTAATTTGGTGACTTAAAGAGATTAATTAAATAAGAGGGTATAAACTGTATGCACAAGTATTAATTTGTTTGATAGTTACACTTTAGACTGTAAATCCTTAAGGGATAAGGGATGGACGGATTCTAGGGCTTGGGATAGCTCAAAATCGTCCAAGGCTTATCTAAGGTAAGGATTTGGATTGCTTTAAGGAAAGATTATCCAACTAGGGTTTAAAGGTGAGACCCTAAGAGTCTACAAGTATAAATAGACCCCTTGAGCAAGGGAAATCGACATCTCTTAAAAAGAAAGGAACCCCTAGCCGATTTCTTCCCAACCTCTCTCTCAAATCATCCTCTTTTCTAGTTGGTGTTTGTAAGCCATTAGAGGAGTGACAATTGTGACTCTAGAGCTCCAAGACAACAAGATCAAACAATAGATTCAAATGTAAACTTCTAGATCTAATTTTGTATTGTTCTTATACCTAATTAGTTATTAGAAGTCTTGGATTCAAAGCATGTTTAATTAGAAAGCCTAGATCCAAGCATTAGGGTGTTGCATGCGCACATAGGAAAGTTCTTATGGCTAAAACCCATCAGTGGTATCAGAGCCTAGATTGGTTTCTATTAAATTGTTTCTTGTTTGTTTGAATCTTATTTGCAAAATTCGATTTTTGTGTTTCTGAGTCATGGACTCGGCGAGTCCCATAGTGGACTCGGTGAGTTGGCCTGACTCGGCGAGTCCAGAATGGGTACTCGGCGAGTCCAAGCGTCAGGAAAGGCCAGATTCGGGATTTTTTGATGATTATCTTATGGAAACTTGCCTTAATCATATTAGATCAACCCTAATCCGATTTTTTTGATATATATGACTATAATCTTGATCTAATTAAAGATATTTATCAACTAATAAAATATTTAATTTCCTTATATGATAATTAATTAATTATTTTGATTAAATTGGTAATTATCTTGCAAGAAATCTTGAATAAATCAAATATGGATAATTATGGAATTAATTGTTAATTAAAATTATTTGTTATTTGATCCTCCATGTTTTAAATGTTTAAAACTTGTCCTCAAGTTTTGAAATTTATGTTTTGTGATCAAAAGTTTTAATTTAGACAATTTAAATTTCAAACCCTAGATTTTTTAAAAAGTTTAAAATACAACCCTATACTAATATAATATTACAAGATTAATATATATATATATATATATATATATATATATATATATATATATGTATAACTAAAATGCTAGTCTTACCGTTAGTAGGCCTCATTCACGAAGCCGATCTATAAGGTGGGTATAAGGTTGCAGCCTATAAAATGGCGCTTAATGGGTGTACACTCACACCCACCGCTTGCTTGATCGGTGGAGGGTCGTTAGCCGAACGGGTAGGATAGGGCAGCCTCATCCTCTCATTAAAAGTATAATATGAAATACAAAGTAATTACATGTTTTTAAAATTTTCCAATCTTAGTTACTTTAGGAAAAGTGAATTGATGCAATCCCATGAAATTACACTTTGCACCCTTGCTAAGAAGTTAGTGGAGCGTGTGTGGTTTACCGGCACACTAATTGGTTCTAATCAAAGGTGGAAAAGGGTGATTCATTGTTTATCATGGTTCGATGGAGCGTGTGTGGTTTATCGGCACATCGAATAGGTGATCGTTACAATGAAGGCACCATGCGAATTTGCATGGGAATTCACACCCGCTTTGTGATCCTCGGTATCCCAGTCACAAACAAGAGGGGCATATCGAGATTTAAACATGCCATTGAATAGTTTCAATGAATCTCATCCGAACCTAGGAATTCTCAATACATTTAGGACTTAAAGTTTTGTTTTTATGGTGGAGAATTAGTGAATCGTCATTCACTTACCTTCATATTATTTGCATGTTGGATTACGACATCCCTTTTGTAATATGTAAATATTGTTGTTGGATCCTAGCACTAATTTTTCTTATTGGGTGACAATTAGGGATTCATATTCTAATCTATCTTTGTCCTTTCTATTTGTAGATGTCGAACGCAAACAATGCTGCTGCTAGTTCTTTCACATTGATGAGCCTTTGTCAAAAGGTCACTTTCGATGGGACGACCTTTAGCAAATGGATAAGATACATTCGCACCATTGCTCACTATGAGGATAAGGAGTATGTCCTCGATGAGAAGCTCGAGAAAATTAACCCTAAAATCGCTACTCTAGCTGAAATGATCGCTTTTGAAACTCATGAGCACGATGCAACGAAGGTACATTGCATCATGATAGCCACCATGAACTCCGAATTCCAAAAGTCCTATGAGGACATGTACCCGTACGAGCTGCATCAAGACTTATTGGAGAGATACCACCAAAACGTGAGACAAGAGTGTTATGAGATTTTCACTAACATGATTTCCGCTAAGATGGGTCATGGAGAGTCTCTTACCGTGCACCTGCAAAAGATGAAAAGGTATGTCGATCGCCTTCGCAAGTTGAATGTTGACTTTGGGGAACACTTGGCGATCGACATGGTGCTTCACTCTTTGCCTCCAAGCTATAATCAATTTAGGATGACCTACCACATGAACAAAGAAGAGGTCACCCTAAGCAAACTCCAAGGTCTCTTGAGGGTCGCTGAGAGCAACTTTAAGGACAAGTCTGTTGCACCAACTCCCAATCCACCCGCTGCTCCTGTCTTGGCTATTGGACAAGGAAAGGGAAAGAAGAGGAAGGCTACGTCTAAGAACTATCGTAAGGTTAAAGCCCAAGATGGTGCCTCTTCTAGTGGGACCAAAGTTGATCCTGCTAAACCCTGCCCTAACCCAAAGGAGGCAGAGTGCCACCACTGCCACAAGATAGTGTTGGATAAGGTGTCTAAGTCCATAACTTATTTGGTACATACTTGACCCGGCCCGGCATGGTTCATTTGTGTTGCACTTCACCCAAACGATTTATGGATAATTTTATGAGAATTGTATACTTACGATTTATTAATATATTATAAGTTATAATATATTAATATGAAGTCATGTTATTTAATTAGTTTTAGTCTTAAATTAATTATGAATTAATTTAGAGATTAAAAGAAGACTGATTAAATTATGGGCTATTATATTTTATATAGTGTGGGCTAATACTCATTTGTTAATGGGCTAAGCTAATATGGAAGTCCATGGATGGTCCATGGAGCTTTTAACCCATGGATCCTTGGAAAGGAAAAGACATGGGTTATTAGGGTTTCACCCTAACCATGCACACTATATAAAGAAGCATATGATGCAAGAAATGGGACTCTAGTGTGTGAGACTTAGTGGTGGCCGATTCCACAAGAAAGTATACTACTCTCTCAAAGTTTTCCAAGTGTTTGTGGTGATTTGTGATTCCATTTGAGGCATTCACACTATTGGTGCTTGGCTCTCAAACTCCAAACAATCAACCATCATCAAATGGTATGTATTTCTACTAGTACTTTTATGATTCATAATCCTTATGCTATGCTAGTTAGGAAGAAACCTTGGAAGTTATTATTTGCATGTATTTTAGAAGAAAACATAGATCCAAGGTTTATTAGGGTTGCATGCACACTTAGGAAGTGTTAGATTGCTCAAAACCCAACAGTGGTATCAGAGCCTAGGCTTGTTTTCTTGAATACTTGATGCAGATTGCTGAAAATCGAAGTTTATGTGCTGTCTGCACAGCAGACTCGCCGAGTCCAAGACAAAATTCATCCAACTCGGCGAGTTGGTTCATGCACTCGACGAGTTGGAACCCCAGACAGCATATCTTTGAGTTTTGGTGTTGGAATTGGTCTAGAATCATTACCTTAAACTGTTTTGGACTCATAAAACCTATTTTTGATGTGGTAATGATGATGGTGGACCAATTTCAAAGTTATAATCAAAATTTCAAGTTTATATGTGTTCATATGATTCTTGAAATTGTTGATGTGGATGTTCATGTTCATATGAGTTTTGTTAGATCATAGGAATTATTTGCAAATTGTTTGTTAGTTAATTCTTGATCTTAATGTGTTTTAATGGAATTCATAATTTGTCCTCAGGTTATGGAATTCCAAAAGTTTTTTCTTTTAAATGTTTTTTTAAGAAGTCATAAGTTACACTTTAGAAGAGTTTTTCTAATAAATGCTTTTATGGACTTCATAACTTGTCCTCAAGTTGTGGATTTCCAAGAGACTCTTCATTAAAAGTATTAAACACTTAATTAAAACTCATAAGGTTATGAATATCCAAAAGTTTATGAATTGTTCAAAACTTGCCCTCAAGTTTTGGAATTTGTAAAGTCTCACACAAACTTTAATTCCATACCCTAGAAGTTTTAAAAGTTAAAATTCTACCCTTATACTATTATAAGATTAATGGTTAATTATTATATATATATATATATATATATATATATATATATATATATATATATATATATATATATATATGTATGTATAAGAACAAGTCGTTTTACCGTTAGTAGGCCTCATTCACGAAGCCGGTGTATAAGGTGGGTATAAGGTTGTTGCCTATAAAATGGCAACTTAATGGGTGTCCACTCTCACCCACCGCTTGCTTGACTGGTGGAGGGTCGTTAGCCGAACGGGTAAGACAAGGACTTATAAATTATCATTAAGTATGATGAATATTATAAAGTAACTAAATGTTTTATTTAATTCTCAATCTTAGTTACTTTAGGAAAAATGTGAATTTGGTGCTAGCCCATGGAATTCACACTTTGTACCTTAACAAGTCGTTGGTGGAGCGTGTGTGGTTAACCGGTGCACTAACTTGGACTAGTAAGGATTACGAAGGGTGACTTAATGTTTGTCATAGATCAATGGAGCGTGTGTGGTTAACTGACACATTGATTGGGTGATAATATTAAGGGTACCAAGTGAATTGGTATGGTTATTCACACCTCGTTTTGTGATCCTCGGCATCCCAGTCACAAAATTTGAGAGGGCACACTCGAGATTGAAACATGCCATCGAAAAGTTCAATGAATCTCAAAAGATCTAGGAATTTCAAATCCAATTAAAACCTAATAAATTATTTCGTTTTTCATGGTGGAAATTGGTGAATCGTCATTCGCCTACCTTCAAATATTTTATAGCTTGGATTACGGCATCCCTCTTCCAAATTATAAAATATTGTGTTGGGTCATAGCCTTAATATTTCATATTGGGTGTTATATTAAGGAATTTGAATCAACTAACTTGATTTTCTCCCATTATAGATGTCTGGTTCAGACAACTATGATCTTCCCAAATCTCTTGAAGATGGTGTCCCTCAACATCATGCTTCACTTCCTCCACCTCCTCCAATCATTCTCCCTCACCTACAAGTTCTTGAAAAGTTTAAAGTCACTCAATCCCTATTGGCAAGCATAGTCTATGTGTGCTCACATCTTGGAGATAAAGTCACATATTGACAAGCCGGGAGAGTTGGGTGTCAAAGTCCCGTGAAAGTTGGATCTTCAATCACTTTCTTAGTAACATAGTGAGTCTCTTTGGGACTACTATGAGACGGACTATGACATGACCCTTAATGATGTTATCTATTTGCTTGGTGTTGTGGAATCAGCAATGATTTGGAACACCAGTAAAGCAAATTTGATTAAAAGAACAACTTCCCAAGTCTTAAATGGACATTGACAATGGTAGCATTGGATATCTAGAAAAGGATTTCTCTTCCTAATGGAAAGGGATCGGCCATAGTCAACTCAGTTGACCAAATGGTAAAGAGAAAGGCTCAGTCTGAGATAGTCTCATGTGCCATTACCAAAGGGTCCATGTGTTTTGTTGCCAAAGGAAGGGGCATTGGTTGCGAAGCTGCCCTATTCACTTGAAAGGTCATAAGGTTGATCAAGTCAAGAGGTTTGACTCTACTTCGGGTAAAGTCCACTGTCTAACTCTATTAAGTTCCTATTTGGAGATTCTTATTACATAATGTGAATGGGTCACATGCTGATGTTTTTAAGAATCAAAGAAAAGATAGGAAGCTTAAAGTAAGTATATGTTGATTCTGATTGCAAAGGTGGGTTTTCGATCGCATGGTTCGGCAATCAGAATTTTGAGCTGTTGCTTAAGAGTTATAATATATTGCTTATGAATAGATAACAACAAGGTTTTCATGTGGATTGTAAGGATAAGTTTTTCCGCAAAGTTTTAAAATAAAAGAAAAAAAGATTTTTAATTTTATTTATTTTAAAAATATCCTTACAATGGCATCTGTGGAAAATTGTTGCTTATATGTTTCTAGTAATAGCAATATTGGAAAGTGGATTTGATTCTTTCATTTATGGTAGTGTCTGAATTTACCAAATGAAGAAAGTTTTTCATCACCCAAGTTTCAATTGGACAGAAACTTGGAATCATACAAGTTGTATTGTATGATGAATGAGAATTTTCATCTTTGAAAATTAAGACTAATTCTTTGATCACATGTATATGTGAGTCAATTGAAGGACTAAGGAATTAGGTACACTGGGTGTGCGCTGGTCAAGGTCCACCACAAAGATTGATTTGTCATGATTTACTAAAGATTAGTAAATATGATTATACTTATGAGGTTAAGTATAATTCTGTAACATTGGAAAGGTTACAATGTATGACAAAACAAATGAGAAGAATCAAATTAGGCAGAAAGATAAAAGTTTCTCAAATCTGAAAGGATGGGAGAGTACTTTAGTATCGTATTTCATGATCATCTTAATGATTATGAAACCATATCACAAATTCATACTCTAAGGACGTCTTAGTGCATTGTTATGGCTAAGAAGAGAGGTCATGAATTGTTGGATTGGTTAAGATCGAGAAGATGAGTCATACTTCGCTCCAAAACAATTCTTAGAGTCATACTCCAAGATTGTAACATTGAGTGACATAAAGTAAGGTTTAAAACATTTATAAAATTTAGTGTAAAATGTTTCTACCCTTGTACATTTGAGATTGGTAAGTTGTGATGTCTTGGATGAGACAAAGACCAACTAAGACCAATTGTGTGAAGTGTTAGTCTTGATAAGAATCCGCACTATCCCTTGAATATTTGTTTTGTCAAGGAATGGTTCTAGACTGGGGAAACTTATATGTCAAGGGGACAGTGGGAGCCTTAAAGATCTTGAAAGAGTTTCAAGATTTAATCAAGAGTAAAACCTGTAATTTATCACTAGCACACAACTTAAGGTTTGCAACCTATCGTGTTGACATAATTCTTGTTTCTGTACCTACTTCAAATAAGTTGAATTTGCATGTGAGTTATCAGAGTTCAACTTGGAAGCATTGGTGGGCCTTGTGCTACCAAGGTGACAAGAAACTAAGATTGAACAAGTTTAATCCATGTAAGGATGAATTTGTCACTAACCTTATCTTGTGATTATGGTTTTGACAAATTCACATGGATAGGAAATCATACACTATAAAATCTAAGTGTCATGAGGTTTCTCTCCGATTCATGAAAATGATGGTGAGGAAATGCTTTCACTAAGTAGATTTTACGTAGATATCAATTGTGTTATTTGCATTTTCAAAAGTCGTTAGTGGAGCGTGTGTGGTTAACCGGCACACTAACATGGACTTGGGAGAAATGGCAAAGGTCTAAGAAATTGAGACTATGATTACGACATCCCTTTTCATAGTTCTTGAAATTGCTTAGACACACATGTGAGCTATCTAAGAAAGGGTGTATGAATCTAAATTTCAGAAGTCCAGCAGATTTCTGGAAATCTGTCAGAGCTAGTGGGAGCATAAGTGTTTTGCTAATAATCATCATGTTAATGGGAGCATGATAATTATGATTAGTATTACAAGCTAGCAATGTTAATTATAGAAAAACAAAAGTTTCAATTCATGAAGTTGCAGGGGTTGAAAAAGTCGTTTTGCTATAATTATGGGAGATGAAATTATACTTCATTTCAATTCTAGAAGCTTAGATTGAGATTTTAATCATCTTTAGTCAAGGAAATATATATGAATTTTATGTCTGAATGGTTCGACTTAAGGAAATTCTATATATATTGCGTTCTCAAAATTCAATTATAACTACGACATCCCTCTTCATAGTTAAATTTTGAAAACATGGCAAATAAAAAAATATTGTAGCAAAAGACTGGTCTAGTATCATGTCTTTATGTCAAACATCATGAATCGTGTCCCATATGCTTCAGATATAGGATCGATTGCATGTGCTATAATATTCATCTTTTCTAAATTTTCCAAATGCTTAAGGCATTGAGAAGGGAAAAGTCTAGAACTGGATATGACTAAAGTGATTAAGCAATTGTTGAGGACAAATTTGAGGTTCGCCAAAGATTGTTTGTTCAGGGAATGTTGGAAGTATGATGTAAGTTGTCGGAAAGGACCATATTGACATGTTCTGAAAAGAAGTAACTCTTGTTCGGAAGTGATAGTCAAAATGGGACTATGGAAATGTCTCCATAGGTGGAAGTTATCCAATCTATGTAAGATTAGAAAACCTTAATGCAAGAAGGATGTTCAAAGCAATGTACTTTGAATATGAGACTTCCGTTCCATAGGAGTTGACCTTCTTTGGAATACTCTGTAATGACTGGTGACAAGGTTTTGGTGACTTTGTGAATAATCATTACAAGAGGAACATTGCATAAAAGTTTAAAATCTAACAGATTTTTTGGTAAATGATAGGAATCAGGGATTCTCACATTTACAATAAGGATTTGGGATTGTGAAATGAGTATCATTGGAATCATGTTCAATTGATCTACATCACAATGTAAGGATCATAGACAAACATAGTGTGCATACTTGGAGTATGGCATAACTATTGTTTAGAAAAACAAAGTGTACATGCTAGGAGCATGGGACGATTGTTGTTTTTTATTCAAGTCTTAAGTTGATTGTTTGAAACATTATACAATGAACAATGTGTAATCAATATGGTGATAAATAAAAGGTGGTTCTATTTATATTCAAAAGGGTTCTGAGACCATATTGGATTCGATTATTATTGTGTTTCACTTTGCATGTTTTGACTTCCAAAATAGCTAGGTTATTCTTTCCGAATGACTAAGTTATTTAAACACTCCACAGTCGTTCATATGTTGGAAGTAGGTATGAATCAAGACTGTCATGAATCGAGTTTGTAGATGGCTAAATGGGTTTAGTCATAGCAATGGTTGCTACAACATTCATGAGTGCTTATAAGTTATGAGTATTGGAATAAACCCACACTCACTTGTATCACTTCATGGAATTTATCTCGAGTGATCGTGAGACAGTAATATCATATAAATCTTCAAACCTAGAGATATGAGTTGTTACCTATGAGTTGGTTGTGCATTGATTGCACGTAAACACATCAGTAACTTGATGTTATAAAACATGACTTTGTGTACAATTCAACAAGTAGTAGAACAAGCATATGAGTCGAAGTTTATCTGTTCCTTCTAGAAATAGAAGCGATATCTGGGCCCCTCGATGATTTTGTTGTGATCTATGTACCGGCCGGTCAGAACTAAATTGATGTGTTCGATTAAGTTCTTTGTCAAACAAATCGAAAATCGGGAAACAAACTGCTGGACAATAAGTACGATGTTGTTCCATGTATTTGTCCGGCTGATATCATGAGAACAGAGGATTATATGATCACTTATCTAAAATGGCGCTTCATAGTTCAACAAAGTTTTCGAGAGCTACGATTGCTGGTTGGTTCCTGAAGTAACATACGCAAATATAGTTATTAGACTTATCCAAGTGGGAGTCTGTTGGATAAGGTGTCTAAGTCCATAACTTATTTGGTACATACTTGACCCGGCCCGGCATGGTCCATTTGGGTTGCACTTCACCCAAACGATTTATGGATAATTTTATGAGAATTGTATACTTACGATTTATTAATATATTATAAGTTATAATATATTAATATGAAGTCATGTTATTTAATTAGTTTTAGTCTTAAATTAATTATGAATTAATTTAGAGATTAAAAGAAGACTGATTAAATTATGGGCTATTATATTTTATATAGTGTGGGCTAATACTCATTTGTTAATGGAAAACTCAAAGAAGGGAGAATTACCGATACAAAGTAATGCTAAGTTGTGTAAGACTCAAAGTCCGAGTACCGAAGCTGAAATAGCAGAAACGAGCCGAGTACCATACGCTTCCGCAGTTGGCTCAATCATGTACGCTATGACTTGTACTCGCCCTGATGTAGCCTTTGCTTTGAGCATGGTTAGCAGATATCAAGGGAATCCTGGCAGAGCCCATTGGATTGTGGTGAAGAATATCCTTAAGTACCTTCGGAGGATGAAGGAATGGTTCTTAGTCCTCGGAGGGAGTGATGAATTGAAGGTGCGAGGGTATAGTGACGCCAACTTTCAGACCGACAGGGACAACTACCGTTCGCAGTCGGGCTGGGTCTTTACCCTGAATGGAGGAGCAGTGACTTGGAAAAGTTCCAAGCAGGAAACTGTAGCTGATTCAACGTGCGAATCAGAGTATATTGCAGCGAGCAAAGCGTCGAAGGAGGTAATATGGCTGAAGAACTTCATCGGTGATCTTGGAGTTGTACCTGCCATAAAGGAGCCCATGGAGATTTTCTGTGATAATGAAGGAGCGGTTGCCTTGACCAAGGAACCGAGGGATCATGGTAGTGTTGGGTTATGAGAATTCTAACACTCCTAAGTGTACATGCAACCCTAAATACCTTGGATCTATGTTTTCTCTATTATACATGCAAATAAGAACTTCCAAGGTATTATCCTAATCTAGCATACAAAACAATGAGTGTAACAAGATAGAATACATACCTCTTTGATGTAGAAAGTCTTCATGAAGCTTGAGTGCCTAGTGCCCCAAGTGTGACACCTCAAATGGTTCACACAACACTAAATACACTTGGAATAACTTCAGAGAAATCTACACTTCATGAAATCGGCTAGCCCTTTACTAGAGTGATACTAGTCGCCGATTTTGTCAAGAATAAGATCTTTATATAGTGTTACAATTAGGGTAAACCCTAATTGTCATGACTTTCCATTTCCTTGGATCCATGGGTTCAAATACACCATGGAGCATCCATGGACCCTCCTATGGGTTTTAGCCCAACTTGATTATCCATGGAGCATTAGCCCACTATACAAGTATGGAGGATTTACACAATCAACCCATATATTTAATTAGTCTTCTATTGATCACTTAATTAATCCTAGATTAATTCTTGATCAATACTAATTAAATAATCTTATTATTCTTATTATTAATATACTAGAACTTATAATATATTAATAACCATAAGTGTCTTATTTCTCTCATTATAGTCTATCCAAATGCATGATGCCATGCAACCCAAATGGACCATGCCGGGTCGGGTCAAGTCTTATCAATTATAGTTATGGACTTAGACATTAATCCAACAGTCTCCCGCTTGGATAAGTCTAAAACTAATATTGCGTATGACTTCAGGAACCGACTGGCAATCGTAGCTCTCAAAAGCTTCTGTTGAACTCTGACCTTGTAGATGAACTCTGACCTTTGTCAGTGACTTGTCCATTAGATAAGGGATCATATATTCCTCCATTCTAGATATCATATGGACTGAGACATGGATTATAATCATTCTCTCTGTCCATTTGTTGTTTCCCGATTTCCGATTTATGAAGACTGACTAATTGAACAAATCAAATCAGTCCTGGCCCGGACGAGCACTTCCATTTGTCATCATCAAATCATCGAGGGGCCCACATATATCGCTCTTATCCCGAAGGTAAAAGGAATGGATAAACTTCGAGTCATATGGCTTGTTCTACTACTTGTTGAATCATACAAAAAGGCACGTTTTATAGCACCGAGTTACCAAATGCGTTTTCGTGCAATCAATGTACAACCAACTCATAGTAACAACTCATATCTCTAGGTTTGAAGAATATAAGATATTATCGTCTCATGATCACTCGTGATAAAATCCATGAAGTGATTCCAATGAGCGCGGGTTGAATCCAATACTCAGAACTTATGAGCACTCATGAGTGTTGTAGCCCTTTGTCCAACACCTTAGAGCTCTACAAGCCAACCCATGACAGTCTTAATTCATATCTACTTCCAACATATGACCGACTGTGGATGGTTTGAATAACTTTGTCAATCAAGAAGAACGACCTAGTTATTCTGGAAGTCAAAACATGCAAAGTGAAACACAATAATAATCGAATCCAATATGGTATCAAAACCTATGAACATAAATAAAACACCTTTTATTTATCACCATATGATTACACATTATTCATTGTATACTGTTTCAGCTATCAACTTTATTCTTGAATTTAAAACAATAGTTGTCCCATGCTCCAAGCATGTACACTATGTTTTCTAAACACTAGTCATGCCATACACCAAGTATGCATACTATGTTTATCTATGATCTTTACTTTGTGAACTAGATCAATTGAACATAACTTCAATGATTCTCTTTTCACACTCCCAAATCCTTACTGCAAATACAAGAATTCCAAATTCATGTCATTTACTGAAATCTGTTAGATTCTAAACTTATATGCACTGATCCTCTTGTAATGATTATGCACAAAGTCAGAAAGACTTGACAACAATCATTACAGAGTATTCCAAAGGAGATCAGCTCCTTGGTTCTTGCATTAAGTTTCCTAATCTTAAATAGATTGAATAATTTCTAACTTTGAAACATTTACGTATTCCATTTTGACTATTACTTCTGAACAGGAGTTGCCTCCTTACAGATTATGTCAATATGGTCCTTCCAAAACTATCACTATAGTTCCAACTGTCTTTGAGCACCCAATCTTTGGTAAACCTTAGATTGTCCTCGACAACTGTTTAATCCTTTTTAGTCACATCCAGTTCTAAACCTATTCACTTCTTAATGCCCCAGACATTTGGAAAATTTTAGAATGGATGAATATAGCACATGTAATCGATCCTATATCCGAAGCATATGGGACACGATTCATGATGTCTCACATAAATACTAAACCAGTCTTTTTGCTATAACATTTCCATTTCTATTTGCCAAGTTCTCATAATTCAGATTATGAAAAGGGATGCCGTAATCATAATATAATTTTAGAACGCAAATAATGGACCCATATATAGAATTTCCTTATGTTGAACCATTCCAACATGAAATTCATATATATATATATATATATATATATATATATATATATATATATATATATATATATATCTCCTTCACTAAATGATTAAAACCTCACGATCTAAGCTTATAGATTTGAGATGAAGTATAATTTCCTCTCCCTTAATTATAGCAAAACAACTTTTCCCAATTGAAACCTTTTGTTTTCTATAATTAACATTGCTAGCTTGCAATACTTATCATAATTATCATGATCCCACTAACATGATGATTATTAGCATAACACTTATGCTCCCACTAGCTTTGACATGTACTCAAAAATCAGCTGGACTTCTAGAAATCAGTACTTCATTGACTTTCTTACCAAAGTTCAGATTTCTGATACTAGATTGTTTTGATAAGACTTTATCAAAATCATACACCTTCCCTTAGATAGCAAACTTGTGTATCTAAACAATTATGAAGAGGGATGCCGTAATCATAATGGTTAGACCTTTTTGCCACTTCTCACAAGTCCAAGTTAGTGTGCCGGTAAACCACACACGCTCTACTAACGACTTTGAGAATGCAAATATCACAATTGCTATCTAAGCTAAAATCTACTTAGTGAAAGTGTTTCCTCACCATCATTTTCATGAATTGGAGAGAAACCTTATGACACTTAGATTTAATGGTGTATGTGTTCTTATCCATGTGATTTGTTAAAACCATAGTCACAAGGCAAGGATAATGACAAATCCAAACTCATATGGACTGAACTCAATCTTAATTTCTTGCCACCTGGCAGCTTAAGGGCCTGCCATTGATTCCAAGTTGTTGTGCAACAAATTGAGAACTCTAAGAAGTCATACGCAAAGCCAACTTTAACTGGAATGGGCACAGAATATGTCAACACGATAGGTTATAAACCTCAAGTCGTGTGCTAGTGAAGAACTTCAGGTTTTATTCTTGATTAGTTCTTGAGACTTTCAAGACCTTTAACACTCCCACTGTCCTCTTGACATATAAGACTTTCTTGTCAGATATTCAAGAGATAGTGTGGATTCTAATCAAGACAAACACTTCACACAATTGGCTTAAGTTGGTCTTTGTTTTATCCAAAGCATCACAACTTACCAATTTCAAATGTAGAGTAGAAAACTTTTACTCTTACATTTGACAAGTGTTTTAAACCTTCTTTAAGACATGTCACTCAAGTTACAATCTTGGAGTATGACTCTAAGACTTGTATTGGAACGAAGTATGACTCATCTTCTTGATTTAAACATTTCAACAATTCAAGATCCCTTTTCTTAGTCATAAGAATGCACTAAGATTTCCTTAGAGAACTAATTGTGCTATGGTTTCTTAATCATTAAGATGATCACAAAACTGATACTAAAGTACTCTCCCATCTTTTCAGATTTGAGAAACTTTTATCCTTCTGCCTAATTTGATTCTTCTTATTCGCTCTGCCATACATTGGAACCTTTTTCCAATGTCTCAGAATTATACTTTAGCCTGTAAGTATAACCATATTTACTAAGCTTTAGTAAATTATGACGAATAATCTTATCGATCTTTTGTGGTGGACTTAATCAGTGCACAAGAATGTGTACTCGATCCCTTAGTCCGTTACTTGACTCACACATCCATGTGAACAAGTAGTTAGTCTTAATTTTCCAATACTTGAAAGTTCTCATTCATCATGCTATAAAACTTGCATGATTCCAAGTTCCGGTCCAATTGAAACTTGGATGATGAGAATCTTTCCTTATATGGTAAATTTAGACATTACCATAAATGAAAGAATCAATATCATATTTCCACTCTTGCTATTAATGGAATCTTATAAGCAACAAAAAATTTTCACAGATGCCATTGTAAGGATATTTTAAAATAAATAAATTCAAAAGTCTTCCTTTTATTTTAAAACTTTGCGGAAAAACTTATCCTTACAATCCATATGAAAACTTGTTGTTATCTATTCCTAAGCAATATCTCATAACTCCTAAGAAGTAGCTCAAGAATCCAATCTTCAAGCTACGCGATAGAAATCCATCTACGCGATCAGATTCAGCATATTCTTTCTTTAAGTTTCTTTACTTTTCTTTGATTCTTAAAACATCAACATGTGACCCAGTCTCATCATGTATCAAGAATCTCAAATTAGAAACTTAGCAGAGTTAGATAGTGGACTTTACCTGAATTAGAGTCAAAGTTATTGGCTTTAACATCCTTAGGTAAATTTGGTAGATTCGTAACCAATGTCCCTTCCTTTGGCAATATAAACATATGGACCCTTTGATAATGGTACACGGGACTATCACAGACTTCGCTTTTCTCTTTACCATTTGGTCAACCGAGTTGACTATGGCCGATCCCTTTCCATTGGGAAGAGAATGCTTTTCTGGATTTCCTGTGTCACTATTGTCAATGTCCATCAAGTTTTAAGGAAGTTGATCTTAACAAATAGATAAGATCATTAAGGGTCTTGTCATAGTATGTTTCATAGGTGTCCCAAAGGAACTCACTATGTGACTTGGAAAGTGATTGAACCACCAACTTTCTCAAGACTTTGACACCCAACTCTCCCAGCTTGTTAATATGTGACTACATCTCCAAGATGTGATCACACCTAGACCTTGCCTTGCTAATAGGGCTTGAGTGACCTTAAACTTTTCAAGAACTTGTGGGTTGGGGAGAATAATTGGAGGAGGTGAATGAAGTATGATTTCCAAGGGACATCATCTTCATTTAGGAAAGCTTGTTTCAAGAGATTTGGGAAGATCATAAATGTCTAAACCAGACATCTTTTGGGAGATATTCAAGATAGTTGATCGTAAGTCCTTAATATGACACCCAATATGAAATATTAAGGCTAGGACCCAACAAACTATTTTATAACTTAGAATAGGTATGCCGTTATCCAAGCTATAAAATATTTGAAGGTAGGTGAATGACGATTCACCAATTTCCACCAAGATAAACGAAATGTATTATTAGGTTTTAATTGGTTTTGAAACTCCTAGATCTTTGAGATTCATTGAATTGTTCAATGGCATGTTTCAATCTCGAGTGTGCCCTTCAGGTTTTGTGACTGGGATGCCGAGGATCACAAAACAAGGTGTAAAGTAACCATGCAAATTCCTTGGTACCCTTAAGTGTTTACCCCTCAATCGATGTGCCGGTTAACCACACACGCTCCATCGATACTATGATAAACATTAAGTTACCCTTTGCCTACCTTTTTAAATACGAGTTAGTGTGCCGGTTGACCACACACGCTCCACTAACCGAATTAAACAAAGTGCAAAGTGTAATTTCATTGATTAGCACCTTATTCACATTTTCCTAAGTAACCAAGATTGGGTATTTATAAAAGGTTTAGTTACTTAGTATTTATCATTAATACTTTTAATGAAGGGAGAATTATAGTCCTGTCAAACCTGTTCGGCTAACGACCCTCCACCAATCAAGCAAGCGGTGGGTGAGAGTGGACACCCATTAAGTTGCCATTTTATAGGCAACAACCTTATACCCACCTTATAGACCGGCTTCGTGAATGAGGCGTACTAGCGGTAAGACTGACTTTACTCTTATATATATATATATATATATATATATATATATATATATATATATATATATATATATATATATATATATTATTAACTTATAATATTATAAACTATAAGGGTTGAATTTTAACTCTTTAAAATTCTAAGGGCTAACTTGGAATTAAAGTATTCATAAGTGAAAACTTTTCAAATTCCAAAACTTGAGGGCAAGTTTTGAAACCATTCAAAACTAATTAATTCCATAACTTATGTGTTTAAAGTAGTTTTAATCCAAAAACTCTTCAAGTTCCATAACTTGAGGACAAGTTATGGAAGACTTTAAACTAATAAAAGAATTAACTTTTCTTTATTTTATAACTTTTGGAATTAATTAAGGTTACACCTTTTTTTAATTTATTATTTAATGAAGAGACTCTTGGTCCTCCATAACTTGAGGACAAATTATGGAGTCATAACACCATTTAATTAGAACTAGACTCTTCATTTTTATAACCTTTGCCAACTATTATGAGTTTTATGAAACTTAAATGTGACTTTTCATATAACTTGAGGACAAGTTACAAAAAACACATTTTAGAATCAACTCTTAGATTAATTTGGATTGAAAACAACTATTTCACTCAACTTTCTATTAATCTAAGCAACTCATTAGAACAAGATAATTCAAATTAAACTTTTTCATGTAATTAGTCTAAACATTAAACTAATACAAAACATGAATCTATTGACAATTATCTTTGAAATTGGATTAGCATGAACGTTACCACATCAAAAACAAGTTTATAAGTTCAAAAACAACTTAGGGTAATGTTCCTAGTCCATTTCTAGCCAAAAACCTCGAAAATATGCTGTCTGGGGCTCCTACTCGTCAAGTGCATGAACCTACTTGACGAGTAGGATGATTTTACTCATGGACTCGGTGAGTTCATCAGTGGACTCGGCGAGTTCATCAGTGGACTCGGCGAGTCCAGTGCCCAGAAAGCCAGAAAACGAGTTTTTCAGCATTTTTCAGCAATTTGCATCAAGTATAATTGAAAACAAGCCTATGCTCTGATACTACTGTTGGGTTATGAGCATTCTAACACTCCTAAGTGTACATGCAACCCTAAACACCTTGGATCTATGTTTTCTCTATTATACATGCAAATAAGAACTTCCAAGGTATTATCCTAATCTAGCATACAAAACAATGAGTGTAACAAGATAGAATACATACCTCTTTGATGTAGAAAGTCTTCATGAAGCTTGAGTGCCTAGTGCCCCAAGTGTGACACCTCAAATGGTTCACACAACACCAAATACACTTGGAATAACTTGAGAGAAATCTACACTTCATGAAATCGGCTAGCCCTTCACTAGAGTGATACTAGTCGCCGATTTTGTCAAGAATAAGATCTTTATATAGTGTTACAATTAGGGTAAACCCTAATTGTCATGACTTTCCATTTCCTTGGATCCATGGGTTCAAATACACCATGGAGCATCCATGGACCCTCTTACGGGTTTTAGCCCAACTTGATTATCCATGGAGCATTAGCCCACTATACAAGTATGGATGATTTACACAATCAACCCATATATTTAATTAGTCTTCTATTGATCACTTAATTAATCCTAGATTAATTCTTGATCAATACTAATTAAATAATCTTATTATTCTTATTATTAATATACTAGAACTTATAATATATTAATAACCATAAGTGTCTTATTTCTCTCATTATAGTCTATCCAAATGCATGATGCCATTCAACCCAAATGGACCATGCCGGGTCGGGTCAAGTCTTACCAATTATAGTTATGGACTTAGACATTAATCCAACAGGTAGATCCAGACATATCGATAGAAAATATCACTTTATTAGACATCGTGTAGAAGAAGGACAACTCGTAGTGAAGAGGATATCATTGGAAGATAACCCAGCAGATCCGCTTACGAAGGGACTGAGTAGGGTTAAGCACTTGCAACATGCTAGGAGTATTGGGCTAAAGGATGATATTAGCATAGATTAGATAGTATTAGTAACGTGTAATAGATAAATGTAATTAGCATTTGATGATTAAATAAAGGAGTTTTATTTATGAGTAATGTTACTGTCTTATGTTAATTGTTTAACTATTGTTTCACTTTGCATGTTTTGACTTCCAGAATAATTGAGTTTATTAAGAATAATCGAATTATTCAAATTGTCCACAATCGTTCATATGTTGGAAGTAGATATGAATGAAGATTGTCATGAATCGGTGTGTAGATTGTCTAAATGGTATTAGATATAACAAAGGGTTGCTGCGACGTTCATGAGTGCTTATGAACTGGTTTTGAGCATTGGAACAAACCCATGCTTGCTGGAATCACCTTATGGAATATGATATAAAAGGGTGATCGTAAGACGATAATATCATATAGTCTTAAAACCTAGATATATGGTTTGTTATTTGTTAATTGATTGTACATTGATAATGCGAAAACGCATCAGTAACTCGGTGTTATAAAACGCATTGTTGTGTATAGTTGATTAATGAATAAGTAAATGCATATAAGTCGAAGTTTATCTGTAACTTTTATCCTAAGAAGGTAAAAGCGATATCTCGGTTGCTCGATGATTTGATTTGACTTATGTGCCGGGCCCGGTTAGAACTGAATTGATGTGTTCGATTAAGTTCTATGTCGAATAAATCAGAGATTGAGAAACCTAAATGCTTGACTAATCATTCCATAGAATTTTCAGCATGATATCTAACAGAGGACTATACGATCCCTTATCTAAAGGACAAGATTGATTAGATCAGAGTTTGACAGCGTCTTTGAGAGCTACGATTGCGAATCGGATTGTACTTGTGCATATAGTTACTAGACTTATCCAAGTGGGAGACTGTTGGAATAGTGTCTAAGGCTACAACTATATTAGGCAAGTATTTGACCCGATTGTGCATGGTCCTTTTGGGTTGCCTTCACCATAGCAACTTGATAGGATGATTTATTATGAGAGAATAAATATTATTAATATATTATGAGAATAATATAAGGAATAATAATATTGTTATTTGATTAATATAAGTCATAAATTAATTAGTATTAATTTGGTGACTTAAAGAGATTAATTAAATAAGAGGGTATAAACTGTCAATTGATTGATAGTTACACTTTAGACTGTAAATCCTTAAGGGATAAGGGATAGACGGATTCTAGGGCTTGGGATAGCTCAAAATCGTCCAAGGCTTATCTAAGGTAAGGATTTGGATTTCTTTAAGGAAAGATTATCTAACTAGGGTTTAAAGGTGAAACCCTAAGAGTCTAAAAGTATAAATAGACCCCTTGAGCAAGGGAAATCGGCATCTCTTAAAAAGAAAGGAACCCCTGGCCGATTTCTTCCCAACCTCTCTCTCAAATCATCCTCTTTGCTAGTTGGTGTTTGTAAGCCATTAGAGGAGTGACAATTGTGACTCTAGAGCTCCAAGACAACAAGATCAAACAAGAGATTCAAAGGTAAACTTCTAGATCTGATTTTGTATTGTTCTTATACCTAATTAGTTATTAGAAGTCTTGGATTCGAAGCATGTTTAATTAGAAAGCCTAGATCCAAGCATTAGGGTTTCGCATGCGCACATAGGAAAGTTCTTATGGCTAAAACCCATCACATACAACTCGACGAGTCGGATGAGGATTCAGTCGATGTTCATTTAGAAGGAAACCTTGTCGAGTCATCGCCTAACTCAACGAGTAGAGACGGGTATGAGGTCTAATGGAAGGATAGGGACTCGGCGAGTTGGCGAGCCAACTCGACGAGTCAGGTCAACTAGAAGTTGACTTTGTCTTTGGCTTGCTCAGGGGTAAAATGGTCATTTTACCCTAAGAGTAGATGTCAGTTTCTGACTAGGTGTTTTGTGGGAATTTTAGACGGAGGATTTCCGGAGCAGCAGCAGTAGCAGTCAGAGGATTCCCGCACAGTTCAGCAACTACTATGAGGTGAGTTACCTTCCAGTAGCGGTGGGTCTACGACCACAATGCCGGCCCACGAGTAGGGATCATATGCTAGATGTTTGTCTTTGTGATATTCATCTGTGTTGTTACTACCTGATATGTGATATGCTAGTGTGATATGGTATGTGATAGTGATAGAGGTTCAGTTGCTAGGACCGAAGGGTAGATTAGGCACCCCAGATATGCCTAACAGTATGTTATGATATGTTCAGCTGCTAGCATGATATGTTACATGAGATAGAGGTAGTAGGAGGGGGAATAGTCCGCAAGATTTGGTTGTTAGGACCGAAGGGTAGGTCGGACACCCCATATATGTCTGACAATAGATTATGCTATGATATATGTGACAGTAGTAGTAGGGGGTGAAATAGTCCCCGAGGTTTGGTTGCTAGGACCGAAGGGTAGTCAGCACCCCATAATAGCTCGACTTGGGTAAGTCAGCACCCAAGAATGGCTTGACACGGGTAGGACGGCACCCCAGAATGGCCGCATGGGTAGGTCGGCACCCCAGAATGGCCGTACCGGGTAGGTCGGGCACCCCAGAAATGCCTAGCAGTATGTATGTGATGTGATTGTATGGTATGTGGTACGATGAGGGAACTCACTAAGCTTCGTGCTTACAGTTTTCAGTTTTGGTTTCAGGTACCTCTTCAGCGAAGGGGAAGGAGCCGGCGCGGTAGCGGCACATCATACACAGACACATTGGTTTTCCGCGTTATGAGATGTTCTGGGATTGTACTCTGACATTATTATTATTTTCATGTTTTGGGTTTTCAGACATGAGATATGTTTTATGAATTGATATGATCGGATGATGTTTTACTACAAACGTTTTACAAACCACTTAATTTAAATGAAATTTTTGGGCGTGAAAATTGGGTCGTTACAAGTTGGTATCAGAGCCCTGGTTTGAGGGATTTGGACACACCTTCAGGGGCATCTAGACTCAAACCGAGGGATTAAAATATTTTATAAGAAAGTGGTTTCTTAAGGAATAAAACATAAGAGTTTTTTTAGAAAGAACAAGTGTGTGATGTGCGCGACCGGCCGAGGTCAAGTAAGTATTCCCCAAAGTACCCATACAATGTTATACTATGATTATCAGATCTAGTAGAACAACATGCTAGAATAGGACTAAGGATCTAGGAATGATGCCTTATGTGCCTGCTTTATGTGCTTCAACTTATGAGAATTGCATGCTAGTATTGAGTAAACAGTAGTAGGATAGCCTATTTAGGTTATGCCTGGTAGTATGATCTTAGCATTATATGCTAGTTCAGCTTCTCATTATGAGGACATACTTGCTTGAGTAGTTTTCCTGCGTCCGAATGCTGCTTGCTTTGTGCTTTGTGGGACTTTGAGTGATGGGAGTTAGTCATCAGGTGAATATGTCACATTACATGTGATTAGGGTTGAATAATCTAGAATGCTGGATTTGGCCCTATTGCGCAGCTCTTGTTTGAGTCTAACCGTTGTAGGGCTGAGTATGTTACTCGAAGGATTATCTAAGCCTCATCACATGTGATGGTATTAAGGTAATAACTAATTGGCATTACAAGGAGGCCTTCAGCAGCTGAGGACCGGTTTGGGTGGAGTCAAAGATTTTCCCTAGGGCAAGCCTAGAATGGGAATAGTAGAGGAGTAGCAGTGGTGAAGGGATTTGGTGGAGTCAAAGTTGTCCTTGAGGAAGGTACAGATAGGTATGGAAGGTAGTATGGGCCCGTACTACTGAAAGTAGAGGATCCGTACCCGAATTAAGGAGGAATGAGGCAAGATCAAGGAACTTGTAATAGATGTGATCCCTTTAGAAGTATCAGTATCACTAATGGTTGCCTGTATGTATTGTAGAATGGTGGTACTACATCAGAGGCCAGCAGTTGGCAGTTATGGACAGGGATCGGGTTCGAGATTAGGTTCCGAGCCAGTAGATGAGAGGCTACGCGAGTTCATCATGTCAGAGATCACCAAAGGCATCCTTGAGTCGACCCCCATCATTTTCGGGTCGATCAAGGAAGGGATAGTTGAGCTGATGGAGGACCGCCTCAGGGCGTTCAGAAGTGACATGGCATCTGGCCAGTCAGGATGTCGCACGTTGTCCTTTAAGGACTTCAGGGGCAGTGGTGTTCCGGATTTTCATGGGGCGAAGGACCCCATTGCTGCCAGATGATGGATTGCGGATATTGAGTCTGCACAGCTGACCAGCTTTTGCCCCGATGGGTCGAAGGTGAGATATGCAGCAGGGTGTTTGAGAGACAGATCCAGAGACTGGTGGGAGTTTGTTGGTGACTCATTAGGAGCCTCAGCTGTTGAGGCTATGTCATGGTCGGATTTTGTGACCCGGTTTCGAGCAGAGTTTGCACCAGCGGTAGAGCTTCAGGAACTGGACAGAGAGTTTTTGGACATGAGGCAGACTACGGAGACTGTGGCGGAGATCACCGCCAAGTTCCGAGAGAGGGAATTGCTGGTGCCCCAGTATGTGCGAGATGAGGATATGAGGAGGACCCGCTATCATGACATGCTGCGAGCCGACATTCAGGAGCATGTTAGTTTTTCAGCTTGCCCTACCCTGGATTCCATGATTACCAAGGCGAGGGAGAGAGAGATCGATATGGAGCATGTCTGGAAGAGGAAAGTAGAGGAGGGGCAGTCGATTGGTGCTTCGGGGAAGAAGCCCAAGGGATCAGATGGTTGGACGAAAGGCCATTCAGGACCGGGCCGCTGCAGGAAATGCGGCAGGCCACATAAGGGGGCTTGTAGACTGGGATCGTCAGGCTGCTACAAGTGCGGCAAGACGGGGCATTTCAGCAGGGATTGTACTGCCCCTGCATCGGTTATTTAGACGTCTGAGTTGCTGTGTTTCCACTGCAACCAGAGGGGCCACAAGAAGGCCAACTGCCTCCAGTTGATAGCAGTATCAGCGCCAGTGAAAGCGCCAGATCCAGCGACCCTGCGGATCACTGATGGCCGGTAGGGCAAGGTAGAGGCTCCAGTGGTGAGGAGCCAGGCATTCCAGATGACTACCGAGGAGGCACGCGCTGCACCCGATGTGGTGACGGGTATGACTTCTTATTTATGTTGTTATGATATGCTGCTGTGATTCAGGGCAAGAGGCCACAACGAGGACCAACCTTATGTTCAGCAGCGAGAGCTAAGCGTTACCTCCAGCAGGGTTGCACAGGTTATGTCGCATATGTTATGGATATCCGTGAGGCGGGTAGAGCGACGGTGGGCGAGGTGCCCGTAGTACGAGAGTTTGCGGACGTATTCCCCGAGGTGTTGCCTGGGATACCTCTAGAGCGCCAGGTGGAGTTCAGGATCGGCCTAGTCCCTGGTGAGGCTCCGATAGCCAAGGCACCCTATCGGTTGGCTCCTCCCGAGATGCAGGAGTTGTCTATGCAACTGCAGGAGCTGCTAGACAAGGGATTTATCAGGCCAAGTAGTTCGCCTTGGGGAGCCCCGATTCTGTTTGTGAAGAAGAAGGATGGGTCGCATCGTATGTGTATAGATTATAGGGAGCTGAATAAGTTAACGGTGAAGAACCGTTACCCACTCCCGAGGATTGATGACCTCTTTGAACAGCTACAGGGAGCATCTTGGTTCTCCAAGATTGATCTGCTTTCGGGATATCATCAGATGAGGGTCAGAGAGGAGGATGTGTAGATGACTGCGTTTCGGACGCGCTATGGCCACTACGAGTTTGTGGTGATGCCCTTCGGGCTCACCAATGCTCCTGTCGTGTTCATGGACCTCATGAACCGCGTGTGTAGACCGATGTTAGACCGGTCAGTGATAGTGTTTATTGATGATATCTTGGTTTATTCCAATACGCAGGAGGAGCACCTGCGGGAGGTGCTGGAGACTCTGACGAGGGAGAGCTTGTATGCCAAGTTCTCCAAATGTGAGTTTTGGTTGCGCGAGGTGTAATTTCTTGGGCACCTTGTCAACCAGAACGGGATTTCCATAGACCCGGCCAAGGTGGAGGCCGTGATGAGATGGGAGGTTCCGAAGTTTCCATCTGAGATTCGGAGTTTCCTGGGATTAGCGGGCTATTATCGGCGATTCATCCAGGATATCTCCAAGATAGTCGTACCATTGACCAGGCTAACAAGGAAGGCCGTGGTCTTTTGTTGGGGGCCTGAGCAGCAAGCAGCGTTTGAGACACTGAGAAAGAGATTGTGCGAGGCGCCAATCTTAGCCCTGCCAGAGGGCATGGAGGATTTTGTTGTGTACTGCGATGCGTCCATCTCAGGTTTGGGCGCACTATTGATGCAGAGAGGGCATGTCATCGCCTACGCGTTGAGGCAGCTGAAGCCTCACGAGGCGAACTACCCGACGCATGACTTGGAGCTGGGGGCTGCTGTGTTCGCCCTCAAGATTTGGCGTCATTACCTCTATGGGGTTCGTTGTACCATTTACACGGACCATAAGAGTTTGAGGTACCTCATGGAACAGCCGAATCTAAACATGAGGCAGTGTCGGTGGATGGATGTGGTAAAGGATTACGATTACGAGATCCTTTATCACCCGGGTAAGGCCAATGTGGTGGCCGATGCGCTTAGCCGCAAGGCAGCACCGATCAGCGATATCTGCATGCGGATGACAGTGGTGACTCCGCTATTGGAGCGGATTCGGGAGGCCCAGCAAGAGACCATGAAGGAGGAACATCGGAAGAGTGAGCACATAGTGGGTCAGGTTTCCTATTTCGACTATGATAGCAGGGGATTATTGACATTACACCGCAGGGTGTGGGTGCCATACCTCGGAGGCATGCGCCAGATATTAATGGAGGAGGCGCACAAATCCCGATTCTCCTTTCATCCCGAGGCGACAAAGATGTATAGGGATCTTCGTCTGGACTATTGGTGGCCCTGCATGAAGCGGGATGTGGCATGGTACACGAGCAGTGCTTGACCTGCAAGAAGGTCAAGGCCGAGAATCAGAGACCACACGACAAGATGCAGCCGTTGGATATCCCGCTGTGGAAATGGGAGGATATTATGATGGATTTTATCACGAAGCTTCCCAAGACCGCGCGAGGAGTGGATTCGATATGGGTCATCGTGGATCGATTGGCCAAGAGCACCCATTTTATCCCAATTCAGGAGAGCATCTCGGCCGAGAAATTGGCCGATATCTATATTAGAGAGGTGGTGGCCCGACACGGAGTGCCGGTTTTGGTGATTTTCGATAGGGATGTGCACCGCCTTTCACCCGCAGACGGATGGCCAGAGCGAGCAGACCATCCAGACTCTAGAGGAAATGCTGCGGGCATGTGTTTTAGACTTCGGAGGTAGCTGGGATACCTACCTTCTATTGGCAAAGTTCTCGTATAATAATAGCTATCATGCGAGCATCGACCTTCCTCCCTTCGAGATGTTGTATGGGAGGAGGTGCAGGACCCCGATATGCTGGGGCGAGGTTGGCCAGAGGGTCATGGGGAGCACCGAAGTAGTGCTCAAGACGACAGAGAAGATTCAGCAGGTCCGGAGCAGGCTTCAGACTGCTCAGAGTTGGCAAAAAAGTTATGCCGATAAGCGTCGATCCGACCTGGAGTTCCAGGTTGGAGATATGGTTCTCCTGAAGGTGTCGCCTTGGAAAGGCGTCATTCGATTCAGGAAGCGGGGCAAGTTGGGCCCAAGGTATATTGGACCGTTCAAGGTTATAGACTGGATGGGCAAGGTGGCTTATAGGTTGGATTTGCCAGCCGAACTCAGTCAGATACACAGCACTTTCCATGTTTCTCAGCTGCGAAAGTTCCTGGTGGACGACTCAGCAGTGGTACCCTTGGAGGACATTCAGGTTGATGGCAGCCTGAATTACATCGAGCGGCCTGTAGCGATCCTTGACCAGAAGTCGAAGGATCTGAGGAACAAAAGAGTAGATCTCGTGAAGGCGCAATGGCAGCACTAGCAGGGGTCGGAGTGGACTTGGGAGCCGATGGATGAGATTATGGTGCACTACCCCGAGCTGTTTCAGGATCGAGCAGCAGACTTCGAGGACGAAGTCTAAAATAAGTGGGGGAGATTTGTAGCACCTGGTTCTTGGTACATGTTCTTTTTATTAAATTTTAAAATTTTTGCATTTGGTCTTGGACTCGGCGAGTTGAAGGACCAACTCGCCGAGTAGAACCGGGATGAGGCACGGAGTTTAAGTTGTGTACTCGGCGAGTCGAGTCCCAGACTCGACGAGTAGACCCTGTTTGGACAAAAACCCTAATCTGAGGGTTTGCACCCTACTTAAACACCTTAACTCGGCCTCCTTAGTCCCATTTGCTCCCAGAAGACCCCCCATAGCAAACCCTAGCCGTTATTGAAGCAATCTAAGGCTTTTGGAGTGATTTTGGTGCTTTTGTGATCCAAGGAAGGAAGGAAAAGCTTGAAGGATCAAGAGGAGGCTAGAAGGATTCGGTTTTGGAGCATCATTTACTGACTTCAGAAGGTATAAAATCTATACCTTGCTTGCTCTTTTGATAGATCCCATTTTGTGGAGTTTTAGGGCTTGTCTAAGCCATTTTGGTCACCAACCATGATTGAAAGCATGGTTTGAGGTTGATATTTTGGATCTAGGTCCTTTGAGGGGTTACAAGGCAGAAAGGAGTGGCTTTTGCACTTCAAAAAGGCCCCATGCATTGTGAGAGCTTGTTTTAGGACCTTTTGAGCTTAAAGTCCCATGCAAGCATGTAAAGGTTGTAACTTTACATGCTAGATCGATTGCAGAAGCATAGATCTACCTTTTGATCACGGGTTGTACATCAGAAATCGAAGATTCAGTGAGTGGTTGTGACCAACTCGGCGAGTCCGTTTTTGGACTCGGCGAGTCCAAGGTTTTGTCCCATATCAGTTGAGGGTCATAAGGACCCAATTGAGTGTGGAAAGGTTTTAAGGGGGTCCCAAGGGGTGACCCAACGTTCTGGACTAAGCCATTGTTCTGGAAATTCATGGGACTCGGCGAGTGCATGAACAGAAGCGGCGAGTCAAAGGCAATCTTCTTAAGGATGAAGATGAGCTCGACGAGTTGTTCATACAACTCGGCGAGTCAAGGACAGGACCTGTGTATCGAACTCGATGAGTTGTTCATACAACTCGATGAGTCGGATGAGGATTCAGTCGATGTTCATTTAAAAGGAAAACTTGTCGAGTCATCGCCTAACTCGACGAGTAGAGACGGGTATGAGGTCTAATGGAAGGATAGGGACTCGGCGAGTTGGTGAGCTAACTCGGCGAGTCAGGTCAACTAGAAGTTGACTTTGTCTTTGGCTTGCTCAAGGGTAAAATGGTCATTTCACCCTAAGAGTAGATGTCAGTTTCTGACTAGGTGTTTTGTGGGAATTTTAGACGGAAGATTTCCGGAGCAGCAGCAGCAACAGTCAGAGGATTCCCGCATAGTTCAGCAGCTACTACGAGGTGAGTTACCTTCCAGTAGCGGTGGGTCTACGGCCACAATGCCGGCCGACCAGTAGGGTTCGTATGCTAGAAGTTTGTCTTTGTGATATTCATCTGTGTTGTTACTACATGATATGTTATATGCTAGCGTGATATGGTATGTGATAGTGATAGAGGTTCAGTTGCTAGGACCGAAGTGTAGTTTAGGCACCCCATATATGCCTAACAGTATGTTATGATATTTTCAGCTGCTAGCATGATATGTTACATGAGATAGAGGTAGTAGGAGGGGGAATAGGCCCCAAGATTCGGTTGTTAGGACTGAAGGGTAGGTCGGACACCCCAGATATGTCTGACAATAGATTATGCTATGATATATGTGACAGTAGTAGTAGGGGTGAAATAGTCCCCGAGGTTTGGTTGCTAGGACCGAAGGGTAGTCAGCACCCTAGAATAGCTCGACTTGGGTAGGTCAGCACCCCAGAATGGCTTGACACGGGTAGGACGGCACCCCAGAATGGCCGCATGGGTAGGTCGGCACCCCAGAATGGCCATACGGGTATGTCGGCACCCCAGAAATGCATGGCAGTATGTATGTGATGTGATTGTATGGTATGTGGTACGATGGTGGAACTCACTAAGCTTTGTGCTTATAGTTTTCAGTTTTGGTTTCAGGTACCTCTTCAGCGAAGGGTAAGGAGCCGACGCGGTAGCGGCACATAATACACACACACATTGGTTTTCCGCGCTATGAGATGTTCTGGGATTGTACTCTGACATTGTTATTATTTTCATGTTTTCGGTTTTCAGCCACGAGATATGTTTTATGAATTGATATGATCGAATGATGTTTTACTACAAACGTTTTAGAAACCACTTAATTTAAATGAAATTTTTGGGGGTGAAAATTGGGTCGTTACAGAGAGACTTTTAGTAGCACTTGATCGCCGACCTCAAATATTATAGGTCGTCGCTTTGTACCTACATAACTCTTCTGACGACTTTAAGTAGCTAGCATTCTTTCTCGAATGATCTTTATTTTATCAATGGTCTGTTGCACCATCTCAGGACCCGCAGAGTGTTTCTCTCCTACTTCTAACCAACATGACGGTGTACGGCACTTCCTTCTATACAATGCTTCGTAAGGATGAATCTTGATGCTTGAGTGATAACCATTGTTGGTGGCGAATTCTACTAATGGTAGGTGATCATCCCAACTACCAGTGAACTCTAAAGATCAATCCCGCAATATATCCTCCAATGTTTGGATAGTTTTTTTTTCACTTTTTTTGTGTGTTTGTGGATGATAGACTGTACTTAAACACAACTTTGTACCCATTTCCTTTTGTAGACTTTTCTAGAACCTAGAGGTAAATCTACTGTCTCTGTCTAAAACAATCGATAAGGGCACACCATTAATCTTGAGAATCTCCTTTACATAGGTTTCTGCCAATTTCTACATAGACTAGTTTTCTCGTGCGGCTACGAAATGTGTGCTCTTTGTCAGTCGGTGAACTATAACCCAAATCTTGTCATGTCCCTTTTTCATCCTCAGCAAATTGGTTAAAAAATACATGGTAACGTCATCCTACTTACCCATGGGTGCAGGTAGAGGTTATAAGTCTCCATATGACTTTTGATGTTGTGCTTTTACTCTTGAACAAGTCACACATTCAACCATGTAAGTTGCTACATCTACCTTCATATTTGGTCACTAGTAGTAGGGTTTCAAATCTAAATACATCTTAGTGCTTCATGGGTGTATAGAATACATGGTTTTATGTGATTCTTTCATTATAAGATCTCGTATCCCTCCCATCTTTGGCACCCTAATACAATTTTTGAATAGCTTCAACCCTTGATCATTTTCTTCGAACACTAACGCCTTGCATAGACGTTCTTCTTTCTTCATATCTTCAGTTAAAGCTCTTGTCTGAGCTTCTTTGATCTTTTCTATAATCGTTGAAATCAGCTCTCTCTTCAACGGTCTCGCCCTCTTCCGTTCCGGATTCACCTTTCTACTTACGACATCTACTACAATCTTAGCTTTACCAGGGTGGTAAAGTATCTTAGAATTGTAGTGCTTGAGTAGTTCCAGCAATCTCATATGTTCCATATTCAATTTCTTTTGCATAAGAAAATATTGAAGGCTCTTATGATCTATAAATAGTATTCATTTGGTTCTGTAAAGATATCCAAATCTTTAGGACAAAAACCACTACTACAAAGATCATGTACTGGGTAATTTTACTCATGAACCATCAATTTTCTCGAGGCATAAGCTACCACTTTATCTCTTTGGGTAAGGAAGCATCCCAATCCAACTCCAGAAGCGTCATTGAAAATTGCAAAGTCATCAGTTCCTTCCGGTAGGATGAGGATTGGTGCTTCACTTAACTGCTTCTTCTATTTACTGAAAGCTTTTTCTTGTTTTTCGCTCTAAGTATAGGAAACTCCCTTTTTGGCTAGGGGTGTCAATGGAGCCGCAACGGAATAGAAGTTTTGGATGAACCTTCAATAGTAACCCACCAATCCCAAAAAGATATGAATTTCAGTGGGACTATTTGGCGTCTCCCATTTTATAACAACTTCGATCTTTTTTGGGTTGACCATTATGCCCTTATGGCTAACCATGTCACCCAAGAATTGTCTCTACCGAATCCAAAAGTCACACTTGGAGAACTTTGCATATAGCTTCTCCTTCTTTAAGACTTCTAATACTTCTCGGAGATGTCTACTCTAAGCTTGATTGTAACATCCTATTTAATCAAATATGAGTTTTGAGCTTTGGTTCGTAGAGCCTTGAGACTGTGACGAGTTCATAGAAGCGTAGAGCTTCTCATTACCTTTCTGTGGAAATAAGAATCACTAGAATCGGACTTGTAACCGAGAAGCTATGATAGTTTGGAAGATATGGAAAATTTAGTCCTTATTAAGTAATGGGTGGCAATCGGGTATGCTGGGAGTAAGTATGGGTACACTTAGCATACCAATGAGCGTGGAATGGATGCGAGGACCACCTGGTACGTTGGGCGTACCATGAGGAACGCTAGGCGTACTAGGCTATGAATGAAAACCCTAACATTTTAAGTGACCCTATATAAAGAATGAGATGGCCTCATTCCTGGCCACCGTCTCAGGGAGCAAACCCTCTAAAAACCCTAAGTCTTCGTCCATATGAGCTTGTGAGTGCATGAGAGCCTTTGGGGTGACTTTGTGAGTCCTTGGAGTGAGGAAGGAGCATTAAAGGGGAAGGAGTTGGAGTTCAGACTTTGGATATGAGATTTTATGATGATGGAGCATCAATTGAAGGTATAAAGCTCAAAGCTTTCGTATTCCTTTTTATTTGTGCTTAGTATGGTCCATTTTAGGGTTTTTGGTCCCAAAGCTTGAAGCTTTATGAGTTGTTAAACTCAAGAGCCCATTATTTGTCCTTTTGAGTGTTTTTGATGGAGTGGTTCCATAAAAATGAGATCTTGGATGAGAGAATCAAATCATGCATGAGATAAGGGCTTAATGAAAAAAGAGAATGAGTGTTTTGTGTGTTTAAGACCACATCAGCCATGCAAAGGATTAAAGTCCCCGACTTTATGGAATAAAAGCTACTAAGGAGTCTAGATCCAAGAGATGAGTTAAGGTCTTAACGGGTTAAGACCAAGAAAATGGACTAAAGCAAAACTGGGCATACGCGCAACATAAATCCTAGTACGCCCCGCATACCGGGTTGGTGCCCCGATCAGTCTCATGCAGGAGTGTGTACGATGCGCGTACCAAAGGGGGTACGCCCGACGTAACCCCACTATGGGCTTTTGGGTTAAGGATCGTGTTGGGCCTGGCTTTTGGGATTTATGTAATAGAGTCCTGGACCAGGGAATTATTTATTTATTCTTTGGGCCCTTGGGTTGGGTTTCCCTTTTAATTTGAGAATTGGGCCTTGGTGGGCCCAATGGGTTTAGGGCCTTGATGGGCTGGTTATTGATCAACATCTATACCTAATGAGTGAGAGTTTGGACTTAGTTTCTAATTGACATAATTGTGGGTTTGGTACAGAGTTAGTGGCCCGTGCGTAGCAACAACGGTTATAGGGGTTGTTCATTATCCGAGGTGAATCTTCTCACTATACATTACCTAGAGTGGTATTTATGTGCAGACCGGAGGGTCTTATGTGTTATGTGCTTGCTTGAGATTACGTGCATTGTGTTTTATGTATGCTATGTGATATTAGACCGGACCAGAGGGTCCTCAACCAGACCGGACCGGAGGGTCCAACGAGCTACGAGACTGGAGGGTCCCGCTGAGACACATTGGCCAGAGGGTCATACCGAGTTATAGCCTCGAGTGGCTAATGTGATATGGGTGGTATTATAGGGAACTCACTAAGCTTCGTGCTTACCATGTTTTGTGTTTCAGGTTTTTCTCAGGATCACGGGAGGGCACCGGCTTGATTGTACACACTAGTGAAAGAGTTATGTTTCGAGGATCCTGGATTATTAATCAAGCAAACATGGAGTTGCGTTTGTAAATTAAATGAGATTTTTATAAATGTGTCATGAGAATTATATGATTCTAAATGAAAATTTTGTTTTTAAAATTTATGGTTTTAGAAGTTGGTATCAGAGCCTTGGTTTGAGGGATTTGGATGCACCTTCGGGTAAATCTGGACTCAAACTGAGGATTTGATAAAGAATTTTCAAAAGAAAGGGTTTTTCTAATACGAGCAAGAGTTTCTATGAGAAAACGAGAAGGAGCAGTGTGTACAATCAGCCAAAGCCCGAACGGTGATTTCCGAAAATACCCTTACTTTCTTGTTATGAGATATGTTATGAGATATTTTGCATGCTAGAGATAGGCTAGGTATTTCATATTTTAGGACTAGAGTGGTCTGATTTGTGATGCCTTAGCCTAGGAGTTGCTGTTATCTGTGATGCACTTTCGAGTATGTGCTGAGTGAGAGTATCCAACATGAATCCTTGTAGAGAGGGATTAGAGTAGAGGAGTAATCTAGGAGAGATACCTAGATGAGCATTTGTGAAGCCTACCGAGAGAGTAGCTAGATACCTGCGAGGGGTAGAGTTGTAGAGTTCAGTGATATCTTTTGAGTATGAGTAGAGCAAGTAGAGTTATCACCTAGAGTGGGTTTTACGTGTTTATTTGATGCCCGAATGCTGCTTGCTTCTTGCTTTGTGGAATTCCTGATGATGGGAGTCAGCTACCAACTAAATGTGACGATATTTAGGAGGTAGATGACTAGCATCATAAGGAGTTTCTTAGCAGCTGATGGCGGAGAAGTGTGAGAACCTAGGAAGAGCCTAGGAAGTGACCTTATTCAGATGAGTACGCTGACAGAGTAGAGCATTCGCTGGGGAGCGAGCACGCATGTTGGGATTGGCGATTGAGAAGGCTAAGCAGCTACTTAGGGAATCTGGGATGGTCCGTGTGGAGAGTATGGGTAGATGTGGCAGGTAGTATGGGCCCGTACTACTAAAAGCAAATGACCCATACCCGATGCAGGGAGTATTCCGGAGGATCTAAGTAGCAGATCGAGAGGTGATGTCATGGTTCGAGTACCAAGATAAGTAGCAGCTCGAGAGGTGACATCATGGTTTGAGTACCATGATTTGTAGCAGATCGAGAGGCGACATCATGGTTCGAGTACCAAGATAACTAGAAAATCGAGAGGTGACGTCATGGTTCGAGTACCATGATTTGTAGCAGATCGATAGGTGATGTCATGGTTCGAGTACCATGATTTGAGGCAGATTAAGAAGAGAGAACATGGTTCGAGTACCATGATTCGTAGTAGATTAAGAGGAGATAACATGGTACGAGTAGCATGATTCATAGAAGATCGAGAGGTGGCCACATGGTTTGAGTACCATGACATGTGGTGGTTAGTGCTTCTGGTTTTACCGGTTATTCCGTGGTGATTGTCTAGAATGAGATCAGATGTGAAAGAGTATGGGGCCAGAAGGCCATGATGAAAGAGTTTTAGTGGAGCATCCCTTGAGAGGGAAATCAAGTTAGCTCCGAGGGATTGTTGGTGATATGCCAGTTGGAGTCGTAAGACTCAGGGATGAGTAGGGATGGTGTGTTATGGAAGAATATGGTCTGGGCTGGGCGACCGGCCGATAGTGGAGATGTCACTTTCTGTGACTCGAGTTGTGCGATTTCCGTTTCCTATGGGAGACGTAAGAAGTGTTGAGATTTCAGTTTTTGCGTTTGGGGGTGAGCCCCGTGGGATTGAACTGATGGTGATCTTCAGTCAGAGTATATGGCAGTAGGTTTTCTGGGAGGTAAAGATATAGCTTGAATAGGTCGCCAGTGGGGACTGAGATGGTCAAGGATCAGGATACACCCTATTTGAGTATAATAGGACATGTGTTAGCTGCAGCATCAGATGATCAAGAGGAGTATATTAGGGCGGCGGCTCTTATGGTCTTTGATGGGTATCGAGAGTGGAAATGTGGGTTCTGCTCTTATGATAATTGACGTGATGGAGTGTTGGTTGAGGAGTCGAGGATGAGGAGAATGATAGTTCATTATTTCCGGATTAAGAGTCAGGGTTAATACTGGACAGTTGGGAGGTCCGGTGATAGAATGGTGTGAGATTCTAAATGACTAGAGGCAGTCATGATGGGAAGTTCTGAGGATTTTATCTGAGATTTGGGGTATTTGGAGTTGCTTGATCTCTGTCGGGGAGATCATCAAGCGTTGCGTAGGACCTTCTAAGTGTAGGTGCGATGTTACTGGTGGAAATAGTCTGTGGGATAGATTATTGGTGCGCCAATTGGTGATGGTTCGAACCCGAAGTGGGGGAGAACCGGGTATTTATTGAGGGGATCAGATATTTGTTCGAGAATGGTTAGAGATCTGGATATAGAGATCTGCGGTGCGGATTCATGAGTCCATGGTTATTGGTGATCGAGGCTAGGCGCAGAGCAAGATGATGCATGTTGTATGTGTTCAGGAAAGGATAAGAGTCCCTACGGCAAGTGGCCACCGGTCAGAGACCTTGTGGTGGTTTGGAACTCTGTGAGGTGGTGATAGTGAATTCGAGGTGGTTAGATCGTATGATAGTGTCGTCGGTTGAGAATTTCTGGTTCAGTTTATGAGTTGTTATATGAACTTTGGTAACGAAAGAAGTCAATTGGGCAACCAATTTCAAGGCCGGTTTGAATATTCTTGCATGGGTTTTGGGCAATAGAGGATGGTGTTTCGGATTATCGTCAACGAGACCTGAGTCATTGACGATTTCTCTGTGTTTCAAATTGAGAGCTAGGGGAGTTGCGAACTGTGTGAGAGGAAGATCAGTGATGAGATTCTTAGAGGGTGCTGTGATACTGCGGGGAGCCATAGTACTCACTAGTCAGCGAGAAGGTGTTGTGATACTACAGGGAGCCGTAGTACTTAGTAGTCAACAAGAGGGTGTTATGATATTGCGGGGAGTCGTAGTACTCACTAGTCAGCGAGAGGGTGTTGTGATACTGCGGGGAGGCGTAGTACTCACTAGTCAGCAAGAGGGTGTTTTCATACTGCGGGGAGCTGTAGTACTCACTAGTCAGCGAGAGGGTGTTGTGATACTACGGGGAGCCGTAGTACTCACTAGTCAGCAAGAGGGTGTTGTGATAATGCGAGGAGCCATAGTACTCACTAGTCAGCGAGAGGTTGTTGTGATACTGCGGGGAGTCGTAGTACTCACTAGTCAGCGAGAGGGTGTTGGGATACTGCGGGGAGCTATAGTACTCACTAGTCAACAAAAAGGTGTTGTGATATTGCGGGGAGCCATAATACTCACTAGTCAGTAAGAGGGTGTCATGGTACGGCGGGGAGCCGTGTTATTTGTTAATCAGAGCATGAAGCAGGAGAGTTCTTAGGCTTGATTAGCCTTATTGAATTGAGTATTCAGGAGCCTGGTGGCCAGATCAGGAAAGAGATTGAGGTCTCTATATTGTCGGGAATCGTTATAGTTTGATTTGAGTTGTGGTTGTCGCAACCCAAGGGAACTGGAGAAGCGATATATGCACGGGTTGCGGGTCATGAGTCAGGAGTTGAGTGCTTCATTGGGTCGAGTGTTTCCAACTCTGGGTCAGACCCAAACTCTCGAGTTTGAGTTTGGCTCTGGTGATGCATTGGGTAGGCGAGATGAGATTCTGGATTTTGAGGTAGGTTCCATGTTAAGGGGTATTGTTTATCATCTGATGTCTTAGATCTATGTAGGTCAGTACTCGGGTATGGGAGGTACCGCGAGATGCATGGAATTATGAGCAGTAGACGACAGAGGTCAGGGTTTAGTCGATCTTCATTTGGGAGTATAGCATTTGCTGGGGAAAGGAGAACTTTGTGATTTGTGTGTCATAATGGGCCGATGTAGTTATTAGGAGGAGGAAATCATTGGGACGGTTAGGATAATGCAATGGATAACCTTCGAGGTTCAACTGTAGGGTTGAGATTGGACTTGGTACTCAGTGTTAAAGCAGAATATGAGAAATGGGACTGAGGCTCCTGATTTTTAGATGACCGAGGACACTTCTGAACGAGCATGATTATTCTATTGTGTTCGAGGGCAGAGTGTAGGGAATGTATTTATCAGATGGGTTCTGATAGCAGTTCAGTGGATGAGCCCCGGTGGGATGTGAACCCTTCCGTTCTTGGGGCGTGGTTTGGATCATTACTATGTTTGGCATGAGTGATCAGTAGCCAATTGTTGGATTATGTTTGGAGAGAATCAAAGGGGCAGTGAGTTATCAGATTTTGTTAGTCGAGGAGAGAGTAACATGGTGATATCTTGAGTGGGCGGTCTGGTGGCGGGCCAGGCCATTAGAGCATCCAGATTTTTAGGAAGCCTTTTTAGTGGTGCTTTCCGAGCTATAGGTTCGAGCTTTGTGTGGATGAAGAGCGATTTCGAGGGAGAAATCTAATTTAAGTGGGGGAGAATTGTAACATCTTGTTTAATCAAATATAAGATGTGAGCTTTGGTTCGTAGAGCCTTGAGACTGCGACGAGTTCATAGAAGCGTAGAGCTTCTTGTCACCTTTCCGTGGAAATAAGAATCGCTGGAATCGGACTTGTAACAGAGAAGCTATGATAGTTTGGAAGATATGGAAAATTTAGTCCTTATTAAGAAATGGGTGGCAAGCGAGTACGCTGGGTGTAAGTATGGGTACGCTTAGCGTACCTATGAGCGTGGAATGGATGCGAGGACCACCTGATACGCTGGGCATACCATGAGGAACGCTGGCCGTACTAGGCTGTGAATGAAAACTCTAATATTTTAAGTGACCCAATATAAGGAATGAGATGGCCTCATTCCTAGCCACCTTCTTAGAGAGAAAACCCTCTAAAAACCCTAAGTCTTCGTCCATATGAGCTTGTGAGTGCATGAGAGCCTTTGGGGTGACTTTGTGAGTCCTTGGAGTGAAGAAGGAGCATTAAAGGGGAAGGATTTGGAGTCCAGGCTTTGGATCTGACCGTTTATGAGGATGGAGCATCAATTGAAGGTATAAAGCTCAAAGCTTTCGTATTCCTTTTTATTTGTGCTTGGTATGGTCCATTTTAGGGTTTTTGGTCCCAAAGCTCTAAGCTTTATGAGTTGTTAAACTCTAGAGCCCATTATCTATCCTTTTGAGTGTTTTTGATTGAGTGGTTCCATAAAAATGAAATCTTGGATGAGAGAATCAAGTCATGCATGAGATAAGGGCTTAATGAGAAAAGAGAATGAGTGTTTTGTGTGTTTGAGACCACATCAGCCATGCAAAGGCTTTAAGTCCCCGACTTTATGTAATAAAAGCTATTAAGGAGTCTAGATCCAAGAGATGAGTTAAGGTCTTAACGGGTTAAGACCAAGAAAATGGACTAAAGCAAAATTGGGCATACACCCAACGTAAATCCTAGTACGCCCCGCGTACCGGGTTGTTGCTCCGATCAGTCTCATGCAGGAGGGTTTACGCTGCACGTACCAAAGGGGGTATGCCCCACATAACCCACTGTGGGCTTTTGGGCTAAGGATCATGTTGGGCCTGGATTTTAGGCTTGATGTAATAGAGTCTTGGACCTGGGAATTATATATTTATGCTTTAGGCCCTTGGGTTGGGCTTGCCATTTAATTTGAGAATTGGGCCATGAGAGGGCCCATTTGTTATTGGGCCTTGGTGGGCCCAATGGGTTTAGGTCATTGATGGGCTGGTTATTGATCAACATCTATACCCAATGAGTGAGAGTTTGGATTTAGTTTCTAATTGACATAATTGTGGGTTTGGCACAGAGTTAGTGGCTCGTGCATAGCAACAACGGTTATAGGGTTATTCATCATTCGAGGTGAGTCTTCTCACTATACATTACCTAGAGTGGTATCTATGTGCAAACCGGAGGGTCTTATGTGTTATGTGCTTGCTTGAGATTATGTGCATTGTGTTTTATGTATGTTATGTGATATGACCGGACCAGAGGGTCCAACGACTTACAAGGCCAGAGGGTCCTCAACTAGACCGGATCGGAGGGTCCAACGATTTAGACCGGACCAGAGGGTCCAACGAGCTAGACCGAACCGAAGTGTCCAACGAGCTACGAGACTGGAGGGTCCCGCTGAGACACATTGACCGGAGGGTCTTACCGAGTTATAGCCTCGAGTGGCTAATGTGATATGTGTGGAATTCTGGGGAACACACTAAGCTTCGTGCTTGTCGTGTTATGTGTTATGTGTTTCAGGTTTTCTCAGGATCGCGGGAAGACAGCGGCTTGATTGTACACACCAGTGAAAGAGTTATGTTTCGAGGATCCTGGATTATTAATCAAACAAACATGGAGTTGCGTTTGTATGTTAAGTGAGATTTTTATAAATGTGTTATGAGAATTATATGATTCTAAATGAAAATTTTGTTTTAAAAATTTACGTTGTTACATTGATTGTTCTTGGAGTAGATTAATATGTCATTTTTAAACACTATTACTGATTTTTTATTGAGAAAATTTTTACAAACTCTATGCATCAAATGCATGAATGTTGTTGGAGCATTTGTTAGTCAGAAGGACATAACAAGGAATTCATAGGGTCCATACCTTGTTCTAAACGCTGTCTTTTCAGTGTCTTGCTCCCTTATCTTCAACTGATGATAGCTTGACCTGAGACCAATCATGGAAAAGATAGTTGATCCCTACAATTTACCGAACAAGTCATTTATCGTAGGTAGGCGGTATCGTTTCTTTATTGTATCCTTGTTTAACTCTCGGCAATCAATGCACATTCTCATCATACCGTCATTTTTCTTTACAAAAAATATTGGAGCTCGTCAGGGTGATGAATTAGGTCTGATGAAACGTTTGTCCAATAATTCCTAGAGTTATGTCATTAACACTTTCATCTCTGTAGGAGCCAAGCGATATGGTGCTTTTTATGGGTGTTGATACAAATATAAAAGATAGTTTTTCATCAAAACTAATGGAAGATATAAAAATAACAAGTTTATTTCAAATTTATAACAAAACCAAACCATCTAGGATCCATTTATAGATTTTAGAATGATATTAAAAACAACCATAAAGTGTTTTAGAATGACAAACATTGGAGACTTTGAACCCACTTGCTTTTGGGGTGTTGATGAAGATATAAAGATCAAAGAAGATGATCTTCCACTAAAAATAGCTTCAAAAGAGAGAGTGGAGATGGGTAGAAGGAATCTACGACTTCATGCTTCTAGATAAGAGAAAGACACATAATTTTGCTTGCCCAACACTTCCATTTATACTCCCATGCATGATAAAGGCTACTCATTAAAATACTCTAAAGTAATGGCTAGTAGAAGGAGCATGAGATACAAGGTATATAGGTTAACAAGCAACCTCCACGCATCTAAAGAAGTTTTAGCCATGCGTCATAAAGAAGACAAAATTTGTCTTCTTCCCCCTTTATATGAATGCCTCACATAACTAGTGAAGACATGGTATTCCAAAGTGTCCTAAACTTTGTACATGACTTATTAAATCATACCATATAATATAATAACTAGTTAAACTCTCTTTAATTATTATTTTCACAAAAACAATAGTTATTCCCTAATTAAATACAAGAATTGATATTATTTATTATTAAGCATATTAATAATAAATATAAAAAAGGTGCCAACTTGATAAAGGCATGACCCTATAGGATCATATGTTATTAGCAATATCACTCAATAATGATTCATGAGCATATAGATCCAACAATCTCCTACTATCATAAGATTCATTATAGACTGACATAGACAGTAGTTGGTGTCTAGGAACAGGCTACTTCCCTAACAAAACATGAAGGGTTCCATCTTATAAATAGCCAATTCTAGGATCTCAAAACTACAACATATTACAAATGGTGTGTTATCTGTTATTCCATTTTCTCAGACATCATGTTGAATATGAGATATGGATTGCGATCAATCTCATTTTGTAACGCCCGTAGATCCGGGCTAGTCAATTAAGAGGCAATAAGTGTCGAAAATGACTTTTCGACAAATGATTATCTAGAATAAATCATCTTAACCAATTTGTAGAATATGTCTCAAGGGTTCCGTACATATAAAGAACGCCGAAATCCGGGTTATAACGAAGACGTTATGACCCATCGAAGTTTTTCGGCAAAACCGGCACGACACCGGGAGACGTAAATAATGAATTTAAGATAGAGGACTTTTAAGCCTTAATGATCTAAAAAAAGTTGTAGTATACATTAAACCGAGAAAATACAAAAAAAGAACGCCCAAATCTGACTTCGTATGAGGAAGTTATGATTTTTCTAAGATTCGGCTTAGGAGTGCACGACCCGAAACTCGAATTTTAGTTCGAACGGTTTTTGGCTTACACGACCTAAATGAGAGTTGAAGATCTCATTAATAGGAACTCAATGGTAAAAAGATAGATGAAAACGGATTCCATATGAAGGAGTTACGAATTCTTCCCGATCATTTAGCAGTCTAATCTCCTCCTACTGTTAAATTTAAGACCGGTCGAGAATTAGCTGACGGAGTCTAAATGAAAGTTGTAGATCCTGTTTTTACCTATGTGTGGATATAAATAACGTTGAAAACGGAGTTCATATACGAAAGTTATGAATTTTTGAAAATCGGCTGATTTCCACCCTGTGTGCGATGCCACATGTCAGCACCAGGCTGCGCCTGGCTGTAGCCAGCCTGGCCTACGATGTGAATATCAAAAATTCACGATGTGAGTGACCCTCCAGCCTCCTATAAATAGAAACACCCATCTTCTTCATTCCTCACACCTTAACCCTTCATTCCTCTCTCTATACTCTCTCTCTCTAAGCCCTAAAACCCCCCGAAAAGCCTAGGGAACCTCCCTAGCACGAGGCGGAAGCCCCGGAGCGCCCGACGGCTCCGAGAAGAAGAGCCTTTCGCCTCGGGAACGCTGCTCTAGCAGAGCCCGGTTTTGAGAAAAACCCGTTGTAAGTGAGCTACGCCTAACCTATCTTTAGTATAGCTTATGTTTTAATATAGTAACATTATTAGGACCTTAAAATAATTATTTGGGCTATTATTATGAGTTATATAGAGTGTTGTTTAACGCTTATATAATAATATTAATAATAGCTAGACTATTAATTAGTCACGGTTAATGTTAGACTAAACCCTAGTGATAATGATACTAGGTTTTATCGAGGGATAATTGTTTTGTGATAACGAAGCGTTGTTCGAAGGCAGAATCACCACCTTTTCAGGTGAGTGCATAGTTACTTTCGTCTTACACATAAATATGAAGTATTTTAATATAAATTACGTTCTATGTCTGCATATTGTCTGAATACTTGTTGTCTATGCTGGTGAAAGATTTTTATACATGTTTTAAATGATGTAAGTTGTATAAAGTATTTTATATCTACAAAATATGTTGGGTAAAGCATGGGTAGATGAAAGATGAGGAATAAAAGCTGAAATAGAGGAACATTAGTAGTACGGACCTAGTGCCCTATAGGTATGCATTGGCAGCAGTGGACCTAGTACCCTATATATGAGCACTGGCAGTTGCACCACAACCCGTAGATGTTTTAGATCTACGGTAAACGTCCTAGCAGCTGTGCTCTAAGGACAGTATCGACAGCTGCGCCTAATAGGGAGCCTTATGACCATGACAGTAGTGTTTAAAGGTCAATACCGGCAGAAGCGCCTCATAGAAAAAGTCCCAATTCTGGCAGCTGCGCCCAAGTGATAACATTAGTAGTTGCGCTTGACCACTGTGTCATTGGCAACAATGGACTTCATGTTGTTTCCTTAGGAATAAAGGAACGAGGGTGAGCTGATCCTTAGGGTAAATCCTTAAGAAGATAATGGGAATGGGAAATTGGGTTGATTATTTGATGTTTAAATATAATAATTATATTATTGTGGGTTGAAAACCGTATGTACTCACCAGGTTTCCCAACCTGACCCACTCAGTTTATTTGTATCACAGGTGTCGATATGAAGTTACATTATACTGAGAGATTTAAAAGAGATGTAGATCACTAGTGTAAATAAATGTAAGTTCTGTTTATGCTTATGTTTCTGTATTGACAATGACATCCCAAATGTTTTAAAAGTGAATAAAAAAATATATTTCTTTAGAAATGCTTTGATAACGCAATTATCATGTTTTTCTGGGAACAAATTCCACAATATTTTTATTAAAAGAGATACTTTGATTTTTATAAAGCATAAAAAAAATCGGTATTTTCTGGCCGTAAAAATGGGGATGTCACACATTTAGTGTTTAACTTTTAGTAAGGCCTTAGATGTCTAACTCTCAATGAATAAGAGGAACAAATCCCATCTTGACTACATATGCCCATCAAGTAGTTCATGTCATACCCAACGACGGCTCTTAGAATTTCCTTTTATGGAACAACGTTAAACCATGTCAAAGCACAACAATTCCAACACTCAAGTTTCCAAATATGTATCTCAGGTCGAAGAATACAAATGTACTACCTTTATCAAACATCACTTTTGACTATGATCCACAAAGTCATTTTGATGAAGGTTAGGTCCAACGCTTATTCTCCTAATCAAGTACCTATGAAGTTGGAAGTAGCTCTTGCTATTTTCATCTCTTTGAAAATCAACCAACCCATTCATATTAGTCTTACCTCATAGATGCTCCCACAACTATGAAAGACTATGGACATTTAGAATAACCTAGTTATTCTATAGAATATAACAATTATTTTATGAAAGACTATATCCAATGTCTAAATACTAAATTTCAATCAAATACAACCACTTAGGTCAACCTGATCCTATAGCACCGATGTGACTTTCATGCTTTAGCTAATGAAGGAATTTTGTTAAGTAGATTCAACAAACTTGATTTGTATAAACTTTGTGACTACAAACATTTTCTGTTTTATAGACATAACGACTAATATATAGAGAAAACTCTTGAGAATGTGTTTGATGCTTAGATGTGACTTAGATACCAATACTTGCATAATGAGATTATTCATAGTCATAATGAGTTATACATTAAGCATCTTTGTATGTGATTCCACGAATAATAATTTATTCTAACTCTAATGTGTAACTTTAATTAAAATCTACATGGAACTACTATCCATGTAACTTTCTCTTCATTCATAATGAGGAGACGCCTAATTGTGATTGAGAATAATCTCAATTTATTCGGTATTTATTCAACATGCTCTAAGCATATAATTTGCCTACGTTTCATGCATAACCATGACATGTATAATTAATTCAATTGCACCAGCAGATGGAATATAATCATATTATATAGTTCAAACATTATACTAGGATTTTGAGAGATTATCAAAATCATGTCATGTGGTAATGAAAAGATGACTCTCCGAGAGTCTTCTATCTTAAGCTCTTTCAAATCTTTAACAACTAATTCAAATTTACTTAATCTCTTAAGTTTCCATGATTTATCTATATAGATCTTTATTCCAAGAATTACTATGCAGACTACATATAAGACTAGGAATATTACTGTGATCCCATTAGCTTTATATAAAACACAAGAGTCATCTTGATTTATAATCAAATTACACTATGTAATTATCTTATAAGAAAGAAGATTCTTACTTTGAGATGTTAGCTTAAATCCAGAAAGATTTTCATTCTTATATGGTTTTTCCTTTGAAAACTCACTTACTCTTTATATTCATAATATATTGAGGAAGAGCAATCAAACCCATACTTGATAATCATACATGAATGCATCTCTATGTGTTTTATTAGTTTCTGATCAACTATTGAATAGGTTTAACAACTTTTGAAAAACTTGCTAATTCCAAACTATGATGCATTTAGTTTATGGTTCTTTAGCTCTTAAAGTTCCATATAACTGCCACTTAGAAAGAGAACTTTCTAAGCATAAGTCTTCTGGAATGAAAATCATTGGGATTGTAGAACACTTCATCCTAAACAGTCATTTAGGATAGTCTATATAAATGCAATCTGCAAATTTTAGAGTGAGTTAAAATTGTTGTCTAATATAAGCTGCATAACTCCATACATTTTAGATAAAAAAAAAGAACATATCATTCTTAGTCTAATGAAAGTATTTAATCTACTTGTTTGGTTGGAAATATATATTCAATATATATTTGTTGCTGTAACACATGCGGAAATTTTAACTGGTCGTTAACCGCTAAAGGTGACAAACGTCAATTGATTTAATACGCAGTGAATATCAATCTATGATAAAAATACAAGAGTTCGTATTAAATTAGATAAGAAAAATCAGTCAAAACGTCAGTAATCCGTAAAAATTAGTGTGCAAAAAGTAATGTTATTTATAACATATTCCAAAAGTAATGTTATTTATAACATATATAAAATCTCCGAATAGAATGGTTGACTTTTAGCTAAAGTCACCCAAAGGAGAATCGTATTACTCCTCGAGATAAGAATTTTGAGAAAAAAGCGCCAAAATCGGATTCCATATGAGAGAGATATGATTTTTCCAAAATCTTTAAATTGTATAGAAATAAGGGCTAAAAATAAAGTCAGAATTGGCCAGCGCAACCTAAAGGAAAGTCTAAGTACTCGTTGATAGCTACGCATGGATATAAAGAACGTTGATAAAGGAGCTCGTATGAGGAAGTTAAAGATTTTACAATAATCTGCGTTTCGAGGCGAGCACACTGCGCGTACACAGAGCAGCAGGAAGATGCCATGTGTCACGCAACGGCTGGAGCCACGTCAACAGTGCACGCCGCACACTATTTTGCATGGGGCGCTCCCCAAAAATTTTGCCTATAAAAGGGACTTCAACCCTCTTCTTCTTTACACCTCAATTTCTTTCTTTCTCTCCTTTTAAGCCTCAAAAAACTCTATAAAAGGGACTTCAACCCTAGAAATTTTTATATTTGTAGATTTTAGCTATAGTAAGTTATATTCTCAAGACCGGTCGATCACAAGCCCCGACGCCACAATTCGTAGTCCTAAAGTCAAGTAAAGCATGCTATGAGGCTGAGTTTCATGGCCATTTTATCCAACTTTTTATCAAAATTAAGGGGGGGGGGATACATGTTAATTTATTACAAATCGCTATATATCATTATTATCTTCGCATTATAAATATTTGTGTAATATCGTTACTCTGCTAAACCCTTAGGAAATAATATTATACCTGGTAGGTACCCTGCCCAATTTTTATAAATAATATTACACCTAATCGTTATACTAGCCAAATCTCTCGGATAGCACCGCACCTAGTCGTTACTCTGGCCAACTCTCTAGGAAAATATAATACCCTTTCGTTATTCTAGCTAACTCTCTAGGAAAACGTTATACCTAGTCATTACTCTGTCCAACTCTCTAAGAAAACATTATACTTAGTCGTTACTCTCATAGGAATAATATCATTCCCTATTATCACTACGTTCAACTTAAAGGGATAATAGTAGTATATTATTCGTCACTACTCTAAAATTAAACGGATAATAATGGTATATTATGTTATCACTACACTAAATTTAAACGGATAATAGTGATATATTATACCGTCATCACGCTCGATTCAAAAGGATAACAGTAGTATATTATGTTGTCACTATGCTAAACTCAAACGAATAATAGTGGTATATTTGCCGTCACTACGCTCAACTCAAATGGATAATAGTAGTATATTGTGCCCTCATTACACTCAATTCAAACGGATATTAATGTTATATTATGCCGTCACTACACCCGATTCCGAACGGATAATTGTAGTATGTTATGCCGTTACTGAACTTGAATAATGGTTATATTACCACTCCGCCAATCGGCTTTACTAAGAATATCTATTTAAGTATAATTATATATTAATTCTAATATATAAAAAACATTGAGACTCCATTCACTTCATAAGTATATAGTTATATAAGAAAATTTTGGATTGTATCCGACTAACCTACATTGAGTTCATTCTCGGTTAGCCTACTCTTAAAAGCACTCATTTCTTTAAGTATACCCCTCAGGTACGGATACAGTAATAGTATATCAGATGAATGAGAATTACAGAAAGGGTGCTACTATATGTATCCCCCTCACTTACATAAATCGTCACCTCATGGGGGTACATATTTAAAATTTCCCTTACGGAAATCGTAGTACCTATGAATAATAGAACACTATTCTCAAAGAATCAAAATACTTTTACAGCATAAAAAATTTATATACAAAAAGTATGTTCAAAGTACATACAAAACCTGTGAACTCACTAACATTACATTGACATTTTCAAAACGACATGCATTCATAGGAAACCAAGAGATGGCAGACTGAACTTCTGAAAGTAGTCGTTGATCGACGAAGCCACCGAACACTTGTTATCGTTATAGTTATGCCTAGATATCAAAGCGCCTTCGTATTAGAATTTCTAGTATTTCAAGAAATACATTCTCAAGTAATATTTTATCCACAATGGAAGTGATATTTATGTTTTATATTGTTTTGTTCCGTTCAATGTATGTTCAATGACTGTGATCCAACATTACAACGTTGCACCGCTCGGCGTTTCCTCCGTCGGTCGGGGGTGTGACAGATTGGTATCAGAGTTATTGGCTATAGCGAACTAGTACTTCGTTAGGAATTTTGACTATAGCCTATGGACTTATACTATGATTTGTTTTGTACTCAAACCTAAAGTAAAAGTATTATTATTAATTACACTGCTGATAGACTACTTATGGGAGAGGTGTCTAGTTTTAACTGTCTCTTGGACTACTGGATGTTAGAACGACTATATGCTAAAATTGCCCTGCCCTCCGACACTTCTCACCTGGCCGATCCTTACTTGATAGTCTTCAAGTACAAAACAAGATTTATAAAACACACAAACAAACCTTAGATATAGAGTTATATACATATATATATATATATACATATATATATATATATATACATATATATATATATATATATATATATATATATATATATATATATATATATATATATATATATATATATATATATATATATATATATATATAAACTCATTCTCTCGATGAAAAAACATATCGATATATGTATATTATAATGAACTCTATGAAACCCACACTTAAGAGTTTATGTCAAATATGATATCTGAGATTAGCACAATATGTGGGCCAAACCATAACTAGGCATAGCCTGTACACCTATGCTTAATTATGGTTAGAGTGATATTCAACTAATCCTGGATATAGTGGATGATTGAATAAACCTTCAAGAATCCCATAGAACTTAGAACCCAACGATGCATACCATTACTATCTAGGAAAGATAACACGTTCATCGTGTGAGAATGACAGATCTTGGAAACAGAGTAATGAAACAATTTTTATAGAAAGATCAAGTTGTCTCATACCCTCTTAAGACAAAGGATACCTATTTTCCTGAGGTTCCCATACCTCTATTTTATTTAACCCCCGACGAGGAACCTCACAAGGAGGACGATTCCTCAGAAGAAACTAGAGAGCCAACCAAATCTTCATAAGAACCCTCCGAGGACGCTTCATAGTTCTCCGAGGAGGACGATCCTGCTAAGTTGGAGACAAATCCACCTAAGAAAGAAGTTGATTTTTCGCATTATTAGAATAAGAAGGACAAAAATAACATAGGATTACTTACTTATCCCTTTTCCCTCAAAACAACATCAAGTTATGTCATTCCTCGCCACACGTATCACATCGATAAAATTGACACCATCAATGATGATTTGGGAATCATCAGAGGAAGAAACATAGGCCTGTCTAACATAACACACATGAAAGAGGAGGATCGACACCTAGATAAAAGGGTTAAAGCTCCATGCACAAGTTGCAGAGCAAAGGTCTTCGCCACAAAGGTTAGTGTATGTACGACAAAGACAAGAACTCAATCTGCTTATTAATAATTCTATAACCTATTACGGTAGACTTACCCATACAAGTTGTACCCTAAGATCTACAAAATACAAGAATAATGAGAAGTTCATTTATGAAAGAAAGAAGTATCGTCGCTATCCCTTTGGAAATTGTTTTTTGGTATAGTGAAGCTTTCCACTCCTAACATAAAAACTTTTGTGATATTTGTTTTTACACTAACTCATGCACTTAGTCATTAATACCCATACCTATAAAAATGTGTCATAGACTAACACTCTCTTTCGCTAACTATAATAAGATCCTAACATGCCTCGAAGAAGAGTCACCGGAAGAAACCCCGGGGGACAACCAAACCAAGATCCAGTAGCCATGGGCTCAAAATCCTTCGAGGTGATGATTGCCCAACGGGTCGCGGATGCCCTAGCTAACTTTGAAAATAATAGGAATGCTAGATCCGATCAAGGAGGAAACAAAGAAGATAGTACCCAAGGTGGTAACGGATATCACCCGTGGGCTTGTACTTATAAGGAATTAATGAATTGCAAGCCCAAACCCTTCTACGGAAAAGAAGGAGTAGTCGGATTAACTTGCTGGATTGAGAAGATGGAGTCAGTATTTGAGATTAGCTTATGTACTGAAAATTACAAAGTTAAATTTGCTGCTTGTACCTTCGAGGATATACCATTGTCATGATGGAACGACCATGCCAAAACCATGGGTATTAGCACAACAAATTCCATCTCTTGGGATGATCTAAAGCAGTTACTGATTGATGATTACTGCCCCAGAGAGGAAATGAAAAAGCTAGAGCACGATCTCTAGAATATTGCTATGCCAGATGCAGACATTACAGCTTATACCTACGACTTCAATGATCTTTCTATTTTTTGTCCCAACCTTGTCTCCCCAGAGCCCAAGAAGGTAGAAAGGTACATATGTGGATTAGTTCAACCTATTCAAGGTATGGTCACAACATCTAGACCAACTATGTACGATAGTGCCAAGAGACTGGCATTTAACTTGACCTGTCAAGAAATCCGCCAGGGCATTATGGTATAGAAGGTTGAGATTCCAAAGTCAGGAATCAACAAGAGAAAGTTTGATGATGGCTTAGAGCAACCATCATGAAAGAAAAAAAGACTTAGGGAAAGTCTACATAGCAACCATCGCATCACCTACTCCGTTAAAACAATATGCAGGAGATCTTCTGCTATGCAGTGAGTGCAACTACCACCATGTAGATACATGCAAATAACTAATCTGTAACAACTGCGGTAAGAAGGGCCATACCGCTAAGTCATATAGGAGCCTAACATAAGTCACAAACCTAAGAACTAGAAATCGCAATTGCTATTTATGTGGAGAAATTGGCCACTTCAAAAGAAACTGCCCTAGATTGGAAAATCAAGGAGATAACACTCGGGAAAGAGCATTTTTCATTGGATCGAGAGACGATACATGGGATCCACTCTTAGAAATTAGTATGTCCTCGTTAAATAACTTGCATACAAACTAAAATGATGATATAGTTTTGTGAACACTATATTTAAACACTCGCTAAAACATAAAACTGGTAAAAACTAAGAAACATGTAATTAATTATTACGACGATACGTAGGTTACATGATTCTAGAATTAAATTGTTTTAGAAAAATATGATTTAGCTCTATTATGTAGCTCTCATATGAGTCTAACCGTAGTAGGGAGAAATGATGTTGTCGAAAAACTACTTAATTTTAGCAGCATGTAACAATATTTGACGGATTATTAGATAACATTAAGTAAAACACGTTAAATCCCTCGAGAATTCTAGAATGAATTATTTTGAAAACCCTTCAAAATATCATAGGGATTCAATATCTTTTGAGTCTTTGTTCTAGTAAGTACTTGGATGTCACCATCACTCTATATTCCAGTAAGTACTTGACTAATGTCACTATCGCTCTAGGTTCCAGTAAGTACTTGACTGATGTCACTATCACTCTATGTACCGGTAAGTACCTGACTAATGTCACTATCACTCTATGATTCCAATAAGTACTCGACTGATGTCACTAGTACTATGTATCAGAAATTACTTAGCTATAGGCACTATCACTATGTAATCAAAATCGGTTCAAAACTCCATTTTTGAAGAAGAACCCTAGCGTAACAACGTGAAATTTTAAACTAAAATTTTCATTTTTCAAACATAACATAACTCATATTTTAGTTCTAAAAATCTCATAAATGTCAAATGTCATCATAATAAAACATATCCCAGAATCTCAAAAACATAATCCTGTACCAGTGTGTATAAATCATGTCGGTGCCTTCCCGCAGTCCACAGAAGTACCTGAAACACATATCACATAAACGGTAAGCAGGCATGCGTAGTGAGTTCCCCAAAATACCATGTACATACAATTAGCCACTCAAGGCTATAACTCTACGATACCTTCCGGTCAATGTGTCTCATGGGCCTTACGGTCCCACAATCCTGGTAGACCTTCCGGTCCTACTCTACCGAGCTTCCGGTTCGTACCATATTGACCTTCCGATCCATACCCTGTTGACCTTCCGGTCCATACACTATTGACTTTCCGGTCTATATCGTGATGACCTTCTGGTCCATACCATACTACTCATAACATATCATAACACATACATATCACATAGAAACATATATCACATACCCCTCATGTAACTCCCCGAACCTTGCAGGTATATATTGAAAACCCTTCTTCCTTCTATTAGTTGTCATTGTTGGTCCTTGGAGTTGGTTGTGTTGGGTCACGAGAAGTATAAGTTCTAGAGTTGCAACTTTAGGGCTGGAAGGAGTACGCTGATCGTAAATAAGGGTACGCTAAGCGTACTAGGTGCGCCCTAGTACGTTGGGCGTACACTCATGTACATTCGACGTATTTATCCGATGAGAACCATAATATTCGGGGTTGAGGACTGTATAAACACCTTTATGGCTCATTCCTTTGCTCGTCTTCAGCCTCCATACCTCAGAAAACGTCCCAAACCCTAGAGTGTGTGAAGAAGTGTGAGTTAGTGTGCATTTTGGACCTTGGAAGTGAAGACATTACTCCAAGAAGCTAGAAGAAGAGAGCAAGGCTATAGATCTGAAGTTGTGTTATGCCATTGAAGCTCCAAAAGGTAAAAAGATTGAAACTTTGTGCTTCCTTGTTCATAGATCTAGACATTTTTCCTCATGGAGGTCTTATTGTCCCAAGAGTCCCAAGAAGATGCATGTGATGTCTTAGACGAAATAAATTGTCCTTTCAGACCTTAGAAGAGGTACTAAGTGATAAAAAAATCAGTTCCCAAAGGCTAAACTTGTCCCATGCATGAAGTAAGAAGGTCTTAATGGGTTAAGACCATGAGTTAAGGACTTTCTGGACGTCCAAAGTGATAAAGTCCTGAACTTTATGGTGCCAAGGTGTATTTGGTCGATGGATCTGGGATATGGCCTTAAGTACTTAAGCCATTAAGCACTTATTAGGGTTTTGGTAAAACCCCGCGTACGCTCAGCGTAAATTCTATATGCCCAGCGTAGGGGGTCAACTATTCCGATGGCAGTCAGCGTAGAACAACATTACGCCTAGCATAACCAGAGAGGTATGCCCCGCGTACGCTCTCTAATAAGACTCATGTCAAATGGGCTTAGGGTTTATGGGCTAAATGTATTTTGGCCTTTGGTCGACTCTACAAATAGGATATTTTGTGCCAGGTTATGATAGTTGGTCATGGGGTTAGGCCCAACAAGGAGGTTGGGCCCAATTTGGTAAATTGGGCCAATAAAGGACTTTAGAGAAAGGACCCTCAAGATAAGGAGTTGGTGTTGGGCCTTGGCCCAACAAAAAGGAATGGACTTTATGAATTATAAGGACACTTAGTCAAGGGAGTGATGTTAGATGATAACCTAGTATTTATTATGTGTGTCAGCTCGGGATTTCCAATGAGGCAGCGGTTAGGATTTCAGCATTTCGGCACTACTTGTCAGGTGAGTATTCCTCACTACACTCAAGGGTCTAAGGCACCAAGGCCAACCCTTTGGATTGTTATCTGGTTATATGATAAGTGGTAGGATCTGTTAGATCGGTATCCTATAGAGTAGGATAATATTATGTGGTATGTGGAATGATCTGTTAGATTAATTGATGTCTATAGACTGTTACATGACTATCTGTTACATGTGCAGATGTTTGTTTATTGGTTGAGGCTTATCTGCTTTGTGTGAAAGCCAATAGACCTGGGCATTCCAACATGTTGGTTGTGGGCCTGGAGTATTCCATCCCGAGGATGACTGGACTCATAGTATGTTGGCATTCCAACCGAAAGGTTGAGGGCATGGGGTATTCCATCCCAAGGATGATTGGACCCATAGTATATTGACATTCCAACCAGAAGGTTGAGGGCCTGGGGTATTCCAACCCGATGGTTGATTGGACCCATAGTATGCTTTTTATGGTTATATGTGTATTATTGTGAGTATGGGTATTTTGGGTGAACTCACTAAGCTTTTGGGCTTACAGTTTCAGTTTATTGTTTCAGGTACATTTAGGGATCACGTCATGGCAAAGGCGTGATCGTACAGCTCCTCACATTTTGTTTATGTTTTGGGAAAACTCTGATAAAGACTATTTTGAAAACAAAATTTGTAATAACTCTTGGATTTAAATGTTTTGAAAAGTTGAAAATTTGGTTTAAATTTTATGGGTGTTACAAGTTGGTATCAAACCCTTGGTTTGAGTGAATTGGACGGACATTCATGTGAATCCAGTCTCAAATCAAGGAAAGATTTTCAAATGATTTTTAAAATGGTTTTCAAAATAATTAAAGGAGGATGTAGAGTGTACGATCAGCAGGAGCCAATAAGTAGACCCCAAAATACCATACATATATTGATTGTGTAATATGTTAGAACAACATGCTAGTGTTAGGCTAGGGATCTTTAGGAATTGCATGATAGAATTGCTTGATTACATGATGCCTGCTAGCCTAGGGTTTCCTTTATATGAGATTGACATCATTACTGTAGTTGCTTAGTGTATGCATCACAATTATACATAATTAAGATCTTATAGCCTGAGAATGCTTGATTTGGCCGTATGTTCTGTTCTTGTTTGGTTGGGAGCTTAGGGTAGGGTTGGATATTCGAAAGTCTATGGGGTCCAACGTTATGTATGGCTAGCATACACTAGTGCTGCAGGGTTGGTGAAAGTTTCATGGGTGGGTTGTGTGAGGCCGGTAGGTCAGTTGTGAGATAGTTACCCTTCCTCTAGGAGTGAGGTTGAACGGTCACCATGTGCATGTATAGTGTTAGGGTGTTGTGATGACACTTGAGGAAAATATGGGTAGGTGTGGAAGGTAGTATTGGGCCTGTACTACTGAAAGCACAGGACCCATACACGTAGCTAGGAAGTCACAACCCCTAGGGTTTTGTAGGGAGTTGGTTCCCGGTTATTTATGTGGATTGTCTGATATCTTCCTGTGATATTGCAGTATGGTGGTTACGAGGCGTTTTGTGACTGGATCTGGATCGGGATCAGGACAGGGTGATCAGGAGGCCCCAGCGGCGCTTGAGATTATCGGCCAGGGGGAGCCAGTGATGACAGAGGATTGGGTTAGGGAGATCATCCGCGAGGAGGTGGTCGAGATTGTCCGGGGCCAGATTCCGGAGTTGTTTGGGACTATTAAGTCCGCTATGATGGAGTACTTTGATGACAGATATGCAACCCTTGCAGAGACGGCTGTTGCTGCAACTACATCGGCTTTAACAACGGTAGGAGGGGGAGGAGCCAGTCGGAGCTTCCAATACCAGGACTTCGATAACACGAAGACCCCGACATTTGACGCTGTCCAGGATGCTATCGTAGCTATGAGGTGGCTGTCTGATGTGGATGGATGTTTCTTCACGTGCTCGTGTCCTACTAACCAGAAGGTCAGGTGTGCCCTGAACTTGTTGCGGGCCGGGGCAAAGGATTGGTAGAGGTTAGTGACTTGGTCATACACGGATGATCAGAGAGTTGCGGTTACTTGGGAGCAGTTCAGGGATATGTTCTGCGCTCACTACATTCCGCGAGTCGAGCGCGAGCGGTTTTCACAGGAGTTCTTAGATCTAAAGTAGGGTACTGAGTTGGTGGCAGAGATCACCCGCATGTTTACAGAGAGGGCGATGTTTTGCCCAGAGTTTGCCTCGGAGCAGGCTCAGAAGACGCGTTATCTGGGCATGCTCAAGACTGACATTCGTCAGTTTGTCGCCACTCAGAGATGTGATACACTCCTGGACCTACAGGGGGCCGCTAGGCGGCATGAGTTGGAGACCGAGATGCAGCTGAGGGAGCAGCAGCAGGCCCCGACACAGTCGCAGTCGGTGCCAAAGCTGCCCAAGACCGCTGATACCAGGATTGGGGGACAGCCAGACCGCACTTGTTGGAAGTGCGGGAAGGCTCATTTAGGGACATGCCGAGCAGGGAATGCATGCCACCGTTGTGGCAATCAGGGCCATCTGGCCAGGGATTGCAGGCAGCAAACTCCGACTTTCGGGATCAGACTTTGTTATCATTGTGAACAGGTGGGCCATATTACGGCCCGATGTCCTTTGTTAGCTGTGAAGCTGGCACAGCCTCTAGCGCCAGCTGCCTTGAGGATCAAGGATGGAAGGCCAGTTAGGGTGGAGCCTCCGAAGGCTCAGGGGCGTGCTTTCCAACTTACAACTGAGGAGGCCAAGGCAACACCGGATGTGGTTGCTGGTATGTTTCTATCCGTTATCTCATTTATTATATTTGTCTTATGCTTATCTGTAGTACCTATGAATAGGTACGTTCTTGGTAAACTCCTTGCCTGCGTTGGTTTTATTCGACTCAGGAGCGAGTCGGTCTTTCATATCTCATACATTCGGTAGGGAGTTAAGAGTGCCTATAGGTGAGCTAGAGTGTCCGTTGCGAGTCTCTATCGCTAACGAACACGAGATTTCTGCTTCTTCAGTTTACCGAGGATGTGAGGTGGAGATATTCGGGATCTTTCCCGATAAACTTGATTTTGATTCCCATAAGGAATGTATGTGTGATTGTGGGGATGGACTGGCTCAGTCGGTTCGGTACCATGATTGATTGCGAGTCCCAGCGGGTAGTGGTTCGAACCCCAAGTGGGGGAGAACTTGTTATTTATGGCGAGGCCATGAGAGTGGGATCAGGATTTTGTTCAGTCGCCATGGCTCGGCAGTACATTCAGCACGGGTGTGCGGGTTATCTAGCATACGTGGTGGATACGCAGGTCAGGTATCAGACTTCAGTATCAGAGGTTCCAGTGGTTCGAGAGTTTGTTGATGTGTTTCCGGAGGAGTTGCCAGGGCAGGGATACATCTGGAGTGGCAGGTCGAGTTTCGGATCGACTTGGTGCCGCGTATGACTCCTATTGCCAAAGCGTCGTACCGTTTGGCACCACATGAGATGCAGGAGCTGTCGTCTCAGTTGCAAGAACTGCTAGGCAAGCAGTTCATTCGTCCGAGCAGTTCTCCATGGGGAGCACTGATCCTCTTCGTCAGGAAGAAGGATGGTACGCACCGGGTGAGCATTGATTATAAGGAGTTGAACAAGTTAACGGTGAAGAACCGTTATCCACTCCCGAGGATAGATGATCTCTTTGATCAGTTGCAGGGTGCATCTTGGTTTTCCATGATTGATTTGAGATCAGGGTTCCATCAGGTCCAGGTCAGAGAGGAGGACGTAGAGAAGACCGCGTTTCGAACTCGTTATGGTCATTACGAGTTCGTGGTGATGCCGTTTGGACTCACCAATGCACCAGCAATGTTTATGGATCTGATGAAGCGGTTCTGCAGACCAATGCTAGAACGCTCGATCTTTGTGTTCATTGACGATATCTTGGTGTATTCCAAGACCCAAGAGCAGCACGAGGAGCACCTCAGGGAATTGTTGGGAGTTCTGAGATGAGAATGGATGTACGCCAAGTTCTTGAAATATGAGTTTTAGTTACGAGAGGTCAAATTCCTCGGACACCTTGTCAACCAGGAGGGGATTTTGGTCGACCCGGCCAAAATCGAGGCGATTATGCAGTGGGAGGTGCCGAGATCTCCTTCATATACTAGGAGTTTCATGGGATTAGCAGTGTACTACCGGATATTTATTCGAGATTTCTCCAAGATTGCAGTAACCCTCACTCGTCTAACGAGGAATGGGGTGGATTTTCGGTGGGACCCTGAGCAACAGAGGGCATTTGAGACCCTCCGACAACGATTATGTGAGGCTCCAGTCTTGACCCTCCCGGAGGGAGTGGAGGATTTGTGGTCTTCTGTGATGCGTCCATCACGGGAATGGGAGCCGTTCTTATGCAGAGGGGACGAGTTATAGCGTATGCCTCGCGACAGTTGAAGCTGCACGAGACAAGATACCCTACTCTTGATTTAGAGTTGGGAGCAGTGGTTTTCGCTCTCAAGATCTGGAGACATTACCTTTATGGGGTCCGATGTATCATATACACAGACCACAAGAGTTTGAGACACATTATGGATCAGCCAAACCTGAATATGAGGCAACGCAGGTGGCTGGATTGTAAGATCCTTTACCACCCGGGTAAAACAAATGTGGTTACGGACGCTATGAGCCACGAATCAGCAGGACCTTCTTCTGCGGTGGTGTCTATGAGGATATCGGTGGATTCCCCACGTGTGAGTTTGATCAGGGAAGCTCAGGCAGAGGACATGCATTGGGAAAATTGGAATCTGGAAAGGATTAAGAGTGAGAACACCAGGTTCGTGTAGGATAGCTGTGGGTTGTTGACCCGTTGCGGGTGGGTCTGGGTTCCGATGTCCAACGGGGTCAGATAGGTTGTTATGGAGGAGGCTCATAAGTCTCTTTTCTCCATTCAACCAAGAGCCACCAAGATGTATCGAGATTTACGGTTGAGTTATTGGTGGCCATGTATGAAGCGAGACATCGCATGGTATGTCGAGAGGTGCTTGATTTGTAGGATGGTCAAGGCCGAGCACCAGAGGCCGCATGGCAGGTTGTAGCCTCTAGAGGTTCCCATGTTGAAATGGGAGCAGATCACAATGGATTTCATCACCAAGTTGCCGATGACGGCCAAGGGTTTCGACGCTATTTGGGTCATCGTGGATCGATTGACCAAGAGTTCCCACTTTTTAGCTATACGGGAGAGTTCGTCGGCAGAGAAATTGGCCGAGGTATATATCTCCGAGATCGTTGCTCGCCATGGGGTACCAGTTTCTATCATTTTATATTGTGATGTTCGGTTCACCTCCCGATTCTGGCAAAAGTTCCACGAGGAATTTGGCACGCAGCTGCACTTCAGTACAACCGATCATCCGCAGACTGACGGCCAGAGTGAGCAGACTATACAGACTCTCGAGGATATGTTGAGGGCTTGCATTATTGAATTCGGTGGGATCCGGGACTCCTACCTACCGCTTGTAGAGTTTTCCTATAGCAACAACTTCTACTCCAGCATAGGTGTCCCACCCTTCGAGCTGTTATATGGATAGAGATGTCGCACCCCAGTTTGTTGGGGTGAAGTTGGTCACAGGGTGATGGGCCATACCAAGGTGGTTCTGCAGACAACTGAGAGGATTCAGCAGATTAAACAGCGATTGCAGACCGCATAGAGCCGGCAGAAGAGCTACGCCGACTGCCGCCGATCTGAGTTGGGATTTCAGGTTGGTGATATGGTACTCCTGAAGATTTCACCCTGGAAGGGTGTCATTCATTTCAGGAAGAAGGGGGAATTGGATCCCCGCTTCACTAGGCCATTCAGGGTTATTGCCAGGGTTGGTAAGGTGTCATACTGGTTTACTAGGCGCGCCCTAGTTCGCTGGGCGTATATTCATGTACGCTAGGCATACTTATGTCCGATGAGAACCCTAATATTTGGGGTTGAGGACTATATAAACACCTTTATGGCTCATTCCTTTGCTCATCTTCAGCCTCCATACCACAAAAAACGTCCCAAACCCTAGAGTGTGTGAAGAAGTGTGAGTTAGTGTGCATTTTGGACCTTGGAAGTGAAGACATTGCTCCAAGAAGCTAGAAGAGGAAAGCAAGACTATAGATCTAAAGTTGTGTTGTGCCATTGAAGCTCCAGAAGGTAAAAAGATTGAAACTTTGTGCTTGCTTGTTCATAGATCTAGACAGTTAACCATATGGAGGTCTTATTGTCTCAAGAGTCCTAAGAAGATGCATGTGATCTCTTAGACGAAATAAGTTGTCCTTTCAGACCATAGGAGAGATCCTAAGTGATAAAATTCAGTTCCCAAAGGCTAGACTTGTCCCATGCATGAAGTAAGAGGGTCTTAATGGGTTAAGACCATGAGTTAAGGACTTTCTGAACATCCAAAGTGATAAAGTCCTGAACTTTATGGTCCCAAGGCATATTTGGTTGATGGACCTGGGACATGGGCTTAAGTGCTTAAGCCATTAAGCACTTATTAGGGTTTTGGTAAAACCCCGCGTATGCTCAGCATAAAGTCTGTACGCCCAGCGTACGGGGTCAACTATCTCGATGGCAGTCAGCGTAGAACGACATTACGCCCAGCGTAACCAGAGAGGTACGCCCCGCGTACGCTCTCTGATTGGACTCATGTCAAATGGTCTTAGGGTTTGTGGGCTAAATCTATTTGGGCCTTTTTTGGACTCTACAAATAGGATATTTTGGGCCAAGTTATGAAAGTGGGTCATGGGGTTAGGCTCAATAAGGAGGTTGGGCCCAATTGGTTAAATTGGGCCAATAAAGGACTTTAGAGAAAGGACCCTCATGATAAGGGCTTGGTGTTGGGCCTTGGCCCAACAAAAAGGAATGGACTTTATGAATTATATGGACACTTAGTCAAGGGAGTGATGTTAGATGATAACCTAGTATTTATTGTGTGTGTCAGCTCGGGATTTCCAGTGAGGCAGCGGTTAGAATTTCAGCATTTCGGCACTACTAGTCAGGTAAGTATTCCTCACTATACTCAAGGGTCTAAGGCACCAAGGTCGGCCCTTTGGATTGTTATCTGGTTATATGATAAGTGGTAGGATCCATTAGATCGGTATCCTATAGAGTAGGATAATATTATTTGGTATGTGGTATGATCCGTTAGATTAATTGATGTCTATAGACTGTTACATGATTATCTGTTACATGTGCAGATGTTTGTTTATTGGTTGAGGCTTATCTGCTTTGTGTGAAAGCCAATAGACTTGGGCATTCCAACCTGTTGGTTGTGGGCCTGGAGTATTCCATCCTGAGGATGACTGGACTCATAGTATGTTGGCATTCTAACCGAAAGGTTGAATTCCTAGGGTATTCCATCCCGAGGATGATTGGACCCATAGTATATTGGCATTCCAACCGGAAGGTTGAGGGCCTAGGGTATTCTAACCCGATGGTTGATTGGACCCATAGTATGTTGTTTATGGTCATATGTGTATTATTGTGAGTATGGGTATTTTGGGGGAACTCAGTAAGCTTTCCGGCTTACAGTTTCAGTTTATTGTTTAAGGTACATCAGGGGATCGCGGCAAGGCAAAGTCATGATCGTACAACTCCTCACATTTTGTTTATGTTTCTGGGAAAACTCTGATAAAGACTATTTTGATAAAAAAAATTTGTAATGACTCTTGGATTTAAATGTTTTGAAAAGTTTAAAATTTGGTTTAAATTTTATGGATCTATAACACAAAATACACTGAAATGGAGTAGATCAAGGTCCATGGAGTCCCTTTGCTCATAAAGTCTCCAGCTTTGGGACTTAAACCCTAAAAATGCTCCTATATGATGATCATAACAAAAGAGAGGTAATGTTTGAAGCTTTTTACCTTTGTAAGAAGCTCCCTACTTAGATTAGCTCAGATTTAGAAGCTTGGACTCCAATCTCTCTTCTTCAAGGCCTTCTCTTCTTCTTTTCGCAAGCACACAAGAAGACTTTCAAGCTCAATCACACACACACACACACAAGCTTAGAACGATGGTTAGGGCTCACTTAGGGTTTTGGTCTCTGGAAATGGTGGCTGAAAAGGGAGGCCATAATGTTCCTTTTATAGGGATCATCCTCATTTAGGGTTTCAAGTCTGGGCCCAGTGCGCCCAACGTACACTTTGGTACGCCCCGCGTACCAAGAAGTCTCCGCGTCAAGAACATGCTCATGAGTACGCACAACGTACTCTTCAGTACGCTCAGCATACCCACTTGCCACAATTTCCTTCTATGGGCTAGTTTTGACAACTTGGAAAAGAAGAAGGACCAATTAGTTATACCTGATTTCTAGATGTTACAATTCTCCCCCACTAGAATTAGACTTCTCCCTCGAAGTCGTGCTCCGCAAATAATCCCGGATGCTGCTCACGCATCTCCGACTCTGGCTCCCAAGTCAGCTCGAACCCTCTTTGATATTGCCACTGGACCTGAACTAGAGTCACTTCCTTGTTCCTCAGAAACTTAATCTTCCGATCCAGGATCGCAATCGGTCTCTCAATGTAATTCAGGCTTGTATCCACCTGAATATCCTCTAGTGGTACTACGGCTGTCTCATCTGCTACACACTTCCTCATCTGGGATACGTGGAAGGTGTTATGGATCTGACTCAACTCCTCAGGTAGCTCCAAACGGTACGCCACCCTTCCCATGTTGAATTAATGTCTAAGTCCATAACTATAATTGGTAAGACTAGACCCGACCCGACATGGTCTATTTGGGTTGCATGGCATCATGCACTTGGATAGACTAAATGAGAGAAATAAGACACTTATGGTTATTAATATATTATAAGTTCTAGTATATTTATAATAACAATAATAAGATTATTTAATTAGTATTGATCAAGAATTAATCTAGGATTAATTAAGTGATCAAAAGAAGACTAATTAAATATATGGGTTGATTGTGCAAATCATCCATACTTATATAGTGGGCTAATGCTCCATGGATTATCTAGTTGGGCTAAAACCCATATGATGCTCCATGGATGCTCCATGGTGTATTTGTACCCATGGATCATGGAAATGAAAGGCCATGTCAATTAGGGTTTACATGGTGTAACCCTAACTATATAAGCATCATATTATTCACCAAAATCGGTCACTAGAGATAGTAAGAAAGGGCTAGCCTTTTTTTCATAAAGTGTAGAATTCTCTCAAGTTATTCCAAGTGTATTTGGTGTTGTGTGAACCATTTGAGGTGTCACACTTGAGGCACTTGGCACTCAAGCTTCATGAAGACTTTCTACATGTAAGAGGTATGTATTCTATCTTGTTATATTCATTGTTTTGTAAGCTAGATTAGGATAATACCTTGGATGTTCATAATTGCATGTATAATAGAGAAAACATAGATCCAAGGTATTTAGGGTTGCATGTACACTTAGGAGTGTTAGAATGCTCATAACCCTACAGTGGTATTAGAGCCTAGGCTTGATTTCTCTTATACTTGCTGAACAATGCTGAAAAACTCGATTTTCTGGCTTTCTGGGCACTGCACTCGCCGAGTCCACTGATGAACTCGCCGAGTCCATGAGTAAAATCATCCTACTCATTGAGGAGGTTCATGCACTCGACGAGTAGGAGCCCCAGACAGCATATTTTCGAGTTTTTTGGCTGGAATTGGACTAGGAACATTACCCTAAGATGTTTTTGGACTTATAAACTTGTTTTTGATATGGTAATGTTCATGCTAATCCAATTTCAAACATAATTGTCAATAGATTCATGTTTTGAATTAGTTTAGTGATTAGGCTAATTACATGAAAAAATTTGATTTGAATTATCTTGTTCTTATGAGTTGCTTAGATTAATACAAAAGTTAATTGATTATGTGTTTTCAATCCAAATTAATCTAAGAGTTGATTCTAAAATGTGTTTTTGTAACTTGTCCTGAAGTTATATGAAAAGTCAAATTTAAGTTTCATAAAACTCATAAAAGTTGGCAAAGGTTACAAAATGAAAAGTCTAGTTCTAATTAAATGGTTTTATGACTTCATAACTTGTCCTCAAGTTATGGAGGACCAAGAGTCTCTTCATTAAATAATAATAAAAAATAAGTGTAACCTTAATTAATTCCATAATTTATAAAAATAAAGAAAAGTTAATTCTTTTATTAGTTTAAAGTCTTCCATAACTTGTCCTCAAGTTATGGAACATGAAGAGTTTTTGGATTAAAACTACTTTAAACACATAAGTTATGGAATTAATTAGTTTTGAATAGTTTCAAAACTTACCCTCAAGTTTTGGAATTTGTAAAGTTTTCTCTTATGAATACTTTAATTCCAAGTTAGCCCTTAGAATTTTAAAAGTTAAAATTCAACCCGTATATTTTATAATATTATAAGTTAATAATATTTATATATATGTATAAGAGCAAGTCAGTCTTACCGTTAGTAGGCCTCATTCACGAAGCCGGTCTATAAGGGGGGGGGGGGTATAAGGTTACTGCCTATAAAATGACAGTTTAATGGGTGTCCACTCTCACCCACCGCTTCCTTGACTGGTGGAGGGTCGTTAGTCGAACTGGTTTGACAGGACTATAATTCTCCCTTCACTAAAAGTATTAATGATCAATACTAAGTAACTAAACTCTTAATAATACCCAATCTTAGTTACTTAGGAAAATGTGAATAAGGTTCTAATCTGTGAAATTACACTTTGCACTTTGTTTAAGTCGGTTAGTGGAGCGTGTGTGGTTAACTGGCACACTAACTCGTATTTAACAAGGTAGGCAAAGGGTAACTTAATGTTTATCATAGTATCGATGGAGTGTGTGTGGTTAACCGGCACATCGATTGAGGGGTAAACACTTAAGGGTACCAAATAATTTGCATGGTTACTTCACACCTTGTTTTGTGATCCTCGTTATCCCAATCACAAAAACCTGAAGGGCACACTCGAGACTGAAACATGCCATTGAACAGTTCAATGAATCTCAAAGATCTAGGAGTTTCAAAACCAATTAAAACCTAATAATACATTTCGTTTATATTGGTGGAAATTGGTGAATCGTCATTCAACTACCTTCAAATATTTTATAGCTTGGATTACGGCATCCCTCTTCTAAGTTATAAAATATTTTGTTGGGTCCTAGCCTTAATATTTCATATTGGGTGTCATATTAAGGACTTTAGATCAACTATCTTGAATATCTCCCAAAAGATGTCTGGTTTAGACATTTATGATCTTCCCAAATCCCTTGAAACAAGCTTTCCTAAATGAAGATGATGTCCCATGGAAATCATATTTCTTTCACCTCCTCCAATTATTCTCCCTAACCCACAAGTTTAAGGTCACTCAAGTCCTATTGGCAAGCAAAGGTCTATGTGTGATCACATCTTGGAGATGTAGTCACATATTGACAAGCCGGGAGAGTTGGATGTCAAAGTCTTGAGAAAGTTGGTGGCTCAATCACTTTCTAAGTCACATAGTGAGTTCTTTTGGTATTCCTATGAAATAGACTATGACAAGACCCTTAATGATCTTATCTATTTGCTAAGATCAACTTCCTAAAACTTTTTGGACATTGAAAATGGTGACACTGGAAATCTAGAAAAAGCATTCTCTTCCCAAGGAAAGGGATTAACCATAGTCAACTAGGTTGACCAAATGGTAAAGAGAAAGGCTAAGTCTGTGATAGTCCCATGTATCATTACCAAAGTGTCCATATGTTCAATTGCCAAAGGAAGGGGCATTAGTTGCGAAGCTGCCAATTTTACCTAAGGATGGTAAAGTCAATAAGTTTGACTCTACTTCAGGTAAAGTCCACTATCTAACTCTGCTAAGTTTCTACTTTGAGATTCTTGATACATGATGTGACTGGGTCACATGGTTATGTTTTAAGAATCAAAGAAAAGTAAATAAACTTAAAGAAAGAATATGCTGAATCTGATCGCGTAGATGAATTTCTATCGCATAGTTTGAAGATCAGATTCTTGAGCTATTTCTTAGAAGATATGAGCTATTACTTAGGAATAGGTAACAACAAGTTTTCATATGGATTGTAAGGATAGTTTTTCCGCAAAATTTTTAAAATTAAAGGAAAAATGATGATTTTATTTATTTTTAAAATATCCTTACAATGGCATTTGAGGAGAAATTGTTGCTTATAGGATTCCATTAATAGCAAGAGTGGAAATATGAAATTGATTCTTTCATTTGTGGTAATGTCTAAATTTACCAAATAAGGAAAGATTCTCGTCACCCAAGTTTCAATTGGACCGGAACTTGGAATCATGCAAGTTGTATAGCATGATGGATGAGAACTTTCAAGTATTGGAAAATTAAGACTAATTACTTATTCACATGGATGTGTGAGTCAAGTAATGGACTAAGGGATCGAGTACATAGTCTTGTGTACTGATTAAGTCCACCACAAAAGATTGATAAGACTATTCGTCATGATTTACTTAAGGTCAGTAAATATGGTTATACTTACAAGCTTAAGTGTAATTCTGAGACATTGGAAAAGGTTCCAATGTATGACAGAGCAAATAAGAAGAATCAAGATACGCAGAAGGATAGAATTTTCTCAAATCTGAAAAGATGGGAGAGTGCTTTAGTATCAGTTTTTGTAATCATCTTAATGATTAAGAAACCATATGAAAATTAGTTCTCTAAGGAAATCTTAGTGCATTCTTATGACTAAGAAGAGGAACTTGAATTGCTGAAATAGTTAAATCAAGAAGATGTGTCATACTTCGTTCCAATACAAGTCTTAGAGTCATACTCCAAGATTGTAACTTGAGTGACATGTCTTGTAGAAGGTTTAAAAACACTTGTCAAATGTAAGAGTAAAAGTGTCCTACTCTTGTACATTTGAAGTTGGTAAGTTGTGATGTTTTGGATAAAACAAAGACCAACTTAGGCCAATTGTGTGAAGTGTTTGTCTTGATTAGAATCCACACTATCTCTTGAATATCTGACAAGAAATTCTTATATGTCAAGAGGACAGTGGGAGTCTTAAAGGTCTTGAAAGTCTCAAGAACTAATCAAGAATAAAACCTGAAGTTCTTCACTAGCACACGACTTGAGGTTTATAACCTATCATGTTGACATATTCTGTGTCCATTCTAGTTAAAGTTGGCTTTGCATATGAGTTCTTAGAGTTCTCAATTGGTTGCACAACAACTTGGAAGCAATGGCAGGCCCTTGAGCTGCCAGGTGGCAAGAAGTTAAGATTAAGTTCAGTCCATATGAGTTTGGAGTTGTCATTATCCTTGTCTTGTGACTATGGTTTTGACAATTCACATTGATAAGAACACATACACCCGTAAATCTAAGTGTCATAAGGTTTCTCTCCGATTCATGAAAATGATAGTGAGGAAACACTTTCACTAAGTAGATTTTAGCTAGATAGCAATTGTGATATTTGCATTCTCAAAGTCGTTAGTGGAGCGTGTGTGGTTTACCAGCACACTAACATGGACTTGTGAGAAGTGGAAAAGGTCTAAACAATTGAGACTATGATTACGACATCCCTTTTCATAGTTCTAAAATTGTTTAGACACACCTGTGAGCTATCTAAATGTAGGTGTATGAATATGATAAGGTTTTATCAAAGCAATCTAGTATCAGAAATCTGAACTTTGGTAAGAAAGTCAGTTGATTTCTGAGTACATGTCAAAGCTAGTGGGAGCATAAGTGCGATGCTAATAGTCATCATGTTAGTGGGAGCATGATAATTATGATAAAGGTTGCAAGTTAGCAATGTTAATTATAGAAAACAAAAGTTTCAACTGGGAAAGAGTTGTTTTGCTATAATTAAGGGAGAGGAAATTATACTTCATCTCAAATCTATAAGCTTAGATCATGAGGTTTTAATCATTTAGTCAAGGATATATATATGAATTTCATGTTGGAATGGCTCAACATAAGGAAATTATGTATATGGGTCCATTATTTGCGTTCTAAAATTCGATTATGATTACGGCATCCCTTTTCATAATCTGAATTATGAGAACTTGGCAAATAGAAATGGAAATGTTATAGCAAAAGACTGGTTTAGTCTTTATGTGAGACATCATGAATCGTGTCCCATATTCTTCGGATATAGGATCAATTACATGTGCTATATTCGTCCTTTCTAAATTTTCCAAATGCCTGGGGCATTAAGAAGGGAAAAGGTCTAGAATTGGATATGACTAAAAGGATTAATCAATTGTCGAGGACAATCTAAGATTTACCAAAGATTGGTTGCTCAAGGACAGTTGGAAGTATAGTGATAATTCTGGAAGGACCATATTGACATAATTTGTAAGGAGGCAACTCTTGTTCAGAAGTGATAGTCAAAATGGAATATGGAAATGCTTCAAAGTTAGAAAGTATTCAATCTGTATGATTAGGAAACTTAATGCAAGAAGGATGTTTCCAAGGAGTTGATCTCCTTTGGAATACTCTGTAGTGATTGTTGCCAAGTCTTTGTGAATTTGTGCATAATCATTACAAGAGGATCAATGCATATAAGTTTAGAATCTAACAGATTTCAGTAAATGGCATGAATTTGGAATTCTTGCATTTGCAGTAAGATTTGGGACTGTGAAATGAGAATCATTGGAGTTATGTTCAATTGATCTATCTCACAAAGTAATGATCATAGACAAACATAGTATGCATACTTGGTGTGTGGCATGACTAGTGTTTAGAAAAACATAGTGTACATGCTTGGAGCATGGGACAACTATTGTTTTAATTCAAGAATAAGTTGATAGCTAAAGCAGTATACAATGAATAATGTGTAATCATATGGTGATAAATAAAAGGTGTTTTATGTATATTCATAAGTTCTGAGACCATATTGGATTCTATTATTATTGTGTTTCATTTTGCATGTTTTTGACTTCCAGAATAACTAGGTCGTTCTTCCAAAATGACTAAGTTATTCAAATCATCCACAGTCGGTCATATGTTGGAAGTAGATATGAATCAAGACTGTCATGGGTTGGCTTGTAGAGGTCTAAGATGTTGGACAAAGGGCTACAACACTCATGAGTGCTCATAAATTCTGAGTATTGGATTCAACCCGCGCTCATTGGAATCACTTCATGGATTTTATCACGAGTGATCATGAGACGATAATATCTTATATTCTTCAAACCTAGAGATATGAGTTGTTACTATGAGTTGATAGTACATTGATTGCACGAAAACGCAGTGGTAACTCGATGTTATAAAACGTGCCTTTGTGTATGATTCAACAAGTAGTAGAACAAGCCATATGAGTCGAAGTTTATCCATTCCTTTTACCTTCAGGATAAAAGCGATATCTGTGGGCCCCTCGACGATTTGATGATGACAAATGGAAGTGCTCGGTCGGGCCAGGACTGATTTGATTTGTTCAATTAGTCAGTTGTCATAAATCGGAAATCGGGAAACAACCAAAGGTCAGAGAGAATGATTATAATCCATGTCTCAGTCCATATGATATCTAAAATGGAGGAATATATGATCCCTTATCTAACGGACAAGTCATTGACAAAGGTCAGAGTTCATCTACAAGGTTAGAGTTCGACAGAAGCTTTTGAGAGCTACGATTGCTGATCGGTTCCTGAAGTCACACGCAATAATAGTTTTAGACTTATCCAAGTGGGAGACTGTTGGATTAATGTCTAAGTCCATAACTATAATTGGTAAGACTTGACCCGACCCGGCATGGTCCATTTGGGTTGCATGGCATCATGCACTTGGATAGACTAAATGAGAGAAATAAGACACTTATGGTTATTAATATATTATAAGTTCTAGTATATTAATAATAAGAATAATAAGATTATTTAATTAGTATTGATCAAGAATTAATCTAGGATTAATTAAGTGATCGAAAGAAGACTAGTTAAATATATGGGTTGATTGTGCAAATAATCCATACTTATATAGTGGGCTAATGCTCCATGGATTATCTAGTTGGGCTAAAACCCATATGATGCTCCATGGATGCTCCATGGTGTATTTGTACCCATGGATCATGGAAATGAAAGGCCATGTCAATTAGGGTTTACATGGTGTAACCCTAACTATATAAGCATCATATTATTCACCAAAATCGGTCACTAGAGATAGTAAGAAAGGGCTAGCCGATTTTCATAAAGTGTAGAATTCTCTCAAGTTATTGCAAGTGTATTTGGTGTTGTGTGAACCATTTGAGGTGTCACACTTGAGGCACTTGGCACTCAAGCTTCATGAAGACTTTCTACATGTAAGAGGTATGTATTCTATCTTGTTATATTCATTGTTTTGTATGCTAGATTAGGATAATACCTTGGATGTTCATAATTGCATGAATAATAGAGAAAACATAGATCCAAGGTATTTAGGGTTGCATGTACACTTAGGAGTGTTAGAATGCTCATAACCCTACATCCCACTCTAGCGATCACCCTGAAAGGACCAATGTATCGGGGCCCCAACTTGCCCCTTTTTCTTAAACGAATCACCCCTTTCCAAGGGGATACCTTCAGGAGTACAAAGTCTCCAACCTGGAACTCAAGCTCGGATCGCCGCTTGTCCACGTAACTCTTCTGGTGACTCTGGGCTATTAGAAGCCTCTGTCTGACCTGCTGAATTTTCTCGGTCGTCTTAAGCACTATCTCAGTGCTTCCCATCACTCGCTGCCCTACCTCTCCCCAACAGATAGGGGTCCTACACCTACTCCATAACACATGCTCGAATGGTGGCTGTTGTTGTAAGAAAAATCGGCCAAAGGTAGGTACGTGTCCCAACTTCCACCGAAGTCCATAACACATGCTCGAAGCATGTCCTCGAGCGTTTGAATCATCCACACACTATGTTCGTCCATCTGTGGGTGATAAGCAGTGCTGAAGTGCAATCTCGTGCCCAACTCCTCATGAAGCTTCTTCATGAACCTGGAAGTAAAATGTACATCTCTGTCTGACACAATCGAGATCAACACTCCATGCCGAGACACGACCTCTCTCACATATATCTCTGCCAGCCTCTCTGCAGAAGAGCTATCACTGATAGCAAGGAAGTGAGCGCTCTTCGTCAGTCGATCCACAATCACCCAAATTGTATCGACTCCCTGCACAGTCCTTGGCAACTTTGTATTTAAATCCATAGAGATTTGTTCCCACTTTTACTGGGGAATATCTAGCGGCTGCAACTTTCCATGTGAACGCTGGTGCTCAGCCTTAACCCGACGACAGGTCAAGCACCTCTCGACTACCCATGAAACATCCCTCTTCATACAGGGCCACCGGTAATCTCTCTTCAAGTCCAAATACATCTTAGTGGCCCCGGGATGGATTGAAAATCTTGAACTATGTGCCTCCTCCATCAGTGTGCTACAAGCTCCGCCCGTATACGACACCCAAATCCAACCATGAAAGGTCATAAGCCCTCGGCTTTCTGTCACAAACTCAGATACCTGTCCAGTCACCTGCTCTCTCTTGCGGTTCTCTGGTCTTACGGCCTTCGCCAGGGCCTCTCGGATAGTGTCTAGCACAGGAGTCATCACTGTCATCCTCATGCATATATCTCGAATCGGAGCACTCTCCGCCCTACGGCTCAAGGCATCAGCTACAACGTTAGCCTTGCCCGGGTGGTACAGGATCTCACAGTCGTAATCCTTTACCACATCCAACCATCTCCTCTGGCGCATATTCTGGTTGGGCTGATCCATCAGATACTTCAAGCTATTGTGGTCTGTGTATATGGTACACCGAACCCCATACAAATAATGGTGCCATATATTGAGGGCGAACACTACTGCCCCCAACTCTAAATCATGGGTGGGATACCTCGTCTCATGAGGTTTCAACTGCCTTGATGTGTATGCTATCACGTGTTCTCTCTATATAAGCACCGCACCCAACCCCGATATAGATGCATCATAGTAAACCACAAAATCCTCCATTCCCGCAGGAAGAGCTAACACTGAGGATTCGAATAATCTCTGGCGAATATTCTCAAACAAGGTCTGTTGCTCTGGACCTCGTTTGAGACTCTTCGCCAGAGATCTGGTGAGGGGAATGACAATCTTGGAGAAATATCTAATAAATCTCCGATAGTAGCCGACCAACCCCAGAAAACTACTGATCTTGGTGGGGGATCTCGGCACCTCCCAACTCATAATAGCCTCGATCTTGGCCGGATTGACCAATATCCCATTCTGATTAACGAGATGCCCCAAGAACTGGACCTCTCATAAGCAGAAATCACACTTAGAGAATTTCGCATAAAGCCTCTCCGATCTCAATACTCCAAGGATCTCTCTTAGATGCTCCTCATGCTGCTCTCTGGATCTCAAATACACTAGAATATCATCGATGAACACAATCATTGATCGATCCAACATCGGCCTGCACACTCGGTTCATGAGATCCATGAACGCTGCTGGTTCATTGGTGAGCCCAAAAGGCATCACCACAAACTCGTAATGCCCATAACGAGTCCTGAACGCCATCTTCTGGATATCCTCATCACGCACCCTCATCTGATGATATCCAGACCTCAAGTCTATCTTGGAGAACCAAGACGAACCCTGCAACTGATCGAACATAGTCGATCCTCAGTAGTGGATAACGGTTCTTGACCGTTAACTTGTTCAACTCCCTATAATCAATGCACATCCGGTTTGAACCATCCTTTTTCTTGACAAAAAGGATTGGCGCTCCCCACGGCGAGCTACTCGGCCGGATGAATCCCTTTCCCAACAGCTCCTGAAGCTGCGAGGATAACTCCTACATCTCTGGTGACACAAGGCGATAGGGTGGCTTGGCAATAGGTGCCGCTCCCGGTATCAAATCAATACGAAACTCCACCTGTCTCTCTGGAAGCAATCCCGACAACTCCTCGGGAAGAACATCCGGAAACTCACACACTATCGGAACATCACCGATAGAACTCGACATCTTGTGTGTGCATCACATATGCTACAAACCCTTTACTGCCTTGCTGTAGGCTACGTCTCGCTCTGGCAGCCGAGAAAAATGCCGATTCACATCGGGTACCCTCCCCATACACTGTCAGCACTCCTCCACTAGGGTCTCATATCGTCACTAACTAATGCTCGCAGTCTATAACAGCTCCGGATCAGCCCAAGCAATCCATACCCACAATGACACAAACATCCCCCATCGCAATTGGGGCTAGATCTATCGGGAACTCAACATCGAAGATCTCAAGTACACATCCTCGAATAACATCAGTAGCCAGAACCGCACGCTCGTTGGCTATGGAAACTCATAGAGGCCGACTCAACGCCTCCCGTCAGATGTTGATATGGTGGCTAAATGCTATGGACACAAACGACCGACTCGCACCTGAGTCAAATAACACCATGTCGGGTACACAATTCATAAGAAAGTATCTACGCATATCATACTATAAGCACATATAGCTCAAATACAACATAAGGATAAGAATACATACTAGCCATAACATCAGGTGCTACGCGGACCTCCTCCACTGTCATCTAGAAGGTTCTCCCACATGCCATTAGGTGCTGCGCAGACCTCCTCCGCTGGCCGATCCTCAGTAGCTCGTGTAGTAGCAGGGGCAGATCCCTGTGCTGATCCCTGTAACGGCTGTGGGCACTCGACCCTCCGGTGGCCAGTCTGGTTGCAATGAAAGCAAACCATGAATCCCTTGGGGAAATCCTTGGCTATATGCCCCTCCTTACCACATTTGTAGCAAGCACCAACTCGACAAACTCCATCATGTCCCTTGCCGCACTTCCCACAAGTGCGGCCCTTCTGGCCTCCAGATCTTGTATCGGCGGGCTTTACCTGCTTGGCTGCTAGCTGAGACTGTACCGACCACCTATCCCTCCTCTGAGTCTCTGCTTCCTCCCTGGCCTGAGTCTCCAGCTCAATCTGCCTCTTCTGAGCATTTTCCTGGAGCTCGGAAAATGTTTGGTATGTCGAGTTCTCCATGAACTCCCGAATGTCTCTCCTCAGTATGCTCAGATATCGGCTCATACATGCCTACTCAATGGACACGTGCTCAGGGCAGAATAACGCCCTCTCATGAAACATCCACGTGATCACAGTCACAGACTCCGTCCCCTACTTGAGGGACAAAAAATCCTTGGCCAAACGTTCCTTCTCCACTGGGGGAACGTACTCATCTCGAAACATGGCAGTGAACTTCTCCCAAGTCACCGCGGTAAGCTCTGTAGTAGTGAAGTCAGCCGTCACAAACTTCCACCAGTCCTTCGCTCCCAAGCGAAGTTGGTTCAGCGCAAACCGTACTCTCAAATGTTCCGGATAGAAACAAGTGTAGAAACATCCCTCAACATTAGAGATCCACCTCATCATGGCTATCAAATCCTGTGTCCCATCAAACTCTGGTGGCTTCGTGTTGCTTAACTCCCGATACAGCAACGAGTCACCCCCTATGGCCTGGCAGCTGTGACAGCTACAGTGGCTGTAGCAGCAGCAGCCTCAGTAACAACAACATATCGCTCATCAAGCATCTCAATCAACGTGGTCTTAATAGTCCCAAACATCTCTGGAATAGCCTCCCGGATCGCCGCGGCCACCTTGTCATGAATCATATGACGAATCTCATCGCTAACACCGCTGCTCTCCGGTGTGTGTCGTGTACCAACCATGATGTCTCTGAAACACAACACACAAGAAACCAGAGACTCGCTTGAGTATACTCGCACTCGATCACTCAACCCTACTTGTTCCTTAGCATCCTAAGGATTCTTACTTGGACTGCTCACTGATCCGGGGTTTCCAGTAGTATGGGCCCTATACTACCTTCCACACCACATCAGTATTCACCCCAAGTCCTCCTCATAGGATTCTTGATCACAAGTACTATACAACTTATCACACATAGGCCACTATCCAGTAGACCTCTCATAAGCTCATCTCTGCTACATACTCACTCTCGAAGTAACTCATAGTAGCAGTAACTCCTAGGCTAAGACATCACAAATCAAGCCACTCTAGTCCTAGATATGAATACCTAGCTACTCTCTAGCATCTATAACATATCACATAATATCTCATAACATATAACATAAGGGTATTTTGGGAAATCACCGTTGAGGGTCTGGCTGATTGTACACACTGCTTTTTTCCGCTTTTTTGAAAATCTTTTACTTATCTTAGAAAATCACCGTTCGGGCGCTGGCTGATTTGTACCAACGTGAAATTTTAAACTAAATTTTTCATTTTTCAAACACAATATAACTCATATTTTAGTTCTCAAAATCTCATAAATGTCAAATGTCTTCATAATAAAACATATCCCAGAATCTCAAAAACATAATCCTATGCAGTGTGTACAAATCATGTTGTGCCTTCCCGCGGTCCTCAAAAGTACCTGAAACACATATCACATAAACGGTAAGCACGCATGCTTAGTGAGTTCCCCAAAATACCACGTACATACAATTAGCCACTCAAGTCTATAACTCTACGAGACCTTCCGGTCAATGTGTCTTAGGGGCCTTCCGGTCCCACAATCCCGGTAGACCTTCTTGTCCTACTCATGATGACCTTCTGGTCCTACTCTGCCGACCTTCCGGTCCGTACCATGTTGACCTTCCGATCCATACCCTGTTGACCTTCCAGTCCATACACTGTTGACCTTACGGTCCATATCATGATGACGTTCCGGTCCATACCATACTATTCATAACATATCATAACACATACATATCACATAGAAACATATATCACATACTCCTCATAGCGCATTACATCTTCCGGTCACACATAATTATCAGTCTAGGTAAGGTATAGTGAGAAGACTCACCTCGTAAGATAGCTAGTAAAATCTGATGCTCGTACTCCTCGATCTAGCCTCCGTCTAATCACATAAAGTAATTACCTCTAATTAATAATGGCTCTCATAGGCTATACTAATCCCTCCTTATCATCTCTCAGAAGGTTAAAAGACCATTTTACCCCTTCAATGGTCCAAAAGTCCAATTGTTAACCAAACCCTAAAAGTCAACGAAAGTCAACAGTAGGGAGTACGCAGTGCGTACCAGCTCTGTATGCGGGGCGTACCCCGTGGCTATCCAGAATCGGGGAACTCGACCCCTACGCTGCGCATACTGGGATTACGCCCAACGTACGTCCCAGTTTCATACTCCTCATGGTTTTTGGTCTGAATCGGTTAAGATATAAGCTCAAGTTCCAGATATAGTCACTCTAATGCCTCTTAACCAATAAAGTCGAAGCCTTTAAGCCTTCGCATGGCTATAAAGGTCACCAATCACTCCAAACATACCACTTCCTTCCTTAAGAGACTCATAACTCATGCATGGTCAGCTCTTAATGACCAAAATTAGATTTTTATGGCTCTATAACACAAAATACACTGAAATGGAGTAGATCAAGGTCCATGGAGTCCCTTTGCTCATAAAGTATCTACTTTTGGGACTTAAACCATAAAAATGCTCCTATATGATGTTCATAACAAAAGAGAGGTAAAGTTTGAAGCTTTTTACCTCTGTAAGAAGCTCCCTACTCAGATTAGCTCAGATCTAGAAGCTTGGACTCCAATCTCTCTTCTTCAAGGCCTTCTCTTCTTCTTCATAAGCACATAAGAACACTTTCAAGCTCAATCACACACACAAGCTTAGAACGAAGGTTAGGGCTCACTTAGGGTTTTGCTCTCTGGAAATGGTGGCTGAAAAGGGAGGCCATAATGTTCCTTTTATAGGGCTCATCCTTATTTAGGGTTTCAAGTCTGGGCCCAGTACGCCCTGCGTACCAGGAAGTCTCCGCGTCAAGAACACACTCTTGAGTACGCGTAATGTACTCTTCAGTACGCTCAGCATACCCACTTGCCACAATTTCCTTCCATGGGCTAGTTTTGACAACTTGTAAAAAGAAGAAGGACCAATTAGTTATACCTGATTTCTGGATGTTACACCTAGGGAGTCAGTTCACTCTCTATAAATCTAAACTATACTATTATTTTCTAAAAGAAAACTCTAAGAATTATAATTCACTAAGATTCTCCCAAGAGTGCCTCCGCGTTTGGAACTACAAGTTGAATTTCAGGGACAAAATTCCTTAACTGGGGCGAGAATGTAACACACACGAAAATTGTCGACGGCCGTTTACCGCTAAAGGTGACAAACGCCAGTAGATTTAATACGTAGTGTATATCAATTTTTGATAAAAATACAGGAGTGTGTATTAAATTATATAAGAAACATCAGCCAAAACGTTCGTCATTCGTAAAAAATTAGTGTGCAAAAAGTTATGTGATATATAACATATTCCGAAAGTACATGTCTTCTCCATCCCCAAAATATAATTTTTTTTAAAAATACGACTCCTTGTGAATTAGTTATGATTTTTATAAGATATAAAATTAAGTCGCGCACAAAAAGTTACAACGTCAAAAACCTACGAAGAGAATGGTTGACTTTTAGCTAAAGTCACTAAAAGGAGAATCACACTACTCATCGAGAAAAGAATTTTGAGAAAAAACCGCAAAAATCAGAGTCTGTATGAGAGAGATATGATTTTTGCAAAATCATTAAATCGTATAAAAATAAGGGCTAAAACTAAAATTAGAATTGGCCAATGCAACCTAAAGGAAAGTTGTATTACTCATCGATATCTACGTGTGGATATAAAGAATGTCGAAAACGAAGCTTGTATGAGGAAGTTATGGATTTAACAAAAATCTAAGTTTTTAGGCGCGCACTCCGCACACACACGTTGACTGTGCAGTGTTCACTATTTTTCATGGGGCACTCCCCGGAAGTTTTCCTATAAAAGGAGTTTCAACCCTCTTCTTCTTTACACCTCAATTTCTTTCTCTCTCTCCTTTTAAGCATCGGAAATCTCAATAAAAACCCTAGAAATATTTATATTTATATATTTTAGTTATTAGTAGGTTATATTCTTGAGCCCGGTCGATCCCGAGCTCCTGACACCACCGGTCGCGGTCCTAATGTCTAGTAAAGCATGCTACGAGGGTGAGTTTCACAACCACTTTTTGCAACTTTTTATCAAAATTATGGGGTGAATACATGTAAATTTATTACAAATCGCTATATATCATTATTATGATCACGTTATAAATATTGTTATTACATAATATATTTTATATCGTTACTCTGCTAAACCCTTAGGAAATAATATTATACCTGGTAGATACTCAGACCAATTTTCATAAATAATATTACATCTAATCGTTATACTAGCCAAATTTCTCGGATAACACTACACCTTGTCGTTACTTTGGCCAACTTTCTAGGAAAATATAATACCTAGTTGTTACCCTTGTCAACTCTCTAGGAAAACGTTATACCTAGTCATTACTCTGTCCAACTCTCTAGGAAAACATTATACTTAGTCGTTACTCTCATAGGAATAATATCATTCCCTATTATCACTACGCTCAACACAAACGGATAATAAAAGTATATTATGCCATCACTATGCTACTCTCAAATGTATAATAGTGGTATATTATGTCGTCACTACGCTCAACTCAAACGGATAATAGTAACTTATTATGTTGTCATTATGCTCGATTCAAAGGAATAATAGTAGTATATTATGTCGTCACCATGTTAAATTCAAACGAATAATAGTGGTATATTATGTCATCACTACGCTCAAACTAATGGATAATAGTAGTGTATTATTCTGTCATTAAACACGATTCAAACAAATAATAGTGGTATATTATGTCGTCACTACACCCGCTTCCAAATGAAAAACTGTAGTATGTTATGCCGTCATTCAACTCAAATAATAGTTATATCATCAATCTGCTAGGTTTCTTTACTAAGAATATCTATTTAAATATAATTATATATTAATTATAATTATATAATAAAACATTGAAAGACTCCATTATGTCATAAGTATATAGGTATATAAGAAAAGGTTGGATTGTATCCAACTAACCTACATTGAATTCATTCTCGGTTAGCCTACTCTAATAAGCACTCATTTCCTTAAGTATACCCCTCAGGTACGGATACACTAATAGTATATAAGTTGAATGAGAATTATAGAAACCCTAGTACCTTTGAATAATAGAGCATTATTTTCAAAGAATCAAAAATAATTTTACAACGTAACAAAGTTATATACAACAACTATTTTCAAAGTACATACAAAACCTGTGAACTCGCTAACATTACGTTAACATTATCAAAACCACGTGTATTCCAAGGAAACCAAGAGATGGAAGATTGTACTCCTGAAAGCAGTGGTTGATCGACGAAGCCACTGAAGACTTGTTATCATTATAGTTATGCCTAACTGTTAAAGCACCTTTCATATCAGAATTTCTATTATTTCAAGAAATACATTTTGATGTAATATTTTTATCCATAATGGAAGTGATATTTATGTTTTATATTGTTTTTATTGTTCAATGTATGTTCAATTACTGTGATCCAACATTCTAACGTCGCTCCGCTCGACGTTTGCGCTGCCCATCTGGTCTGACAGTTACAGTACGCATAATTCCAAAAAATTATAAAGTAAGTAGTTCTTTAAAAACATCACATGATAGACTATAAGGTCTCTTTTTACCCCTTTAAAAACTTCTACTTTCGGAATTCAGCTAGTGGCCAGGTGACCCTATCCCATTAGAGAATACGAAGGATACCTCGAACATCATAAGAAAAATCCAAGCGACTAGATGATCCTGTGCCACAAGAATCGTACAAATAAAGAGTGAGTGTTTTTGTCGAAATGAGCCGTGAATCGATTCCACAACTCTTAATATGTTCTAAGAAGACTTGGTTTACAAAACTCATTTTATTTATCACAATGAAAGGTTAATGATGGTCTTAGTAAGTTGTATTTCAATCTTCACTATGAAACAGTTTGAGCAAATCAAAGTTTCAACAATAATGAGTAAAAGTCGTCAGTGAAATTGACTCAACATTTATCACCAAATCTATTCATAAATTAAAAATATTACATACATCACTTATTTATAATTCTTTGTCAAACCGTTTTTCTTTAACTACTAATAGATAAAGACACTTTCAAATCACCTTCGCATATAAGTAGAATTCACATATATCAAATGAGTCAAACTCATTTGCCTTCAAAATTCCATCCTTTTTATGTTGGTATATGGGTTTCATATTCACATAGTCATTATGATTATGACATAGATAAGTTTCAATCAAACGTCATTTTATTATTTAGGTGTTGTCTTTAGACCTACTAATTTAATGAAAACTTATAGATTTACTTCATAAAAGACATTTATGAGAAATTTTCTCAACACATAATACATCGTTTCAAATTATGAATGTGAGCATCCATTAAGCATAAGTAAATATAGATTTATTCATAAATTACAACTATTAAATGTTCCTATAAAAATAGGTACAAAACATCAATTGTTTAAATAAATATAACAACAGTTGTTATATCTTTAACACATAATATCAATTATTAGTGTCACTTGAAGTATAAAATACTCAAGTGAATGATGGAAAAATAAATAGTTCTATCATGTAGATACCTTAAGCCTTGGTTATGCCAGACTTCCTCAACTTGGTGAGATAAGAAGAGTAATTCCTCTTTTAGTGTCCAATTTCTTTCATGATAGAAGCAACAATAATAATTATGGTCCTTTCTTGATTTATGGGTTTATAATGTATTTCCCTTAATTGAACTATAAGTCTATTTAAGCACATAATCTCTCACACTTTCCTTTTATTCAATGATTGAACATGTTTGAAGCACGTTCTACTTTTCATAATGAATATTCGCTTTACTTGATGAGACGTCTGATATGTTTCATAACTATCCAAGTCTTTCTGCAAGTCAAGGGTAATTACTCCAGTATGATGTAAGGCACATCAATATCGTCACAATAATACTTCCATCAAAGTATCATGATCAGACTGACTGGTTGACAGAGGTTGTTTAGTTATGTGATTTTTCAATATATATAATTTCTATTTAACCATAAGGTAGAACCTCAAGGTATTATACCAATTATAGAAATTATAACCATCCAATGTTTCTATCTCTTGAAACTCAACAAAAGAGAGGTTTTACAGGGCATACGAGTATAACAATTATATACAAAATATAACAAGGTTTCATTTAGTATTTTCAATATTAAGTCTTTAAAACTAAATAGCTTTCATTGTTTATAAAAAATTAATTTATTAAAGTCTAAGACCCAAGTAACTTAACAAGTAAATGGTTATGTGACATTTATCCCATCCACTTAACTAAACTCGGTAGGTAGCGATTACCAATTGCCTAAAATATATAATTCCTAGATAACGGGATCCCAAATAACTATTTCTTATCTTCGCATGTTTGATCCTACCTGTGTCTCAGACCTCTGATGCTTAGGTGCCCTTTATCACACAAGATTTCGATCAAGTCTTCCAACTTGAAACAACTTGTAGCATTGCAACTAACAAGTGACTAGGTGATACTTATGTCACTAGAAAATACAAAACTACCCCAAACATCAAAAGACAATCCTAGTGGTTAGGTGCCTATCGCCTACTAAGCCCATACAAATGATTCCCGATTGTTTTTCAAAAGGACGACAATGACTTGCATTTTTAAGAAAAGATTTTATATATGTTTTACAAATATAGTTATAAAAACACGGTCTCATGAATATTACATGCATCCAACAATTCATGTGCCCTTTTGTAAAAATCATATCACTTGTTAGCAGGTTCCTTAGGTACCAAATAAAACTTCATTTTATTTACCATTAGCCACGATCAATTACAAACTAAAATCCGATATAAAGTTAAGTCATAGAGTGCTTAAGAACTGGTCATAGTATTAATAAAATTTCATTTTATACTTAAGACTTGGAATTTTCGGATGAGTTCTAAAACCACAGTTTTAAATCTCTCTTTAATAATCAAAATCTTATGACTTTATGAATTTGTAGAATAAAACTCATTTTATTTAATAGACTCATTTCTTACACATCTTATGATAAAAGTCATATTTTGATAAACCAACACTTAGATGATGATACTTATGTTTTATATCTCATTTGGCATGCATAAAACATATATCAACATGTTGTGTTAAGTTTAAAAAACTAACATTATATGTTAAGTTTCGACTTAAAAAATAATCACTAGTTTTATACTTTTATTATTTGTCATTATAACGTAATAAACCGATTTTAGTTTTTTCAATAAAATCTCTTTATTTATTATAAAGAAATGGAGTTTATATAATTATTAAACAAATTTTATACCATTTAAAATATTTTAAAGTTGACTATTTATAAGTTTTACAATAAAACTATTTTTAACAAAAAATCGATTTTTAATCGGTAACCGGTAAAAACATTTTTATAAATAGTCAATTATAAACATCTTATGTGACCTTTTAAGTTTTTTTACTCAAACTCCAAGTGATATTATTTTATATTAAAATGTTATTTGACATGTAAAAACTATTTTTACATATAAAACTCAACATACAACAACATAATATAAACATCACATGCATGCATTAAAATGTGTATAAACCAAGGCATGTCTAGTAATAGTATCTTTTAAGACACCATAAGAATTATTAATTCTTTCCTAAAGGACTTAATGGAAACTTAAAAAGGTCGTTAATCTCCCACTTGCCAATACAACTCTTGCTTACAGAAGAACTTCAAATCTTCATGTTGTAAAGGTTGTGGCACTTAAACCATTGAAACTATAATTAAGCCCAAAACCAAGAGTAGAAGCTTATAATTGGGATTATAGTCTCAGGTGGTTAAGTCATCTTCAAAATAGTCATTTCTTCATCTTGTTTCATTTAAATAAAAATAAAACTAGTCTAACTAGTTTATTACATAAAATAAACACATTAAAAAGTACCTATTTATCTATTACATCTTATTATCAACCAAAAACAACACAAAGGTCCAAATGGTTTGTTTATACACCACAACATCTCAAATATAATAACAAACAACTCTTTCTTTTTTCTAAGTCAACTTCTATATAACCAAAATACATGAAAAATGGTTATATATAAAAATAAACAATTTTAAACTGCAAGTTGCCAAAGAAGACAAATATGGACATTTCTTAACCAAAAGAAATCCATGCTTGTTTTCTTAAAACCAAAGATTATCAAATATAAAAAATCATTCTAACATATAAAAGATGACTCTGATACCACTGGTAGGTTTTGATATAAAAATAAAAGATAGTTTTTTCATAAAAATCGAGAAATGGAAGTTTTAAAAATAAAAAGTTTATTTTCGAATTTATAACAAAAACAAACCATCTAGGATCCATTTATAGAGGTTAGAATGATATTAAAAACAACCATAGATTGTTTTAGAATGAAAACCTTTGGAGACTTTGAACCCACTTGGTTTTGGGGTGTTGATGAAGATAGAAAGATCAAACAAGATGATCTTCTCTACAAGTATCCGCCATCAAGATTAAGGCACTTGGAGTTCTAGTTCCTTTTTGTATTCGTGAGTGTCTTAATCCTTTAAGCACTTAACTCAAATAAGCACTAAAAGAGACAACTCCAGGAAGCTTTTTCAACAAAAAACTAGCTTCAAAAGAGAGAGAGAGAGAGAGAGAGAGAGAGAGAGAGAGAGAATAGATGGCAGAAGGAAGCTACGAATTCATGCTTCTATATAAGAGAAAGGCACACAATTCTACATGACCAACACTCCCTTTTGTACTCCCATGCATGATAAAGGCTACTCATTAAAATACTTTAAAGTAATGGCTAGTAGAAGGAACATGGGAGACAAGGTATGGAGGTTGACAAATAACCTCCATGCCTCTAGAGAAGTTCCGGCCATGCACCATAAAGAAGAAAAAATTTGTCTTCTTCCTCCTTTATATTAATGCATCACATAACTAGTTAAGACATGGTATTCCAAAATTTCCAAAACTTTGTACATGACTTATTACCATATGATATAATAACTAGTTATACTATCTTTAATTATTTTTACTAAAACAATAATGATTCCCTAATTGAATACAAGAAATGATATTATTTATTAATAATAATCTTAATAATAAATATACAAAATGTGACAACTTGATAAAAGTGTTACCCTTTAGGATCAGATGTTATTATCAATACCACTCAACAATGATTCTTGAGCATATAGATCTAACAATGTTTGCAACTGGTGTCGTGTTTGGCAATAAATTGATTCTGAACTCTACCTGCATCTCTAGTGGTAAGCTTGGTAACTCATCCAGAAATACCTTAGGATATTCACGCACCAATGGTATATAAGTCATTGCCTTTTCTTCCTTTTTTTTCGCTTCAATCACGTATGCCAAGAATGTACATCCGTTGGTTAGGCATTTTCTGGCCTTCCTCATTGTAATGATTCTAAACTTTATTCTACTCTTATCACCGTATACAGAGAATGGATCTCTTCCAAGTGGATTGATACAGACCATTTTTCTTCTGCATAAAATCTTCATGAGGTTTTCACGCAACCAATCCATGCCCAAAATTACACCAAATTCCTTCATGTTGAAGGGTTATAACTCTTCACGAAATTCGTTTCCGTTTAAGTTAATGGTTACATTATCTAACTTGTTTCTAACAGTTATATTCCTACAACCGACTACTCTACAATAATAAGGGTACTTAGCCTATGTGGTGATAAATTAAGCTTTCTACCAAATTCATGTGGTATAAAGGAGTGATATGCTCTTAAATCAAATAAAATCTTGGCAGTAATTTGGTTTACCAGGAATACACCTGAAGCAAAGCCAATCTTTTTCTTTTCTTCATTAAGGGTCATTTGGAAGCTTCTACCATTGGGTTTTGCAGGTAGAGTCCTTGGGGTTAGCTTTTCAGCAATGGGGCACTCCATTTTCATGTGCCCTTCTTCCCCACAAGTGAAGCAAACTTTTCCTTTCACTTGGTAGTTTGTAGATATATGCCCCGAATTCTTTCATTTGTAACAAGACACAGTTGCCAAAATGCATTTTCTTGCATTGGTCGCACCACTTCCCTTCTTGGTTGCTCCCAAATTTGTTGCTTAACTTTGAAAATTTCTTCTTCTTCTTTTTGTTGTTGTTTCCTAAGAATTCATCAACTTTCCTCTTCTCTCCGACTTCATCCTAGTCGACAGTCCTTTTCTTAATCATGCTTTCTACAGACCTTGTAGCCAAGATGGTTGCTGTCATAACTCCCCCCCCCCCAGCAACTGAGGCGGTGGAACATGATGGGCTATGCGACTTAGTTCATGGATCACAAACAATTGAATATATAGAACAAGTACAACGATAAACAAAACAGTAGTTGTATTCCATCTTGAAGTTTGAATACATTGTTCTTACATATAATAATGGAGTACTTAAATTGCCTTAACAGGTAGGCAGATATAACAAAATCTAGAAAACTAGGTCGCCTAAAATCCATGACTATTTTGTCGTCTAAAAAGCTTGTTTAGTGAGGATACATGTAATTTTGAGGGTCAACAGAAGCTTGGTGAGAGTTATAGGTTTTCTACTAGTGAAGTAGTGGTACTTTTAAAACGACCAAAATGTATTTTCTTTGTAAGCAAAACCATACTTATAAATGAGTTTCTAAAAGACTTTAGAGAGACTTTGAAAACCAAAATCTGTTTTTCCATAAGCAAAACCCTATCCATAACTATTTTAAAGTGAGAGAGAAACCAAATACATGGTTTGTAGAGAGACTATCAATGTTTTTAGTGAGGTCTATAACCAAGCTATACGACTAGAATACCATATATGAAGCTTCATTGGACATGACAGAACTGATGGCATAAGTATCACCCGCTTCGATTTGGCATTGTGGTTGTAGCTAGCAACCACAGGTGGTGGTGTGAACCCGTATAGATATATACATATGTATCTCGCTCTGTTGATTAACGATTATAGGTATTTATACCTAAGTAATGAATAGCGTCTCAATATAAAAATCACTAACTAATGTATACGAATAACTCCCAGCACTAACTTATACGTGGATATGTCACTAGGCAAAATGATTTATGATGAGTAGTGTTTCGCCATAAAGGCCGAGTATGTTTGATAAGTATATATGTAACAATGTAAGATACTCGCTTAATAAAGTGGTAAATCTTATTGTAGTGTACACATGTACATGTATAATTCTGAGTTATGATATTTATAACTATACGTATATATATATATATATATATATATATATATATATATATATATATATATATATATATATATATATATATATGATAAGTTTGAAATACTACAAAGGTGGTAATCCTTTATGACGTGCGATTTATGACATACATTGTCACATAAAATCATAACTCGTTGTAGTGAACTGATATGTAATTTTTTGTCTAGTTGTAACATGTTAAACAACCATAACATATATGTATCAAGTTTATTACTAGTTTATTCGTAAATAATATGTTACTTTACAAAATAACATTTATAAAATAGATATTGGTTTGTAAGTGTTTATCATAAACAAAATACGATCTTGCACATGTGTTCTCCCCTAAAGTTTATAAAAGCTTAAAAAGAGGAGCCGTAAATACTCACCCTTGATGCATGATTTTCAGTCTAGATGTGAGTATGGTTTGTTTTCCGGGAAGCACCTCGAGAGAGAACAACTAGCAACAAACTTAACCCGGTTGCATGGACTCAAAATAACCCACAAAACAACAATAGAAAAAGTCAAGACTTACACATGGAAATGACATAGAAAAGCAGCAAGCATGAGATGGGAAAAGGTGGCTGCTGAATGGTGGATTAATGGTGGTAGTGTGGTAGCAGGAGGTTGCTCTGATAGTGTAACGCCTGTGTTTCCGAGCTTGCCATTTTTAGCAATGTAATAGTCTAGGTTAACTTTGGTAACCCATTTTGAAATAATAGAAGTATATTATTTGAGTATTATGTGTTTTGTGCCTAATTGCTTAATTATGTGGTTTGATTAATTAACAATAAAAATAAGCGTCAAAAGTAAAGTATGAGATAAGTCCAATATCTTTACATAAAATTGTAGTGGTCGAAATGAGGTTTCCGAATATATAAAGAATGCCAAAATCCGAGTTATAACGAAGAAGTTATGACCTGTCGAAGTTTCGCGACAGAACCGGCATGACCCAGCGCGACCCAGCGCGACGTAAATAGTGAATTTAAGGTAGATAGATATCTATTGTAATGCCCGTGTTTCTAGGCTAGACATTAATATTGACATAATGGTCTAGGTTAACCTTTGTAACTTATTTAGAAGAAACAAAAAGGAATTATGCGAATTATGTGCTTTATGCTTAATTATTAAGGTTTAATTAATTAAAAATAAAAATAAGCGTCAAAATTAAAGTGTGAGATAAGCCTGATATCTTTACATAAAGTTGTAGTGGTCGAAACAAGGATTTCGGGGATATAAGGAATGCCGAAATCTGAGTTATAACGAAGAAGTTATGACCTGTCGAAGTTTCGCGACAAAACCGGCACGGTGCTGAATGTCGTAAAAAGTGAGTTTTTGATAAACTACTTTTTAGCCTTAGTAATCTAAATGAAAGTTGTAGTATTCGTTAAACCGAGAAGTTCGATAAAAAGAACGCCCAAATCTGACTTCGTATGAGGAAGTTATGATTTTTCGAAGTTTCAGCGCAGCAGTAGACAGCTAAAAAACTCGAATTTTAGATTGAGCGATTTTTAGCCGACACAACCTAAACGAGAATTGAAGTTCTCATCATTAGGAGCACAAAGGTAAAAAGTCTGACGAAAACGGACGTCGGATGAAGAAGTTATGATTTTTTAACAAATTTCCTGTCCCGGTCTGTTAAAAATAATAATATAAAATTTAAAGTCAAAATTAGCCGACGGAGTCTAAACGAAAGTTGTAGATCGTAATTTTAGCTACGCGTGCATATAAAGAACGTCAAAAACGGAGCTCGTATGCAAAAGTTATGAATTTTAGAAGTTTTGGCACGGAAACCGAGAAATTTCGCATAGTCACAATTGCCACGTCACCCTCGCTTAGAATGTGACACGTGTCCTGCTGAGTCACCTGGCTGCTGAGTCATCAGGTTGCTGAGTCACCGAGGCTGCTGAGTCATGCGAAGCCATGTGCCCTCTTCTGATTCGACCGAGGAGGAGGCCCAATCCGAAGCAGCCAGCTCCCCAGCCGAAGCTTCGCCTAGCTGCCGCGTGTGTCCGAGCCTCGCATAGCCTAGCTCCGAGCCTCGCGGGTGCGCCAGTATGCCGCGGTCCACCTAGAAGCCGCCAGCGAGCCCTCGCAGGTGCGAGCCATGTGTGAGCCATGTGCGAGCCATGCGAGCCATGTGCGAGCCTTCGCCTGCGAGCCTTCTCAACCGTTGGATCAGAAGCTTCTCAGCCGTCCGATCAGAAGCTTCCCCCTATAAATAGAAGGCTGCGAGCCTTCTCGGATATTTTTAAGAAATTACCACTTTTAGCCCCTTTCTCCATATTTCTTTCATTTTAACATCCCGCAAAGCCCCGGTATCGATTGTAAAGCCCGGAATACACCACGAAGTGCCCGAGAAGCCCGGAAAATTTATCTTTTCGGTTTCGAAGCCCGACCTTTCGCAGAGCCCGATTTCTCAATAAAACTCCCGGTTTTATTAGAAACAATCGTTTTAGGAAACGAATTGCTGCCCGATTTTCACGAAAATAAGTGAGTGTGTAGTTACTTTCAATTTACACATAGATATGAAGTATTTACCTTGAAATACGTGTTATGTGTAAATATATTAATTGTTTGATTGAGGTGACTGTTGAATTGATGTTTTATACAAGTTTTAAACTGTATATGCTTTTTATCTACAAAATATGTTGGGTAGAACATGGGTAGATGAAATAGTGGGTATGATGAAAGGTGAGTTGGATAAAGGAGATGATCAATAATATTGATCATGAGTTGAGGGTGAGTGGTGAAAATTTGAGAGAATCACTTACCCAAATTGTTGGCCCCCGTCATTCAGCAAAGTATGGATGACAACCATGGACTATTCTAGACAGTCTATGGAACACTAGCAGGCCCGCAACCTGTAGGTGTAATGAACTATATGTTCATTTGCTGTACTCTAAAACCCATTGACATGTATTGCAGGAGAGAACACCTGTAAATAATACTGTCGATAAATGAGAGCTATGGACTTAGCACATGTTGAATAAACTTTGGCAGCTATGGAATTAGTGCCCGTTGTATAAACCCCGGTCACGAGGTGACTTTGTGTCTATTCCTTAGGATGAATCCTTAGGAAGGAGTGATAGTTGACTCTTAGGGTAAACCCTTAAGAAATAAATAAAATAATGGGGTTTGGGGTAGTTAGGTTGATTAATTGATGTTTAAACATAATAAATTTATGTATTGTGGGTTGAAAACCCTATATGCTCACCAGGCTTCCAAGCCTGACCCACTCAGCTGTTTATATTACAGGTAGAGGACCCCGAGCATAGTCGGAAGATGATGATGAGTGAATTTTGGATTATAGGCCAGTAGTTACAAATAATTGTCGTAAGGCTTATAATGTCTTGTTTATGCTTTTGATCTATATTGGAACATGACATCCCGAGGTTTTGATATAAAAAGAAATGATATATTTCTTAAAGAAAGGTTTTGACAAACTTTTATCATATTTTGTTTTCGGGACCAACTCCGCAACATCTTTTATAAAGATTTCTCTGATTTGATTTTTAAAAAGCATAAATTAAATCGGTCTTTTCTTGCCGAGAAATTAAGGGATGTCACAGTTGGTATCAAAGCATTAGTTTAAGCGAACTAAGAAATTGTGGAATTTCTAGACTTGAACTTAGAATGCTAAGTGATGATTGTGAGATGAGTGTCTACCATATTTTAGACACGAGCACTAGTTCATTTTAGGGAAGATGCCTAAAATGCCCTTATGTGCTAAATGTTTTGTGTTATAGCTATAATGATGCTATTATTTGTTCGGATCTATGGTCTGTTGCCGACCGGATCTGGAAACCTTATGTGTGTAGGATTCTAAACGTATGACTACGATATTGGAACTAACATATAAACGTTTCGAAGACTTAACATCTAACAAAAATGAAGATCTAAGTTCACCTACGATTGGTATATAGATCGAAATGCCGAGTACTCAAAGTGGGTTCGGAAGTGATAATCCACAGCCTGAGTCAATCACGATGACTGGAGTGCAGGCAATGGTACGTACGATGTTAGGTGAACAGATGGAAGAAACAAAACGTTTACTTCAACAAAGTAAGGATGAACTTATTGTGCCAGTACTTCAGGCATCTGTTCTTGAGGCAACTATTAGGGTTGCCAAGTCTATTGAGGAAATGATCAATGACACAACCGCCAACAAAGTTGAAGTTGGCAAGAAGAGGAAATTTGAGGGCTCTTCAAGGCCTAACAAGAGCAACATATCCATAAAGTTTGGCAAAAGAAGAGATAAAGGAAAATGGTGCGGGAAGTGCAAAAATAAACACTCTGGGAATTGTGACGGGAAGGTGAAGTGCTTTAAGTGTGGAGAAATAGGGCATTACGCCAATAAGTGTACGATTCCCAAGGAGGTGTGCTACGGATGTAAAGAAGAAGGCCATATTTCTAAGAATTGTCAGAAGAACAATGAAGTAACAAGGCCAAGTGCACCATCAATGCCAAAGGAATTTCAGGATATCCTTGAAGAAGCGATTAATAACACTAAGAAGTAGAAGTCAAGACTTGATACCCGAAGATCAAGTTACGAAGTAGTAATGTGAATAGTAACAAGTAGTTTAGCCTATGAGAGGCATAGTGTAGGGTAAACTTGAACCTTTGTGTAATCGTTTCAAGGAAATAAAATAAACCCTGGTTTTGTCGTCTGATGAATAGAATGGCTGGTGTAATTTTTGAAGTTGTCCCAATCATCTGGAATTTCCATCACCAACCAAGTTGAAGTAGAGTTGATCATTGAAGATACGCGTGAAAGAAGTCCTAGTAGAGTCTAGGAAAATTTTATGATTAATTGGACACATTTGTATGTGTTAAATTGTTTTGTGATTTTAGGACTTGGGGACTGCGAGACAGTACTTGGGACGAGTATGAGTAGGTGTGAATAGTAGTAGAGATCTATACTACTGGAAGCACAGGACTCGCACTTGGATTAGGGAAAGTCACAAGGTTACCAAGAAGCTATTATTTGATTCTGTCTTGTTCTAGTCTGTCGTTACCATCGTTTCGGTAATGACTAAGAAGATGATTGTTATTCCGACCTTAGAGGTCATATTGAATTGAGTCCGACTAAGATGAGTATGTTACGTGGTTCAGAGAACCAAGTTCGATGTAGCATTTGACTTAAGCCAGAAGATTGAAGTAAAAGATGATTAAAGCGATCAACAGAAGTATCGCACTCATTGTTAAAGAAGTTGATATTTAGGAATCATACATGTTGAACTGTGATTGTATCACATTAGAACATGAAGGAAGGTGTAGTTTGTTCTGGAAATTGTCCCAATGAGATCCTGAGTCTAAGTAGTGCAGTATACAATGAGAGATCATTAGAACATGACCCATCGGTCTATTACAATAAATGAAGGAAAGTACTTATTCCAAGAAGAAGAAGGAGTCCTCAATAAGGAATTATTTTGTAACTCGAAGGTTACGATTGAAGGTCCTATAAAGATCTGAAGCTTTTAGGATTAGCTGGATATTATTACTGAATTATCCAAGACTTTTCTTCGATTGCGATTCCATTTTGACCCACAAAGGAGCTCTCTATACTTGGAATGAGAAGCATAGGAAGCTTTGAGAAGTTAAAGAAGAAGTTGTGTGAAGCATCGATTCTTTCGTTACCTAAAGGAGTTGATGACTTCACAGTTTATAGTAATGCCTCTGGAGTTGGGTTAGGATGTGTTCTGACCCAAATGGATAAGGTGATAGCATATTCATCGAGGCAATTGAAAGAGCATGAAAAGAACTACCCCACTCACGATTTGGAGTTGGCAGCGGTAGTATTCGCCCTAAAGATATGGAGGCATTATCTTTATGCCACAAAGTGTAAACTTTTCACTGATCATAAGAGTCTTCAGTATCTCTTTAATCAGAAGGAATTGAACATGAGGCAACAACGCTGGCCAGAGTTACTCAAGGATTACGACTGCGAGATACTTTACCACCCTGGTAAAGCAAATGTGGTTGCTGATCCTCTCAGTCGGAAGGTAAACCTTGAAAAGTAAAGGCCAAGAGCGTTGAGAATTGAAGTTGTCTCGACAATTGTAGAAATTATAAAGAAAGCTCAAGATGAAGCTTTAGAGAAAAGTGACCGAAAGGAAGCACGTTTGGGCAAAACGTTAGTGTTTGGTACAAACAACCAAGGGTTGAAGGTATTCCAAGATAGAATTTGGGTACCTAAGACAGGTGAAATAAGGGATCTTCTGATGGAAGAAGCTCACAAGACCATGTACTCGATTCATCCCGGCAGTACAAAAATGTATAGGGATCTAAAACCCTATTATTGGTGGTCGACGATGAAACTCGATGTTGCTAAGTATGTGGCTGAGTGTGTAACTTGTGCTAGGGTTAAGGCAAAACATCAGAAACCGTATGGGAGTTTAGAACCTTTACCCGTACCCATGGGTAAATGGGAAGACGTCACCATGGATTTTGTGACTAAACTGCCCAGAACAAGGAACGGTCACGACATGATTTGGGTAGTCGTTGATCGCTTCACTAAGAGTGCGCATTTCATAGTGGCCAAAGAGAAATGGTCAATGGATAAAATTGCGAATTCTTAAGTGAAGGAAATTGTGAGGCTTCGCGGTGTTCCGTTAACGATTGTGTTCGATCGTGATAGCCGTTTTACCTCAAGGTTTTGGAGGAGTCTACAAGAGGAATTGGGTACCAAGTTGTGTTTGAGTACAACTTACCATCCGCAAACCGATGGTCAAAGCGAGCGAACGATTCAAACATTGGAGTACATGCTAAGAGCATGTACCCTAGAATTCCAAGGTAACTGGGATGAACACTTACCTTTAGTAGAATTCTCCTATAATAATACTTTCCACTCAAGCATTAAGATGGCACCTTATCACGCTTTGTATGGGGAAAAGTGTCGAACGCCATCATGTTGGCTGGAAGCTGGGGAAAAGCAATTTATGGGACCTGAAATAGTCCATGAGACTGCTGAAAAGTTGAAAGTGATAAGGGAAAGGATGTTAGCTACTCAAGATCGACAAAAGAGTTATGCTGACAAGAAAAGACAACCGATATCCTTTGATGTTGGAGATTCGGTTTTACTTAAAGTCTCGCCGTGGAAGGGACTTATAAGATTTGGGAAACGTGGGAAGTTGAGTCCAAGGTTTATTGGACCATTTAAAGTTCTTAAGAGAATCCGCAATCAAGCTTACAAGCTAGAATTACCGAAAGAACTAGAGAGTATTCATAACACCTTTCATGTGTTTTATTTGAGAAAATTCACGGGAGGTGTGCCCGACATAATTCCCATTTCTGAATTAAGGTTGGACGAGAACAAGAGGTTAATTGGAGAACCTGAGGCAATCGTTAACCGTAAGACTAAGAAGTTGTAACATAAGATAGTCGATTTAGCGCCTATACGTTGGAAACTTATAAATGGGCCAAATCCCACCTGGGAAACGGAGAGTGACATAGTGAGTCGCTACCCGTAGTTGTTTGTTGTTGTGTGATTCCGGGGACGGAATCATCCTAAGGGGGAGAGATTTGTAATGCCCGTGTTTCTAGGCTAGGCATTAATATTGACATAATGGTCTAGGTTAACCTTTGTAACTCATTTAGAAGAAACGAAAAGGAATTATGTGAATTATGTGTTTTATGCTTAATTATTAGGGTTTAATTAATTAAAAATAAAAATAAGCGTCAAAATTAAAGTGTGAGATAAGCCCGATATCTTTACATAAAGTTGTAGTGGTCGAAACAAGGATTTCGGGGATATAAGGAATGCCGAAATCTGAGTTATAACGAAGAAGTTATGACCTGTCGAAGTTTCGCGACAAAACCGGCATGGTGCTGAATGTCGTAAAAAGTGAGTTTTTGATAAAATACTTTTTAGCCTTAGTAATCTAAACGAAAGTTGTAGTATTCGTTAAACCGAGAAGTTCGATAAAAAGAACGCCCAAATCTGACTTCGTATGAGGAAGTTATGATTTTTCGAAGTTTCAGCGTAGTAGTAGATAGCTAAAAAACTCGAATTTTAGATCGAGAGATTTTTAGCCGACACAACCTAAACGAGAATTGAAGGTCTCTTCATTAGGAGCACAACGGTAAAAAGTCTGACGAAAACGGACGTCAGATGAAGAAGTTATGAATTTTTAACAGATTTCTTGTCCTGGTCTGATAAAAATAATAATATAAAATTTAATATCAAAATTAGCCGATGGAGTCTAAACGAAAGTTGTAGATTGTAATTTTAGCTACGCGTGCATATAAAGAACGTCAAAAACGGAGCTCGTATGCGAAAGTTATGAATTTTAGAAGTTTTGGCACGAAAACCGAGAAATTTCGCATAGTCACAATTGCCACGTCACCCTCGCTTAGAATGTGACACGTGCCCTACTGAGTCACCTGGCTGCTGAGTCATCAGGTTGCTGAGTCACCGAGGCTGCTGAGTCATGCGAAGCCACGTGCCCTCTTCTGATTCGACCGAGGAGGAGGCCCAATCCGTAGCAGCCAGCTCCCCAGCCGAAGCTTCGCCCAGCTGCCGCGTGTGTCCGAGCCTCGCATAGCCTAGCTCCGAGCCTCGCAGGTGCGCCAGTAAGCCGCGGTCCACTTAGAAGCCACCAGCGAGCCCTCGCAGGTGCGAGCCATGTGCGAGCCATGCGAGCCATGTGCGAGCCTTCGCCTGCGAGCCTTCTCAGCCGTTGGATCAGAAGCTTCTCAGCCTTCCGATCAGAAGCTTCCCCCTATAAATAGAAGGCTGCGAGCCTTCTCGGATATTTTTAAGAAATTGCAACTTTTAGTCCCTTTCTCCATATTTCTTTCATTTTAACATCCCGCAAAGCCCCGGTATCGATTGTAAAGCCCGGAATACACCACGAAGTGCTCGAGAAGCCCGGAAAATTTATCTTTTTGGTTTCGAAGCCCGACTTTTCGCAGAGCCCGGTTTCTCAATAAAACTCCCGCTTTTATTAGAAACGATTGTTTTAGGAAACGAATTGCTGCCCGATTTTCACCAAAATAGGTGAGTGTGTAGTTACTTTCAATTTACATATAGATATGAAGTATTTACCTTGAAATACGTGTTATGTGTAAATATATTAATTGTTTGATTGAGGTGACTGTTCAATTGATGTTTTATACAAGTTTTAAACTGTATATGCTTCTTATCTACAAAATATGTTGGGTAGAACATGGGTAGATGAAATAGTGGGTATGATGAAAGGTGAGTTGGATAAAGGAGATGATCAATAATATTGATCATGAGTTGAGGGTGAGTGGTAAAAATTTGAGAGAATCACTTACCCAAATTGTTGGCCCCCGTCATTCAGCAGAGTATGGATGACAACCATGGACTATTCTAGACAGTCTATGGAACACTAGCAGGTCCGCAACCTGTAGGTGTAATGAACTATATGTTCATTTGCTGTACTCTAAAACCCATTGAGATGTATTGCAGGAGAGAACACTTGTAAATAATACTGTCGATAAATGAGAGCTATGGACTTAGCACATGTTGAATAAACTTTGGCAGCTATGGAATTAGTGCCCGTTGTATAAACCCCGGTCACGAGGTGACTTTGTGTCTATTCCTTAGGATGAATCCTTAGGAAGGAGTGATAGTTGATTCTTAGGGTAAACCCTTAAGAAATAAATAAAATAATGGGGTTTGGGGTAGTTAGGTTGATTAATTGATGTTTAAACATAATAAATTTATGTATTTTGGGTTGAAAACCTTATATGCTCACCAGGCTTCCAAGCCTGACCCACTCAGCTGTTTATATTACAAGTAGAGGACCCCGAGCATAGTCGGATGATGATGATGAGTGAATTTTGGATTATAGGCCAGTAGTTACAAATAATTGTCGTAAGGCTTATAATGTCTTGTTTATGCTTTTGATCTGTATTGGAACATGACATCCCGAGGTTTTGATATAAAAAGAAATGATATATTTCTTAAAGAAAGGTTTTGACAAACTTTTATCATATTTTGTTTTCGGGACCAACTCCGCAACATCTTTTATAAAGATTTCTCTGATTTGATTTTTAAAAAGCATAAATTAAATCGGTCTTTTCTGGCCGAGAAATTAGGGGATGTGACATCTATCCTTGGTGATCTAAATGATAATTGAAGATCTCATCGATAGTAGTGCAACGACGGAAAGACAGATGAAAACGGAGTTCAGATGAAGGAGTTATGAATTTCGAACAAAGTTTTCCTGTCCCGGCCTACTAAAGATAATATATAAGTAATATACTTATTATATATTAAAAATAAAGTCAAAATTAGCCAATGGAGTCTAAACGAGAGTTGTAGAGCATAATCTCACCTTCGCGGTGATATAAAGAACGTCGAAAACGGAGTTCGTATGCGAAAGTTATGAATTTCTAAAGTTCGGGCCGCGAAACCCCAAAACTATCAGAGACCACGACGTGGCAAGCAGTGCCACGACGTGGCAAGTCTCCTGACACCTCCGGGAGGCCCCCAGATGCAACTTGGGATGACGCATGCAGTGACGACCAAGCCCACGACGTGGGAAAAGGTTGCCACGACGTGGCAAGGGCCAAATTTGCCCTATAAATAGATTTGAAGGGCCAACCGTTTAGGGTTGCTATTTTCTCTCTTCTCTCTCCCGTTTTAACTCGATTTGCGTGCCAGAAGTAGCCCGAAGCCCCGGTATCATTCCCGAGTCCCGAAGCAAGATCCGAAGCCCCGAGAATCCCGAAGAGCGTGATTCCCGAGCCGAAGCTCTGCCCGCGAGAAGTTCGATTTTTGTGAGATCTTCCAGATCTATGGAGAGATACTACTTCTACAAGCCGTAGTGCTGTCTGATCATCTTCTGATCAAGTGAGTGTATACTACATTTCATAAACACGATAATAATACAAGTATGGTTTGAGTGTATTAAGTATATTGTTGTTTATGTGTATAATTTTGTTCTTATATGTGTGAATGTATATTCATTCTCTTCTATCTCATAGATCTGATTTAGTTTCTATGAAATATGTGTTATGTGGGTGTGCCTCATCTGTTATGTGGAATATGTATTGCATGAAAATGATATACAAGTTTTAAACTATGTATGAAAATATATATTTTTATCTACTAATATGTTGGGTAGAACATGGGTAGATAGTTGGTGTGTAATAAACAGATGAGAGGCCTCGATGTTGTTGTTGTTGTTGATCTAGTTATTCAGCGGAGTATGAATAACGACCAGGACTCTTTCTAGACAGTCCAGTGGAATGCTAGCAGGTTCACAACCTGTAGGTGATGTGAATGATGTGTTCACCGGTGTACTCTATCCCCCTCATGGTTGCCTTTAGGATATCTATTGTTGAGGAAACCCCTTAGCAGTAATGTCCGTCCCGATGAAAATCCTAGATTAGGTCCCTTGAGATAGATATTTTAGGGACGTAAAGTGAGGATAACAGGAATGGGTAATCGGGATAGTGATTGGTTGGTGAAATTAAATATAATTTATTTATTGTGGGTTGAAAACCCTATATGCTCACCAGGCTCCCAAGCCTGACCCACTCAGTTTTATTTGTATTACAGGAAGTGGCGCAAGGGCGTAAGATGGATGAATCATCGAGTTGTTTTGTTTACAAGTCTGTATATGTATATATTTGTTGAATGACTTGTAATGTTATCGTTTATGCTTTATGGTCTGTATCGGAACATGACATCCCGAGTTTTGATTATATAATGAAAATGCATCTCTTGATGAAATGCTTTGATAATTATTATTTTATCATGTTTTTTTTTGGGAACAAATTCCGCAACACTTTTAAATCAAAAGGCTTTACTCTGAAATTATTTTAAAACACATAAATGAAATCGGTCTTTTCTAGCCGTGATTTTGGGGATGTCACAGATAGCCTCCTTGCTGCTTCCTATTTTGTGTCCCGATGGTGAACAATAAAAGGAGGGGCTCAGCAGTAAACAACAGTCGTGGGTGGTGGCTGGTCGACTAAAATAGGGGGCACAAGGTGGAGGGCAGTGGTGTCTTTGGTGCTTCTCGGTGGTCAACAACCGTGGCTAAAACCACCTTCAGTTAGTCAAATACACCAACAATGCCGATGGTTTATACCATTGAAGTGAGAGGTAATGGGAGGTAAGATGATGTTGCACGTGGGTATGGCCAAGAGAAGAAGCAATGGGCTCGTCATACACTCTTCCATTAATGTATGGAAGTACATAGTGATGTCATCTTTATCAAAAGGCCCTTATAACCTTTCTAGATTTGTGTGCCAAGACCTCGATACCTAATAATTTTTTTGAAAGTGACAAATGATAGACCCGAGTGCAATGATTCCAAAAACCTGAACATATTAATTTTTCGAGTTGTAGAACTTCGAGAAATTGCATTTAAAGATTCCTGTTTAATTTGACCCGATTCATTTGATTTTTCGATTTTTACAAATAGTTTTGCTAAAAGTATTCCACGTTTGGATTAAAATAATAGAGCATAGTCTGAGTCCAAAAATGTTCTCAAAATTTCCATCTAAGGTGTTCAAGTAACTCAACAGTTCGAAACGGTTTATGCAGTTTAAAGAAAATTAGTACTATAGTTGCTTTTTTTCTTATAACAGCCTTATCCTTTGCATACGAGATCCATTTTTGACGTTCTTTATATTTGTCACACCCCAAAACCACGAACGGCGGAAATGTTCAGGGGTGGAGGACGCCATGTACAGTATCACAACAGTGTAATATAATAAACAAGCAACAACATCATCCATTGCATTATAATTAGAGTTTCAATACATGTGTGTTCTTTCATAATGTACAACAATAAAATGAATAATCAAAATAAGGCGAGTCTTGTCTGTGCTCCATCTTCTCAAAAACCTGACCACCGCACCTGTCTAACTGATGACATGAGAATACAAGTTATTTTGAAAGCGAGTATCAACTTTAAAGCTGGTGAATTCATAAGAAATTAAGTGTCGTTGTCTTGCTTATGAAAATCTATTATGAAGGCCATGTAAACCTTTAAATGAAAATGTTGAGGTAAGTATGAAATCCCTAGAAAAACCCTTATTTTCTAGAAGTATGAAATGTAGTCTTCTATCAAGACCCGAATGTTTAGTAAGTAAAATGATAGTTTTCCTTTGGTTGTTTAGTACTAAAGTACTTAGTCTAACTTATCGTTTATGTGAATATATCACAAAATAAAGTAAAATAGGAAAATGATATGATAGTCTTCTACCAAGACCCTAATGTTCTGTTATGACTAAGTAGTCTTCTACCAAGACTCGAATGTTCTGTTATGACTAAGTAGTCTTCTACCAAGACCCGAATGTTCTGTAAGTAATATGATAGCTTTTCCTTTCTATTGAGTAGTAGTAGAGTACTTAGTCTAACTCATCGTTTATGTGAAAGTATCACAAAATAAAGTAAAATAGGAAAATGATATGATAGTCTTCTACCAAGACCCTAATGTTCTGTTATGACTAAGTAGTCTTCTACCAAGAATCGGATGTTCTGTTATGACTAAGTAGTCTTCTACCAAGACCCGAATGTTCTGTAAGTAATATGATAGCTTTTCCTTTCTATTGACTAGTACTAGAGTACTTAGTCTAACTCATCGTTTATGTGAAATTATCACAAAATAAAGTAAACAGGAAAAATATAATCATGTAAGTGTTAGCCGGAGGTACTGGTGCTAACAAGACGAATGTAACTGTTATCCCGAGGTACTAGCGCTAACATAATACATATAACCTAATGAACCTCCGAAGATTGTCCACTTGTCCTCTGTAGCAGCAGCAGGGCGGAGGAATGGTTAGTCCCCGTGAAGGTACTCCTAGTATAAGTAATAACCGTAGGCATCCGTAGATGTTCATCACCCACTGTTGCTAACAGATGAGTTCCGGAATGGTTAGTCCCGTACGTATATCCCGAGGTACTGTGGGATAGAGGCCCATCTAGGTATCCCGAGGTACTGCGGGATAGGGTCCTGTCTAGATATCCCGAGTTACTGTGGGATATGCAGGAAGATTTACATAGAAGGTACTAATAAATCATCCTCGCAATTCGAGATACAAGTATTCAAGGTAAGTAAATACAGGATAATGCACCTATGTAGAAGTGTTCCTGTATGGTATTCATGTAAGTGTGTTCATGTAACAGGTAAGTATATGTAAACATATTCATGTATCATGTAATCCTAAGTACGTGTACTCATGTATCATGTAAGGTATTGGTATAGACTCATGAATGAACTGACTCTTGTGTGATTCCTTGTAGTAGTAATAATGTTTGATATCTTCTAAATATCCCTATGATAATTAACAGGAAGGTAAGTGGTTGTTCAAGTAGATTTATGCACCCTCGATACACCAGGGTGTGGGAAACTAAACGAAGGATGAAAACTATAATCTCTATCATATAATGAACATATGCGCATAAGTATAGTTTGATTCAAGAAGGTAAAATAATGGTTTTACAAGATATCTAGGAGTTTTGAACAATAATTATGAATGACTTGATGTCATTTTTAATAAACATTTCAAAACTAATACTTTTGTTATCAAGGTATTTTAAGATAGAAAACCACTTCATGTGTCACCTTTTGAAATATGTGAAATCTACTGAGTGAAAACACAGTTACAAAATACATAAGATTGATTTAATAACATACTGTTTTCTACTTGTATTCCCCCCCCCCCCTTAAAACATTTAAAATCATTTAAAACATTGATTAAGGGTTATGAACTCACTTGTAGTTGGTGATTGGGATGAACTGGACGGTATAGGATTGTTAGGTGTCAAGTGAGGACTTGTACACACACTACGATCCTAATGAACATATAATCACATATATGCATTCAATTAGTCTTAAATCACTAAATGATAAAGTTAAGACATCCTAGACATAATAAACACTTTATATAAGTGTTTTAAGCCCTAAGGATTGCATCTAAGCTATTGTGGGACAAGGTACTTGTGTTTAGGGTTCCAAAGGACCCTATATGTGAGTTTACTCCCCATATACTATCACACATGGAGTTTACGGTTGTAAACTCTTGAGTTTACGGCCGTAAACTCCCAACCATGGGGTATTTGTGTGTTTTGATGTCCCAAATGCTTTCTAGAATTATTCTAACTTGGTGGTTCCATCCTTGAAGGGGTTTAAGGTCTAGAAATACTCCAATTGGGAGTTTACGGCCCCAAGGCCATTCCCCTTGGAGTTTATGGCCGTAAACTCTGTTGGGGTGTTGTTTTTGTTGTTTTCAAGCCTTATGCATTTGAAGGATAGGTTCTAGGCTTTTATTCCAAGCATATGAAGGCATTAGGCACACTTTGGTGCCCCTTTAGTGAGTTTACGGCCCATGAACCATGTCATGGCCGTAAACTCTCTTTGAAATGTGATTCTTATGTGTTTAAGGCCTTAGATTAAATGGGAAACAATTCTATGTAAAGGTCTAGGGCTTTAGGTGTATTAATAACACCCTTTTGTCCATTTCCATGGAGTTTGCGGCCTAAGATTGCTCTTGGGCCGTGAACTCCCATGTGTTTGTGTTCTTTGATTGTTTTTTTTGTCCTTAATACACCTACAATTGAGTCTAAGGCAGTAGCATAACATAAGGAACAAGCTAGGCTTGGTTTCGGGAGTTTACCGCCCAAGAACACCTTGGGGAGTAAACTCCTAGATCTAATGATTTAGCCGTCTAAATCATGTTATAAGCACCTAATAAGCATTCTAACATTACTAGAAAGAGTTACTCATGTTTTGGTATAAAAACCCAAAGATCCGTGAGAGAGAAAATGGCTTTTCTCTAGTTGGAAATGTGAATAATGAATGAATTTGGTTCAGAATTCTATTTATAGTCCTGAGATACTTTGGCAGAAAATATTTTTATTCCTGAAATGAGCTCTAATATAATAGAGTGTTGGAATAACAGTGTTGCACAGAACCCTAGTGCACCCACTCTCCTGATATTTCCTGAAGTGTAAACCCTGAATTACTCAAACTTACGCGAAAAGTCTGAAAATTAACTGTGATTGCTATAACTTCTATTGAAGTGATATATTTTGTACAGAATGGAAATTTCGGATAGTCAAAATATTTTCAAACTCAGGTGAACATGTACTTTGAGACTAGAGTGTTTTCTTCGCTCACAAATTCTTAATACAAATTTTCAGTTTTTAGACACATTAACCAGGGTTATAATTTGTGCTTTATGATTCGTTTGAGATTTTCTACAACTGGAAGTAAGATACTATCTCATATCTTATTTTAATTGTAATGACACTACTTATTTTTCAAAATATGCATTAAAATCTAATAGGTTATGTTTGAGATTTATGATTAATTTGAGATTTTCTATAAGTGGTAGTAAGATACTATCTCATATCTTATTTTAATTTTAATGACACTATTTATTTTTCAAAATATGCATTAAAATCCAATAGGTTATGTTACAAAGAGGTTCGCAGTGAATTGACTATCTATAGGTTTAGACCTAAATTCAGGGATGTCACATTACCTCCCAGTTAATGGAATCTCATCCAATAATTATTTCGTTCTGTTAGTGGAGAGGGAACCTCTGAACAGTTGAGGGTACTTCTATTTCATCTAATCTTCGTATTCCCAAGTAAACTACGGCCTTCTACGAGAGTTCCATCGGTTTGAGGCTTTTGATTTCTCGATCCATGATCTCCACCGGTTCCTCCACGAAGTGAAGTTTAGTGTTGACCTGGATCTCATCAGAGGAATAACAAGATTTTCATCAGAGAGACACTTCTTGAGATTACACATGTGGAAGGTATTGTGAACATTGTTGAGTTTTTGAGGTAACTTGAGTTTTTAGGCCACCAGACCAATCCTTTCCATGATTTCAAAAGGTCCGATGTATCGGGGATTTAGTTTACCTCGTTTTCCAAATCTAATGACACCTTTCCATAGTGTGACCTTTAGTAAGACACAGTCTCTTACTTTGAATTCTAGGGGTTTACGTGTCACGTCAACATAGGTTTTCTGACGACTACATGCGGCCTTTAATCATTTCTTTATCTAAAAAATATTTTATGTTGTTTCATGAATGATCTCAAGACCAGCTAGTAGAGTATCTCTAACATGCTTTCTAGCCAGTTGAGTATGTCCAACTTCTTCCCACCATATCGTAGAACGAGATATGTGTCCGTAAAAGGCCTCAAATGGAATAGCCTTTATGCTAGTATGATATGTATTGTTGTATGAAAACACAACTAACGTAATTGAGTAGCCCATACATTACCAAATTCTATTACACAAGCACGAAGCATGTCTTCCAGAGTATGTATCGTCATTTCACTTTGTCCTTCCGTTTGAGGATGATATGCAATACTAATGTCTATTTTGGTTTCTAAGGACCTCTGTAATGATTTCTAAAATCTGGAAGTGAACCTGCTATCTCAGTCGGAGATGATAGATATTGGCACATCATGCAGTCTGACTATTTCCTTGAGATAGGTCTTGGTGAGTTTCTCCATATTGTCAATTTCTTTGATGGCTAGGAAATGGGTAGACTTGCTCAAGCGGTCAAACACTACCTAAATGGTGTCGTAATCGTTTGAAGTTTTTGGAAACTTCATTGTGAAGTCCATGGTTATCTGTTCCCATTTCCATTCCAGGACTTAACGGTTGTTGTAGTAGACCAGATGGCTTCTGGTACTCTGCTTTGACTTTGGAGCAAGTCAAGCATTTACTGACATATATGGTAATCTCAGCCTTCATGTTAGGCCACCAATAAAGCTTCTGAAGATCGAGTTACATTTTATCTGATCCGGGATGTATCAAATATCTCGACTTATAAGCTTCTCTTAAAATTAGAATCTAGACTTCACCAAACCTTGGGGTCCAAATTCGGTTCATGAAATATCGTGTCCCGTCTTCCTTGAGTTCGAATTGTTTTTCCATTCCTCATAGGTTTTCCTCTACGATATTCTTGGGTTTGAGTGCTTCTAGCTAAGCATCTCGAATTTGGGTGGTGAGATTGCAGTGGATTGTTAGGGTTATAACCTTTACATGAAATGGCTTTGCTTGTTCTTTCCAGCTTAAAGCGTCTCCTATTACATTCGCTTTACCAGGATGGTAACGATTTTCGCATTCCTAATCATTTAGCAATTCGACCCATCTTCATCGTCTCATGTTGAGCTCCTTCTGATCGAAGATGTATTGAAGGCTTTTGTATTTGGTAATCACGATGCATTTTGTTTCCTATAGGTACTGTCTCAAAATTTTTAAGGCAAACACTAAAACTCCCAAATCTAGGTCATTGGTAGTGTAGTTGGTCTCGCTTGGCTTTAGGTGTCTTGATGCATATGCAACGACTTTATTCCTTTGCATCAATACACATCCTAACCCTTGGTGAGAGTGTCATAGAATACTACAAAGTCTTTCGTTCGCTACAAAAGAGAAAAAATTTGATGCATTGCACAAAAATTGTTTCAATTTCTATAAGGCAGACTCTTGTTTGTCTTCCTAATCGAACTTCTTGTCTTTCTGGGTTAGAGAGATGAGAGGCTTGGCTATTTTGGAAAAGTTCTCGTTGAATCTCCAATAATAACCTGCAAGCCCTAGGAATTGGCGTACTTCGGTTGGCATTGTTGGTTCCTTCTAATCCCTAATCGCTTCAATCTTCGCAAGGTCGACATGGTTCTCGTTGCAACTAATCACATGGACGAGGAAATGCACTTCGTTATCTAGAATACACATTTATAGAACTTTACATAAAGTTTCTCCTTCCTTAATAGTTCCAGAATTAATTGCAAGCATTGGTCATGTTCTTCTTTTGTTCATGAATATATTTATATGTCATCGATAATCACGATCACAAATTTATCCAGATAGGTTTTGCGCACCTAATTCAATAAGGTCCATGAACACGGCTGGTGCGTTGGTTAGTACGTAGGGCATAAATAGGAACGCGTAGTGACCATACTGAGTCCTAAATGCCGTCTTTGGAATGTCTGCTTCTTGAAATATGAGTTGATGATAGCCGGAGCTCAGATTGATGTTTGAGTAGTAGCAGGATCCTTGTAGCTGATCGAACAAGTTATCGATCCTCAGGAGTAGTTATTGTTTTTGATGGTGAGTTTGTTCAACTCTCGATAGTCGATGCATATCCTAAACTCCATCCTTTTTTTTGACAAAAAAGAATACCGAAGGTCCCCATGGAGAGAAGCTTGGCCGGATAAAGCCTTTGTCAGTTATGTAACAGTCCGGATTTCCAGGTATCCTTTATTGCTTTGATTTTTGGTGTTTTGAGAGGGGACTCGGCGAGTTGGAGCTCAAACTCGCCGAGTAGGATCACGATTCTGGACGCGGGATTTGTTTGGACTCGGCGAGTCCAGGATCTGGACTCGCCGAGTCCGCGCTGTTTAATGAAACCCTAATTTCTCGGGTTTGGGACCTATTTAAAGGGCCTTATGGCCGTCATTTGTACCCAACAGTCCATAGAGAGAAACCCTAGAGTGCTTTGGCGATTTGGGAGAGAAGGGAAGAATTTCTTGACCTTTGTGTGTTGTCTAGCAAAGAGGAGGGAGGTTCTAGCCAAGAGGAGGCAAAGGAGGTTGCTATTCTGCGGATTTGAAGCTTAGATCATCGATCTAGAGGTATGATTTCGGTTCATCTTCTGTTTTGAGGAGTATAGTTGGATTTAGGGTTTCTTGTGGCCTTGTTGAGTTGATTTGATGGCCAAATAGTCCCTTGCTAGTGATGAGGCTTTGGATCTGGATCCATAGAGGTCCAGAGAGCCTCATTCATCAAGCTTTATGGAGAGCAATGGAGGTCATGACCTTGGGTAGTGATATTTGTTGGTATTCCTTCATTTATAGTCATATAGAGGTTGTATGTGCATCAAGTTTGGGGCTTTACGTGGTGAATCAGTCTAGAAAGGCCAGATCTATGAATTGTTGGAACAGATCTGACCTTAGAAGCGAGTTTGAGCGATTGCATGGCATGGACTCGCCGAGTCTGATGAACAGACTCGGCGAGTAGCTTGAAGATTGCCTTGGACCGGCCAGTGAGTGGTCCAGTCGAGTCATGGGTTGACTCAGCGAGTCAGGGCGAGTTAGAGAGGGTTGACAGGTGGACTGAGTCGAACTGGGACTCGCCGAGTTGTTCTTGGAACTCGGCGAGTTGAGTCGGGGTGGCCCCGCGATTCTGCCAGGTGGAACTCGTCGAGTCAGGGGGAGTACTCGACGTGTAAAAAGGGAATCCTAGGGTGTTGGTGGAAACGTCTAGATTCGCCGAGTTGCCCTCGTGCACTCGCCGAGTCTGGTCAAAGTTGACCGTTGACCGTTGACCAGAGTTGACCTGTGTTGACTTCTTAGGGATAGTCAACCTTAGAGATAAAAAGTGTTAATTAGAGTCATGTGATATTATAGGAGGATTAGAGCTCGGAGGATCGAGCACGAGGGATTTCCAGGATTCGTGAGATACCGAGACACGCGAGGTGAGTCTTCTCACTATACTTTACCTTGAGTATGTAATCAGAGCTATGTGTTGGTATATGTATGTTATGTGTATGCTATGTGTTGTATTGCATTATTTTTATGTGATTATGCTGTGCATGTTTACAGAGTTGGGACCGGAAGGTTCCTAGAGTTAGAACCTGAGGGTTCACAGAGTCTGGGTGCACGGACCCATAGGGTTACAGCCTCGAGTGGCTAATATGTGTTTTATGTGTGCTATTTTGGGGAACTCACTAAGCTTCGTGCTTACAGTGTTAGTGTTGTTGTTTCAGGTACTAGCGATGACCGTGGGAAGGCGCCGGCTTGATCCGTACACACTCAGGGGACTTTTGATATGTATTTATGTGATCTTGGGATTTGTATGACGTGAATCGGAATTTTAAACTTAACGTTTTATGAAATTAAATGAGAAATGTTTTTATATTTGTGAAAAATTATTTTGGAAATTTACGGTGTTACAAGTTGGTATCAGAGCCTTGGTTTGAGGGATTTGAGTACACCTTCGGGCGTATTTGAACTCAAACTGAGGATTTGATATGTATTTTCAAAAAAAAAAAAAAAAGAGTAAAAGATTTTTGAAAAACGCAGAGCAAGAGATGTGTGTACAATCAGTCAGCGCCCGAACGGTGGTTTCCCAAAATACCTTCATATTATGTTAATATTGATGCAATGTATCTGCATGCTAGAATAGGCGAGGTATTACTATTAGGATTAGAGTGGCCTGATTTGTGATGCTTTAGCCTAGGGAGAGGTGAGCTGCTACGAGATGCTTGAGAGTGAGTAGGTAGCAGTGAGGGGCTTATGAGAGATCTATTAGAGAGTGATTTATGCATGATAGAGTACTTCGGACTTAGGATCCGAAGAGGAGGACTTGGAGTGCATTCTGGTGCGGTGCGGACAGTAGTATTGGGCCCGTACTACTGGAAACACTGGAGCGGTGTGCAGCCCAAGTAAGAATCTTTGGAGTGCCAAGAATCAAGGAGGGAAGAGTTGACGAGTGTGAGTATGCTCGTGTGGATTATAATTTATCGTATGTTGTATTTCAGAGGTTGATCATGGTGAGGACACGTTTGATGCCCGAGAGCAGTGGTACCAGTGAGGAGGAGATCCGCCGGATCATTCAGGAGGAGGTGGCTACGGCCATCAGGGCAGAGATACCGGAGATGTTTGGGTCTATAAAGACCACCTTCATTGAGACGTTTGATGAGCGTTATGCCGCTCTTTTTGAGGCTGCTGCTGCAGCGGCTACCGCAGCGATTGCTGCTGCAAGGCCGCAGGGTGGTGATGCGTTGTTGTTCCGCGAGTTCAGCAACACAAAACCACCAGAGTTTGATGGGACTCAGGATCCGGTGGCAGCTATGAGGTGGATATCTGATATTGAGGGGTGTTTCTTCACTTTCTTGTCACCTGAGCATTTGAAGGTTCGGTTTGCGCTGATCCAGCTTCGCTTGGGAGCGAAGGACTGGTGGAAGTTTGTTACGGCACATTATACACCTGCTGAGCTTTCGGCAGTGACCTGGGAGAGGTTCACTACCATGTTTCGGGATGAGTACGTTCCCCAGGTGGAGAGGGAGCATTTGGCACAGGAGTTTCTGACCCTCAAGCAGGGTAGTGAGTCAGTTACAGCGATCACGAGGATGTTCCAAGAGAGGGCGATGTTCTGCCCTGAGCACGTGTCCACCGAGCAGGCACGTATGAGCCGGTACTTGAGCATTCTGAGGCGGGATATTCGGGAGTTCGCTGCGAACTCCTCGTACCGGACATTTGCTGAGCTTCAGGCAAATGCCCGGAAGAGGGAGATTGAGCTTGAGACTCAGGCCAGGGAGGAGGCGGAGTCTCAGGGGAGGGATCGGCGACCGGCACAGTCTCAGCCGGCAGCCAAGCGGGCCAAGCCCGTTGATCCCAAACCAGGGAGCCAGAAGGGCCGCACTTGCGGGAAGTGCGGCAAGGGTCATGACGGAGTTTGCCGAGCGGGGTCTTGCTACAAATGTGGCAAGGAGGGGCACATGGCCAAGGACTGCCCCAAGAGGTTTGCAGTGTGCTTTCACTGCAACCAGACCGGACACCGGAAGGCCGAGTGTCCGCAGCTGCGCGGAGCATCTCAGGGATCTGCTCCTGCTGCCATCAGAGCTACTGAGAGTCGGCCTGTGAAGGTCGAGGCGCCGAGAGCTCGAGGGAGGGCCTTCCAGCTGACTGCGGAGGAGGTCCGCGCTGCGCCCGATGTTGTGGCTAGTATGTTTCCTTTCATGTATTTATTTTGATGTTGAGATATTATGCTTATATTATGTTATGCATAGGTACTTTTCTTGTGAGCTCTGTACCTGCTTTAGTGTTATTCGACTCGGGTGCGAGTCGGTCTTTTGTATCTTCGGCCTTTAGTCAGCATATCAGTGTTAGTCGTGAGGCATTGAGTCGACCTCTGAGAGTTTCCATAGCTGACGATAGAGTGATTTGTGCCACGGAGGTTCTCCGGGGATGCGTGTTAGAGATTTTCGGGGTCGAGTTTCTGATTGATCTGATTCCTATTGCGATGGGTGATGTTTGTGTCATTGTGGGCATGGACTGGTTGAGCCAATTCGGCGTGGTTATCGACTGCGAGCGTCAGCTGGTGACCATACGAAACCCTAGTGCAGGAGTTCTTTCAGTGTACGGCGAGGGTACACGTTCAGGATCCGCTTTTTGTTCGGCCGCTAGGGCAAGGCAGTGTCTACAGCAGGGCTGTAAGGGTTTTGTAGCGTATGTGATGGATACGCGAGCGACTTCCGAGAGACCGAGTTCAGTTGAGGAGGTACCGGTGGTGCGTGAGTTTCCAGATATTTTTCCCGAGGAGTTGCCGGGTGTGCCTCCTGTGAGGCAAGTGGAGTTTGGTATTGATTTGGTTCCAGGGGCCGCACCTATTGCTAAGGTGCCTTATCGTCTTGCACCTCCAGAGATGCAGGAGTTGTCCTCGCAGCTTCAGGAGTTGCTGGGGAAGGGATTTATTCGGCCGAGCAACTCGCCATGGGGAGCACCTATTCTGTTCGTCAAGAAGAAGGATGGTTCACACCGGATGTGCATTGATTACCGGGAGTTGAACAAGCCGACGGTCAAGAACCGTTATCCGTTGCCGAGGATTGATGATTTATTCGATCAGTTGCAGGGAGCATCTTGGTTCTCCAAGATCGACTTGAGGTCGGGATATCATCAGGTGAGAGTGCGGGATGGGGACGTCCAGAAGACAGCGTTCAGGACGCGTTATGGGCATTATGAGTTTATGGTGATGCCTTTTGGGCTCACCAATGCCCCGGCTGTGTTCATGGATCTCATGAACAGGGTATGCAGGCCGATGTTGGATCGGTCGGTGATTGTATTTATCGATGACATTCTGGTATATTCGAGATCTAGAGAGCAGCATGAGGAGCATTTGAGGGAGGTCCTTGGGGTTTTGAGATCGGAGAAGCTTTATGCAAAGTTCTCCAAGTGTGATTTCTGGTTGCGGGAGGTTCAGTTCCTTGGACATCTCGTTAATCAGAATGGGATATTGGTCGATCCGGCCAAGGTTGAGGCAGTGATGAGTTGGGAGGTGCCAAAGTCACCCTCTGAGATCAGGAGTTTCCTTTGATTGGCGGGGTATTATCGGAGATTTATCAAGGATTTCTCCAAGATCGCAGTGCCACTCACCAGATTGACCCGAAAGGGTGTTGCATTCTCATGGGGTCCCGAGCAGCAGACCTCCTTTGAGACCCTTCGCCAAAGGTTGTGCGAAGCCCCGATATTAGCTCTCCCGGAAGGGATGGAGGATTTTGTAGTATATTGTGATGCATCGATTATGGGGCTGGGTGCGGTGTTGATGCAGAGGGGACATGTGATAGCTTATGCATCGAGGCAACTGAAGCCTCATGAGGCGAGATATCCCACGCACGATCTAGAGTTGGGGGCAGTAGTGTTCGCCCTCAAGATTTGGCATCACTACTTATATGGGGTTCGGTGTACGATATACACGGACCATAAGAGTTTGAAGTACTTGATGGATCAGCCCAACCTAAATATGCGGCAGAGGAGGTGGTTAGATGTGGTCAAGGATTATGATTGTGAGATCCTGTACCACCCGGGTAAGGCCAATGTGGTGGCCGATGCGTTGAGCCGCAGGACGGAGAGCACTCCACTACGAGATGTATGTTTGAGATTGACCGTGATAGCTCCGGTATTGGATGCCATTCGTGGGGCACAGGCCAAGGCTGTGCGACCGAAGATGCAGAAGAGGGAACGGGTCGTTGGTTTGGTTTCAGAGTTCGTTACGGATGGTCGAGGGCTTATACTTCATGGGTCGGGAAATTATGATCATCAGGGCGGTTCTGTGGTGATAAAATGGGCGGTAGACATAACTATGATTGGGGAGGCTCATCGGTCAATGACAAATTCGAATTCATCCGGGGGCTACAAAGAATGTATTTGGATTTGAGGAGAGAGTATTGGTGGCCCTGTATGAAGAGGGACGTCACCTGGTTTGTTGAGAGGTGCTTGACCTACCGAAGGGTTAAGGCCGAGCACCAGAGACCGCATGGCAAGTTGCAGCCATTGGAGGTTCCCGAGTGGAAGTGGGAACAGATCGCTATGGATTTCATCACCAAATTGCCAAGAACTGCCAGGGGAGTTGATGCAATTTGGGTGATTGTGGATAGGTTGACGAAGAGCGCTCACTTCCTTGCCATCAGTGAGAGTTCTTCAGCGGAGAAGTTGGCAGAGATATATGTGAGAGAGGTGGTATCTCGGCATGGGGTGCCGATCTCGATCGTTTCGGACCGTGATGTGCGTTTCACTTCCAGATTCTGGAAGAAATTTCATGAGGAGTTGGGTACTAGATTGCATTTTAGTACCGCATATCACCCCCAGACAGACGGTCAGAGTGAGCGGACGATTCAGACGCTTGAGGACATGCTTCGAGCATGCGTGTTGGATTTCGGGGGTAGCTGGGATGCGTATTTACCCTTGGCAGAGTTTTCCTACAACAACAGCCATCATTCGAGCATTGGTATGCCACCCTTTGAGCTGTTGTATGGTAGGAGGTGTCGGACCCCCATTTGCTGGGGAGAGGTTGGGCAGAGAGTGATGGGCAGTACAGAGATCGTGCTTCAGACGACATAGCAGATTCAGCGGGTCAGACAGAGGTTATTGACCGCCCAGAGACGTCAGAAGAGTTATGCAGACAGACGTCGGTCCGAGCTTGAGTTTCAGGTCGGCGACTTCGTTCTCCTGAAGGTCTCTCCTTGGAAAGGAGTGATCCGATTCAGGAAGAGGGGCAAGTTGGGGCCCCGGTATATTGGGCCTTTTCGTGTGATTGCGAGGGTAGGCCGGGTAGCCTATCGTTTGGAATTGCCCGCAGAGTTGGGGCAGATCCACGACACTTTTCATGTGTCGCAATTGCGGAAGTGTATAGCCGATGAGTCGACAGTGGTTCCATTAGAGGATATTCAGGTGGATGCGAGCCTGAACTATGCCGAGAGGCCAGTGGCCATCAGGGATCGGAAGATCAAGGTTCTTAGGAACAAGGAAGTACCTCTGGTGTTGGTTCATTGGCAACACCGGAAGGGATCGGAGATGACCTGGGAGCCGGAGCGCGAGATGCGGGAGCAGCATCCGGAGCTATTTTCAGAGCGAGACTTCGAGGGCGAAGTCTAGTTCTAGTGGGGGAGAGTTGTAACAGTCCGGATTTCCAGGTATCCTTTATTGCTTTGATTTTTGGTGTTTTGAGAGGGGACTCGGCGAGTTGGAGCTCAAACTCGCCGAGTAGGATCGCGATTCTGGACGCGGGATTTGTTTGGACTCGGCGAGTCTAGGATCTGGACTCGGCGAGTCCGCGTGTTTAATTAAACCCTAATTTCTCGGGTTTGGGACCTATTTAAAGGGCCTTATGGCCGTCATTTGTACCCAACAGTCCATAGAGAGAAACCCTAGAGTGCTTTGGCGATTTGGGAGAGAAAGGAAGCATTTCTTGACCTTTGTGTGTTGTCTAGCAAAGAGGAGGGAGGTTCTAGCCAAGAGGAGGCAAAGGAGGTTGCTATTCTGCGGATTTGAAGCTTAGATCATCGATCTAGAGGTATGATTTCGGTTCATCTTCTGTTTTGAGGAGTATAGTTGGATTTAGGGTTTCTTGTGGCCTTGTTGAGTTGATTTGATGGCCAAATAGTCCCTTGCTAGTGATGAGGCTTTGGATCTGGATCCATAGAGGTCCAGAGAGCCTCATTCATCAAGCTTTATGGAGAGCAATGGAGGTCATGACCTTGGGTAGTGATATTTGTTGGTATTCCTTCATTTATAGTCATATAGAGGTTGTATGTGCATCAAGTTTGGGGCTTTACGTGGTGAATCAGTCTAGAAAGGCCAGATCTATGAATTGTTGGAACAGATCTGACCTTAGAAGCGAGTTTGAGCGATTGCATGGCATGGACTCGCCGAGTCTGGTGAACAGACTCGGCGAGTAGCTTGAAGATTGCCTTGGACCGGCCAGTGAGTGGTCCAGTCGAGTCATGGGTTGACTCAGCGAGTCAGGGCGAGTTAGAGAGGGTTGACAGGTGGACTGAGTCGAACTGGGACTCGCCGAGTTGTTCTTGGAACTCGGCGAGTTGAGTCGGGGTGGCCCCGCGATTCTGCCAGGTGGAACTCGTCGAGTCAGGGGGAGTACTCGACGTGTAAAAAGGGAATCCTAGGGTGTTGGTGGAAACGTCTAAACTCGCCGAGTTGCCCTCGTGCACTCGCCGAGTCCGGTCAAAGTTGACCGTTGACCGTTGACCAGAGTTGACCTGTGTTGACTTCTTAGGGATAGTCAACCTTAGAGATAAAAAGTGTTAATTAGATTCATGTGATATTATAGGAGGATTAGAGCTCGGAGGATCGAGCACGAGGGATTTCCAGGATTCGTGAGATACCGAGACACGCGAGGTGAGTCTTCTCACTATACTTTACCTTGAGTAGGTAATCAGAGCTATGTGTTGGTATGTGTATGTTATGTGTATGCTATGTGTTGTACTGCATTATTTTTATGTGATTATGTTGTGCATGTTTACAGAGTTGGGACCGGAAGGTTCCTAGAGTTAGAACCTGAGGGTTCACAGAGTCTGGGTGCACAGACCCATAGGGTTACAGCCTCGAGTGGCTAATATGTGTTTTATGTGTGCTATTTTGGGGAACTCACTAAGATTCGTGCTTACAGTGTTAGTGTTGTTGTTTCAGGTACTAGCGATGACCGTGGGAAGGCGCCGACTTGATCCGTACACACTCAGGGGACTTTTGATATGTATTTATGTGATCTTGGGATTTGTATGACGTGAATCGGAATTTTAAACTTAACGTTTTATGAAATTAAATGAGAAATGTTTTTATATTTGCGAAAAATTATTTTGGAAATTTACGGTGTTACAAGTTAGTTCCTGGAGTTGACTAGAGAGTTCTTGAATCTCTGATGGAGCAAGATGATAAGGAGATCTTGCCACTGGTCCTGTACCTAGGATTAGGTCGGTTTGGAATTCAACCTATCTGACTGGAGGTACTCTAGATAGATTGTCTGGAAATACATCCGATTAGTCACATATTTGCATAATGTCTTTGATTTCCTTACCCTTAGCTTGCATATCTACCACGTGGGCCAAGAAAGTGAAGCATCTCTTCTTCAAACACTTTCGCGCCTTCATGCAAGAGATGACTCTTAGATTCTTTCCTGATTTATCTCCATAAATCATGAGGGCTTCATTGTTTGGTAGAGGTAGACGAACGACCTTTTGTAACATAAAATCTCCACTCAATGAGGCATTAACCAATCCCTTCCGATGATTACATCAAAACTTCCAATATTTATAGGAATTAGGTCCACGTGAAAGACATGGTTATTGAGGGTAAGAAGGCAGTTGGTGAGTATTTCTAAAGTGCTTTCTATTTAGTCGTTAGCTACTTCTACCGTGTAAGCTTTGTTAAGTTCACATGATTTATGGATTATCGTGCTTCTAAACTCACGGGAAATAAAGCTTCTATCGACACCAATATCAAATAATATGGAAGCATAAATATTGTTGATAGGAAGCATAGCAGTAACCACAGCTATGTCCTGGCGAGCATCTCCAGCACCAATCACAATGCTCTTCCTTTGCCATCCTGATTCTTCAGTTTAGGGAAATCCTTCCTGAAGTGTCTCGATTGGATGCATTTGAAGAAGTTACAACTTCCTCCTGCAGTAGGGGTAGGGGTCTTTCTTTAGAATTTAGAGGTATGATCTTTTGATTTGCATGTTTTGCAAATAAATACCCTACAATTACCCACATGATGGTAATTGCACTTGGTACAGTAAGGAAGTGTCCCAGTGTAGGTCTTGGGTGGGGTGGGAGTGTTTGTGTTTGCAACATAGACATTCATAGTTTCTGATTTGGGTTTGAGGAGTTTGAAGTTCCCTTTGGACTTCTCGTGGTATTTCTGTTTCGTACCCTCCATCCGATTTTGTTTTGTCTGTTGGGTTGTGGTACCTTTATTGGATAAGGTGTCTAAGTCCATAACATTTTGTGGTAAGTACTTGACCCAATCCGGTATGGTCCATTTGGGTTGCATGGCACCATGCAATTGGATAGACTAAATGAGAGAAATAACACTTGGAGATTATTAATATACTATAAGTTCTAATATATTAATAATATTGTTTAATTAGTTTGATCAAGAATTAATTAAGTGATCAAAAGATAACTAATTAAATATATGGGTTGATTATGTAAATCATCCATATCTTGTATAGTAGGCTAAGAGGCTCCATGGATTATCAAGTTGGCTTCCACCCATAGGATGCTCCATGGGAGTTACAAACCCATGGGTCATGGAAATGAAGAGTCATGACACATTAGGGTTTACATGGTGTAACCCTAGATGTGTCAACACTATATAAGAATCCCATTCTCCACCAAAATCGGCTACACACATATGAAACAAGAGGGCTAGGCCGATTTTAAGAAGTGTGTGTTCTCTCAAAAGTCTTTCCAAGAGCATTTGGTGTTGTGTGAAGCATTTGAGGCATCACACTTGGGGTGTTAGGCTCAAAAGGTTTCAAGGATCATAAGCAATAACAAGGTAAGTTATTCTATCTTTCATTCAAGTTAAAAATTGTTCCCCATGTATGCTAGATAGGAATATAACCTTGGAATTCAACTTTGCATGATAATTAGACAAACATAGATCCAAGGTTATTAGGGTTGCATGTACACTTAGGAAGTGTTAGAATGCTCAAAACCCATTAGTGGTATCAGAGCCTAGGCTTGTTTGTTTGTTATTTGTGCAAAATTGTTGAAAAAAGTCGATATTGTGCAATCTGCCTGATGAACTCGCCGAGTCCATGGGGGGACTCGCCGAGTTCATGTGTAAATTCATCCTACTCGCCGAGTAGGTTCTTGCACTTGACGAGTAGGAGCCTCAGAATGTAGATTTTCAACTTTTGTTGCTGGAAATGGACTAGAAACATTACCCTAAACTGTTTTGGTACTTGAAAACTTGTTTTAGATGGTGTAATGTTCATGCTAATCCATTTACAATGACAATTATCAAAATTACAAAGTTTTAAGTGTAATTTTTTATTCTTGAAAAATGTTAATATTCATATTCTTGAACTTATGAAGATTAGATGATCATAGGAATTATTTGTAACCTACTTGGTGGTTTAATTCTTGATCATTATGTGTTTTAATGGAGTCCATAACTTGTCCTCAAGTTATGGAAAACCAAAAGTCACTTTGTTAAAAGCCATTAAAAGAACACATGAGTTATAAAAATGAAGGGTCTTCATTTCTAATACTCTATTAACTCATAAGTTACAAGAAATGACAAGTTTTGAAAGTTTACAAAACTTGCCCTCAAGTTTTGGAACAAGTAAAGTCTTGATTAAAAACTTTAGTTCCAACCCTTAGAATTTTAAAAGTTAAAATTCAACCCTTATACTTTATAATATTATAAGTTAATAATATATATATATATATATATATATATATATATATATATATATATATATATATATATATATATATATATATATATATATATATATATATATATGGGTAAAGTGAATATACCTAACAACCTTATATAAGCTTAGGTACCTAACCACATTATACTATATTGTTTTGCATTATATTTCCATTGCAATCGTTTAAGGTTCTTAAACTTCAACCCATAACTTGATTTACTTCCAAGATTTTTAGACATTCACCATTATATTCCTCCTACACCATTTGATTTGTAACAGTAGTATATGAAGCCCACCAGGGGTTCTCCAATAGAAAGACATCATTTTAAGGAAGATAATGGCGAAAGTCCAAAGATTTTGGAAGCAATCAAGTTATGAGGTTGAATTTTAAGAACTTTGGGTGATTACAATGCAAATATGATATAAAATTACGTAGTATGATGTGGTTAGGTACCTAAGCTTATATAAGGTTGTTAGGTATATTCACTTATATATATATATATATATATATATATATATATATATATATATATATATATATATATATATATATATATATAAGAGCAAGTCGTCTTACCGCTAGTATGCCTCATTCACGAAGTCGGTCTATAAGGGGGGTATAAGGTTGTTGCCTATAAAATGGCAACTTAATGGGTGTCCACTCTCACCCACCGCTTCCTTGATCGGTCGAGGGTCGTTAGCCGAACGGGCAGGACAAGGAATTACAAAGTCTCATTAAAAGTATGATGAATATATTAAAGTAACTAAATGCTTTTATTAAATTCCCAATCTTATTTACTTTAGGAAAAATGTGAATAAGGTGCTAATCCATGAAATTACACTTTACACTTTGTTTAAGTCGTTGATGGAGCGTGTGTGGATAACCGGCACACTAGCTTGGACTTAACAAGGTAGGTAAAGGGTGACTTAAGGTTTATCATAGTATCGGTGGAGCGTGTGTGGTTTATCGGCACATCGATTGAGTGATAAACTTTAAGGGTACCAAATGATTTGCATGGTTACTTCACACCTCGTTTTGTGATCCTCGGTATCCCATTCACAAAAGTTGGAGAGCACACTCGAGATTGAAACATGCCTTTGAAAAGTTCATTGAATCTCAAAAGAATCTAGGAATTTCTAAGAATCAATCAAAAACATAATATTTAATATTTCGTTTTTCATGGTGGAAATTGGTGAATCGTCATTCACCTACCTTTCAAATATGTTATAGCTTGGATTACGGCATACCTCTTCTAAGTTATAATATATTATGATTGGATCCTAGCCTTAATATTACATTTGGGTGTTTTATTAAGGACTCTCTTAATATCTAAACTAATCTTGTCCTCTTCCTTCAGATGTCTTCAAACAATGTTGCTTCTGGATCTAATCCTAATGGCTCCTTTACCCTTATGAACTTGTGTGGGAAAATCACTTTTGATGGATCAAACTTCAATGAATGGATCAGAAACATCACGATGATTACCCGCTACGAGGACAAAGAATATGTCCTCGACAAGGAGCTTAAGGAGATTGATGAGACCACTGCAACTCCCCATCAGATCACTGACTTCCAGGCACATGAAAGGGATGCTACCAAACTGGCATGCATCAAGATGGCCACGATGTCAACGGAACTCCAAAAGTCCTATGAGGACTTCTACCCTTTTGAAATGCACCAAGATCTGATGGAAAGATACCATCAAATTGCACGACAAGAGAGGTATGAAATCGTCTGCTCCCTGATAATAACCATGATGAAGGATGGGGAATCCATCATGAGCCACATGCAGAAAATGCAAAGGTATGTGGATCAGTTGTTGAAGCTTAATGTGAACTTCCCTGAGGAGCTTGCAATAGATATCATTTTGCACTCCTTACCATCGTGTTATGATCAATTCCGCATGACATATCACATGAATAAGGAAGAGGTCACACTCAGCAAACTTCAGGGACTTCTCAAGACCGCAGAAACAGGTCTTAAGGGGAAGTCGGTTGCTATCACTCCTACTCCAAACTCAACTCCGGTTTTGGCAATCGGGAAAAGTCGAGGGAGGAAGAGAAAGAGATCTTCGAAGGGTACCAAGGCTCGGACCCTTGATGGCTCTTCTTCAAGTTGAACCAAGAAATGTTTCATTACTCCTTCTTCTGACCCAAAAGAGGCTGAATGCTTCTATTGCCATGAAAAGGCTCATTGGAAGCGAAACTGCCCAAAATACCAGCAAGATGTGAAGGATAGGAAAGTTAAATCCAACCATGCAGGTATTTACACTATCTTATCTAATAACTCACCACATTCTAACTCTTGAGTCCTTGATACCGTTTGTGGTATTCATATCTGTTCTGATTTGCAAGGACTATGAAGAAGTGAGAATGTGGAGCAAGGAAGAATAAACTTAATCATGGGGAATAGGAAAGCTTTACTTGTCACCAAGATTAGAGTTTATACTTTATCGCTAAGTAGTGGGTTTAGTTTGCATTTGAATAAGTGTTGTTATTCGCCAGAAATGGCAAGAAATATTATTTCCTTTCATGCATTGTATAAACAAGGTTTCACCTTTTCATTTGATAATGAAGTTGGTTCGATTAATGCTTTCTTTAATAATGTTCTTTATTTTAAAGCATTACCTTGTGATGGCGTGTATGAAACAGTATCTGTGGTTGATAACTTAGGAAATAATGTATTGTGTATTGATTATGTTAGTAATAACTTGAATAAAGCATCATTATGGCATTGTCGTCTTGGACATATAAGCAAGAAACGCATAGGCCAACTCCAAAAGGATGGAATCTTGGAGTCATTTGACCTAAAGTCAGATGATAGTTGCGAATCATGCTTACTTGGAAAAATGACAAAGTCACCCTTCACAGGTTCTTGTGAGAGGGGTGAAGGTTTGTTGGATCTTGTACACATGGATGTGTGTGGGCCTTTCAAACATGCCACAAGGGATGCTAATCGTTATTATTTGACTTTTACTGATGATTACAGTAGATATGGATATGTCTACTTAATCAAGCATAAGTCAGAGACTTTCGAAAAGTTTAAGGAATTTAAACAGGAAGCCGAGAATCAATTGGGCAGGAACATTAAGATGCTTCGATCCGATCGAGGTGGTGATTATCTTAGTTTAGAGTTCCTTGACTATCTTAGGGAATGTGGGATTGTCTCACAATTGACACCTCCCAAGACACCGCAGTTGAATGGTGTGGCTGAGAGGCGTAATCGAACCTTGTTGGATATGGTTCATTCCATGATGAGTCGAGCTTCGCTACCAATCTCATTTTGGGGGTATGCCTTAGAGATTGCCGCCCATATCCTTAATCTAGTCCCTACAAAGAAAGTTGCCAAAACTCCTCTTGAGATCTGGACTGGTAAAGTAGCCAAGCTAGACCACATCAAGATTTGGGGTTGTGAGGCTTTCGTGAGACGCGAGACTCATGATAAGCTCGAACCTCGAAGCGACAGGTGTATTTTCATCGGCTACCCACAACAATCCTTTGGTTACCTCTTCTACAGACCTAGTGAAAATGTCGTTTTTGTAGCTAGGAGGGCTTTCTTTAGAGAAAGAGAGTTCATAAGTCAAGGAAACAGTGGGAGGCAAGTTGACCTTGAAGAGATTCAAGAGTCAAGCGGTGAAGAAACTTCAAACCCTAGCACTCAACTTCAGGAGGAAACTCCTGTTGAGCCAATTGACAATTCTGTACCTCTGAGGCGTTCCACAAGGGTTAGGAATGCACCTGAGCATTACTATGGATTCCATATTACTACGGAAGGTGATACACTTATCAGTGATGAGACACTCATAGATCTGGATGAACCTAATAGTTACGCGGAAGCCATGGCAGGCCCTGAGTCAGCCAAGTGGAAAGAGGCAATGGACAGCGAGATACAGTCCATGTATGACAATCAAGTTTGGAACTTGGTTGAGAATGTACCAGGTCGTAAGACAATAGGGTGCAAATGGATCTTCAAGAAGAAGACCGACATGGATGGTAAAGTACACACTTATAAGGCACGACTGGTTGCAAAGGGTTTCTCACAAACTCTGGGAGTTGATTATGATGAGACCTTTTCTCCAGTGGCCAAGGTTAAGTCTATTAGGGTTCTGTTAGCCATAGCCGCATTTCATGACTATGAAATATGGAAAATGGATGTCAAAACCGCTTTCCTTAATGGAAAGTTGGCTGAGGATGTCTACATGAGTCAGCCAGAGGGTTTTGTCAATACAGAGTACCCTAATAGAGTGTGTAAGCTTGCGAAATCCATTTATGGGTTAAAGAAAGCACCTCGCAGATGGAATCTTTGCTTTGATGAGAAAGTCAAGGAATTTGGCTTTTCTAGGAGTGAAGATGAATCTTGTGTATATGTCAAGGCTAGTAGGAGTATAGTTAGCTTTTTGGTATTGTATGTGGATGACATACTACTCATAGGAAATGACATCCCAACTTTGCAGGAAGTTAAGTCCTGGCTTGGGAAGTGTTTCTCTATGAAGGACCTAGGAGAAGCTGCCTATATTCTAGGGATAAGGATCTTGATAGATCGGAGTAAAAGACTAATAGGACTTAGTCAGAGTACCTACTTGGAAAAGGTGCTGACGAGATTCAGCATTCAGGACTCCAAGAAAGGAGAGTTACCCATCCAGAGTAACGCCAAATTGAGTAAGACACAAAGCCCTAGTACTGAGGCTGAGATAGCAGAAATGAGTCGAATACCTTATGCTTCGGCTATAGGATCGATCATGTATGCTATGAGGTGTACTCGACCTGATGTAGCCTTTGCCTTGAGTATGGTTAGAAGGTATCAGGGGAACCCTGGCAAGGCACAGTGGACTGCGGTAAAGAATATCCTCAAGTACCTATGGAGGACTAAGGACTGGGTCCTTACCCTCGGTGGGAGTGATGACTTGAGGGTTGTAGGGTATAGTGATGCTAGCTTTCAGACTGATAGGGATAATTTCCGCTCTCAATCAGGCTGGGTCTTTACCCTAAACGGAGGAGCAATTTCTTGGAAGAGTTCCAAGCAAGAGACAGTGGTTGATTCAACTTGCAAATCAGAGTATATTGCAGCTAGCGAGGCAACAAAGGAGGCGATATGGCTGAAGAACTTCATTGGAGACCTTGGAGTTGTACCAGCTATTAAAGAGCCAATGGAAATTTTATATGATAGTGAAAGCGTTGTTGCCTTAGCCAAGGAACCAAGGGATCACGGGAGGTCCAGACACATCGACAGAAAATACCATTTTATCATACATCGAATAGAAGAAGGACTCCTCGTGGCAAAGAGGGTATCATCGGATGAGAATCCAGCAGATCCCTTCATGAAAGGACTGTCTCGGGTTAAGCATCTCCAGCATGCTCGGAGCATAGGGCTGAAGGATGATATTAGATTAAGTAGTTAGATAACCTCGAAATTTGTAAAGTGTAATTGACATTAGATGATGAATAAAAGGTGTTTTATTTATGAGTAAAGTGTTGCTATCTCTTGTCGATCGTTTACTATATTTCTTTTGCATGTTTTGACTTCCAGAATAATTATGTTTGGTATATCATATTATTCAAACTTCCACAGTCGGTCATATGTCGGAAGTAGGTATGAATCAAGACTGTCGTGATTGGTAGTAGAGGTCTAAGGTGTTGGACATGGCTATAACAATCATGAGTGCTCATAAGTTCTGAGAATTGGACTCAACCCACGCTTACTGGAATCACTTCATGGAATTTATCTCGAGTGATCATGAGACGGTAATATCATATAAGTCTTCAAACCTAGAGATATGATTTGTTACTTACGAGTTGGTTATGCATTGATTGTACGAAAACACATTGGTAACTTGATGTTATAAAACGTGATTTTATGTATAATTCAATGAGTGGTAGAAAAAACATATGAGTCGAAGTTTATCTATTCCTTCTTGGATTAGAAGCTGATATCTGAGCCCCTCGATGATTTTGTTTTGACCTATGTACCAGGCCTGGTCAGAACTGAGTTGATGTGTTCAATTAAGTTCTTTGTCAAACAAATCGGAAATCGGGAAACAAACTGTTGGACAATAAGTAAGACATTGTTCCATGTATTTTTCCGGCTGATATCTAGAACAGAGGATTATATGATCACTTATCTTAAATGGTGTATCATCATCTTCTCAGTTCCGAGAGACCTTGAAAGAGCTACGATTGCCGATTGGTTCCTGAAGTACTAAATTCATAGTTATTAGACTTATCCAAGTGGGATACTATTGGATATGGTGTCTAAGTCCATAACTATTTCTGGTAAGTACTTGACCCGATCCGGCATGGTCCATTTGGGTTGCATGGCACCATGCAATTGGATAGACTAAATGAGAGAAATAACACTTGGAGATTATTAATATATTATAAGTTCTAATATATTAATAATATTGTTTAATTAGTTTGATCAAGAATTAATTTAGAATTAATTAAGTGATCAAAAGATAACTAATTAAATATATGGGTTGATTATGTAAATCATCCATATCTTGTATAGTGGGCTAAGAGGCTCCATGGATTATCAAGTTGGGTTCCACCCATAGGATGCTCTATGGGAGTTACAAACCCATGGGTCATGGAAATGAAGAGTCATGACACATTAGGGTTTACATGGTGTAACCCTAGATGTGTCAACACTGTATAAGAATCCCATTCTCCACTAAAATCGGCTACTCACATATGAAACAAGAGGGCTAGGACGATTTTAAGAAGTGTGTGTTCTCTCAAAAGTATTTCCAAGAGCATTTGGTGTTGTGTGAAACATTTGAGGCATCACACTTCGAGTGCTAGGCTCACAAGGTTTCAAGGATCATAAGCAACAACAAGGTAAGTTATTCTATCTTTCATTCAAGTTAAAAATTGTTCCCCATGTATGCTAGATAGGAATATAACCTTGGAATTCAACTTTGCATGATAATTAGACAAACATCGATCCAAGGTTATTAGGGTTTTATGTACACTTAGGAAGTGTTAGAATGCTCAAAACCCATCAACCTCGACGAATATATTGTTCATACAAATGATAGACCAACTGTTTAGACTATCAAATCTAGTGGGTCTGGATATAGTAACCAGACCTTGAACTGGGGGAGTAATCCCCGAAATGTACCTATCAATCTATTTGTATTATAGGTTTACTATTCTCGAGTAGAGGTTAGCGATGTGGTTAAATCGGGAGGTGTAAGCAGTCACCTCCTACACTTTCATAGTAAGGTTTCACAATTCTTGTTCTGGATGTTGAATTTACTATTAAGGACAATACTCCTCGATCATCATCTATTTTAGGACTTCTGAAGTAATGGCATAGGCCACATCGATTCCCATGGACTTGGTATGGTTATTCCACCATGTTAGGGTGGAATACATTAGCGTACTAGTAGCATACTTAACCCAACATTCATCAGTACAGGAACCGATGCGGAACACCACCCTCATCACCTCTATCCAGTGGGATAGACCAACGAATCTTTCCATACCAAAGAAGGATTGAGGTTTTTAGGCTAAGAAATCCTTGTATGAACAATGATGTGGGGTTGTTTTAGTTAAGAACTGGAATACCGCCACCATTTCCACTGTTCATATGAGATTCATTTTGGGCAGCCTCATACGTAGCTAAGGTTATGGCAATCCATTGTGCAATCAAGGTTTGCACTAGTGTTGAGTCCATTCAAAATGATGGTGATGGACGAACTCACAGATTCCTTTGAGGGGCCATCGTTTCTAAACATTTAGGATGAAACATTAAGGTGTTTATACATATTAGTCATAGACAAGCATGTATGACTTGTATTATACGATAGTGTATCAGTGTAATTTGTTTCTGAAATCCTACATATTTACAGATTATAGAGAGAGGTCGTTTTCTGAAACCCTACAGATTTCCAATCGATAGAGTGAGAGTGATTGATTCCGGAAATCCTCCATTTTTCCAAATGATAGAGAGAGTCTTAACCGATAGGGAATTTTTACTTAGTGTTGATGATTTTTCAAATGTATAAGTGTTTTAGATTTGATACACTGATCCTAAGGTACTAGTTATCTACAGCGAATCTTAAGAACATTCTTTAATCTCTAAAACTCTTAACCATTGTAGTCTGTTAAACACCTTGCTCAAGGTTTGGTAGTACACCAGACCAACCATAAATAACATATGTGTGCATTCCAGGTTATTTGTGGTATGACTTACGTACGCTATTAACCTTCTTTGAGGTGTTTGTCCTAAAAGGATTGAGTTTGTAGTTTTAGTTGAAGATATGTTAGAATTTTATTAAGTGTTCTCATCGTGGGCCAGAGTATATATAACTCTTATATATATTGCTGGCGAGGTTTGCAATATTATTAGTTGTTTTTTTACTTCAAGACTATCAAGAAGGGATTAGCCAGGTGAGAACTACTGGAGGGTAGGACCATTTTGGTGTTTAGTCGTTCTGAAATCTAGCAACCGAAGAGATAGTTCAAAGTAGACACCTCTCCTGTAAGTAGTCAAGAAGTAATGTAATTAATAATAATACTTTTATTAGGATCCTATAGCTATAGTTGTATTCCTCTTTCGAGGATATGAGTTCTCTATAGGCAATTTAGCTCTGATACCAATCTGTCACACCCCCGGCCGAGGCGTCAGAACATGTTGGGTCGTGAGACTTAGTTCATGGATCACAAACAATTGAATATATAGCACAAGTACAATAATAAACAAAACAATAGTTGTATTCCATCTTGAAGTTTGAATAAAAGGTTCTTACATATAATAATAGAGTACATGAATTGCCTTAACAGGTAGGCATATATATATATATATATATATATATATATATATATATATATATATATATATATATATATATATATATATATATATAAGAAAATCTAGAAAACTAGTTCACCTGAGATCCATGACTATTCCATCGTCTAAAATGCTTGTTTAGTGATTTCCTTAGAATATATGTAATTTTGAGGGTCAACACAAGGTTGGTGAGAGTTACATGTTTTTTGCTAATGCAGTAGTGATACTTTTAAAACGACCAAAAAGTATTTTCTTTGTAAGTAAAAGCATACTTATAAATGAGTTTGTAAAGAGCCTTTAGAGAAACTTTGAAAACCAAAAGATGTTTTCCATAAGAAAAACCTTATCCATAACTATTTTGAAGTGAGAGAGAAACCAAATCCATGGTTTGTAGAGAGACTATCAATGTTTATAGTTAGTTCTACAACTGAGCTATACAACTAGAATACCCTCTATGCCGCTTCAGTGGATGACGTAGAACTGATAAGATAAGTATCACCCACTTCAGATTTCCGTCGTGGTTGTAGCTAGCAACCGTAGGTGGGAGTGTCAGCCCGTATAGATCTATACATATGTATCTCGCTCCAATTATTAACGGTTATAGTAGTATGGGTCTTCTTAGTATTTCTACCTAGCTAATGAACAACATCTCACTATAAAATCCACTGACTAATGTATACGAATAACTCCCAACCCTAACTTATACATGGATAAGTCACTAGGCAAAATGATTTACGATGAATAGTGTTTAAATGCTGAGTATATTTGATAAGTGTATATGTAACAGTGTAAGATACTCGCTTAATGAAGTGGTAAATCTCATGGTAATGTACACATGTACATGTATAACTCCAAGTTATGATATTTATTACTAAATGTGTGTGTGTGTGTGTGTGTGTATATATATATATATATATATATATATATATATGCATGATATAAGTTTGAAATACTACAAAGGTGGTAATCCTTTATAACATGCGATTTATCACATACATTGTCACATAAAATCATAACTTGTTGTAGTGAAATGATATGTTATTTTGACAAGTTGTAACATGTTAAAAAACAATAGCATATATGTATCAAGTTTATTACTAGTTTATTTGTAAACAATACGTTATTTGACAAAATAACTTTTATAAAGAAGATATGGGTTTGTAAGTGTTTATCATAAAAAAACATAAGATCTAGAACATGATTTATCCCCCAACATATATAAAAGCTTAAAAAAGAGGCAATCAACACTCACCCTTGATGCATGATTTTTGGTCTAGATGTGAGTATGGTTTTTTTTTTCTGGGAAGCACCCCGAGAGAACACAACTAGCCACAAACTTAACCCGTTTGCTTGGACTCGAAATAACCCACAAAACAATAATAAAAACTCAAGACTTGGACTTGAAATGTCACAGAAAAAAAAAGCAAGCTTGAGATGGGCAAAGGTGGTGGCTGAATGTTGGATTAACAGTGTCGGTGTGGTGGCAGGAGGTTGCTCCGGTAGCCTCCTCACTACTTCCTGTTTTCTTTCCGAGTGGCGAAAAACGAGAGGAGGGAGGTAGCAGCAAACAACGGTCGTGGGTGGTGACATGTCGGTGAAAACAGGGGGCAAAAGGTGGAGGGTGGTGGTGGTTTTGTTTCTTCTCGGTGGTCGGCATTCGGTTGCTCAAACCACTATTGGTGGTGGTTTTTCTTGCCAAACGAAAGAGAGCAAGGGAGAGGGAAAGAGAGGATTGAATGGCTGATTTATTGTGATGAAATGGGAAGGAAATGAGCTCAATTTATAGCCCCATGGAAGCTTGCAAGACCATCCATGAACATGACTCTTTGGTTAGTCAAACACACCAACAACATCCATGCTTTGTACCATTAAAGTGAGAGGGTAAGGGATGTAAGATGATGGTGCACGTGGGTATGGCCAAGAGAAGAAGCAATGGGATGGTCATTCACTCTTCCATGAATGCATGGAAGTATATGGTGATGTCATCTTTATCAAAAGGCCCTTAATACCATTCTAGATTTGCGTACCAAGATCTCGATGTCTAATATTTGTTTCGAAAGCAGTGAATGATAGAGCCGACTAAACTGATTCCAAAAACCCGAACTGATTAATTTTTCAAGTTGTAGAACTCCGGGAAATCGTGTTTAAAGATTCACGTTTAATAGACCCGATTTATCCGATTTTTAGACTTTTATAAATATTTTTGCAAAAGATATTCCAAGTATGGAATCAAATAATAAACCATAGTATGAGTTCAAAAACGTTCTCGAAATTCCCATCTGAGGTGTGCAAGTACCTCAACAGATTGAAACGCTTTCTGCAGTTTAAAGAAAATCAGTATTATACTAGCTTGTTTTCTTATAACGGACGTATCTTTTGCATACAAACTTCTTTATACAAGCTCCGTTTTTTATGTTCTTTATATCCACAAGTAACTATCGACGAGTAATACAAATTTCATTTAGACTCTGTCGGCTAATTCTCAATTTTTTTTGAAGCTATATTTTTAACAGGCTTAGACTACTAAAGTCCGTATAAAAATCATAACTTTCTTATACAATATCTGTTCTCGACTATCTTTATATCGATGAATAGGTATTGATGAGATCTTCAACTATCATTTAGATTTTTTTTCCTAACAACTGACTGATTTAAATTTAGGTTTCTAAGCCGAATATAGCTATGCTAAAACTTCGAAAAATCATAACTTCCTCTCACGAGAGTCAGATTTAGGCGTTCTTTATATGCACGAGTTTACTTTTTCGACTACTATGAATTTTGTTTAGATTATTTATCCTAAATGATCTTTTATTTTTAATTTATATTTTAGCCCTATTTATTACATTTTGACGCAAGATATCATGCGTATACCATATACACCTAATATCTATAAAATTCACATAAACACACACACACACACACACACACATATATATATATATATATATATATATATATATATATATATATATATATATATATATATAGAATAATTTAGTTTTATTTATTCAAAGAAGATTTTAGTCGTCGAACGACATACATATAGATTCATAACTATGCCTAGCGATAAACATGGATGTTATAATCAAGAAAGTTTTAGAAAAGTTCAGCATGACAGATGCGAAAGAAAGAAGTACACAATTAGGGAATCAGTTGAGACTCTCAAAGAATCAATCCCCAAAGACGAAAGAAGACAAATAATACATGGATAAGGTTCCTTACGCATCTACAGTCTGTAGTTTAGTGTATGCGATGGTATGCACCAGACAAGACATGCTCATGAAATGGGAGTTGTGAGCAGGTTCATGTCAAATCCAGGAAGACAACATTAGGAAGGGGTGAAATGGATGCTACACAACTTAAAAGGAACAATTGATCTTTCCTTATGTTTTACAAGAAAAAGGGTAGTCTTAGAAGGTTTCATCGATGTAGATTTAGGTGGATGTGCAGAATCAGGCAAGAGCACAACAAGTAATGTGTTCACGATCGGAGGTACATCAATTAGTTGGATGTCAAGGTTACAAAAAGTTTTACTCTTTCAACCACATAAGCAGATTAAATGGACTTTATAGAGGCAGTCGAAGAGCTCACATTTTTAAAGAGTTTCTTGTCAGAACTTGGAATGCAGTAGGTGGATTGTGTACTGCATTGTGACAACCAAAGTGTAGTTCACCTTCCAAAGAATCGAGTGTTTCATAGTAGAATGAAACATATTCAAATGAAGTACCATTTCATTCCAGAGTTAATCAATGAAGGAACTCTAAAAATGAAGAATTTCCATGTAAGGAAGAATCCAGTTAATATGTTCACCAATGTGGTTACCACTGAGAAATTGAAGCTTTGCATGGCTTCAACTAGCCTTCTAAAAAATTAAAGAGAAGGGTTTGGTAGGAGAGAGAGTGGGAATATTTTCTTGAGGAATGATGAAATATGAATGGCATATGAAGTTATTCAAGCCTTTAAGTGGGAGGTTGTTAGGGTGTGAAAACTTGATCAAATACAAGCGAGCATCAGGAATCACGAGTGAGCATCATGAATCATGAGTGAGCATTAGGATCAAAAGTGAGCATTAGGGATCACAAGTGATCATTAGGAATCACGAGTGTGCATCAGGGATCACAAGTAAGCATCATGGATGCTCACATGTTGAAGATGCTCAAGGAGGATGCTCATCAGTTGAAGATGCTCAAGGAGGATGCTCATCAGTTAAAGATGCTCAAGGAGGATGCTTATCAATTAACGATGTTCAATGAGGATGCTCATTAGTTAAAGATGCTCAAGGAGGATTCTCATCAGTTGAAGATTCTCAAGGAGGATGCTTATTAATTTGTTGTCTATGCTCATCGATGATGCTCATGGACGATGCTTGTGGAGGAGTAACCTTCACTTCAAGAAGTATTTTCTTTAAGGGTATTTTTGACTTCTCATGTTCTTTCTCTAGTTCCACCTCTTTTTCTTCTTCAACCATACTTCGACCTTCATATTCTTCACCATTCGTCAAAGTGATAGCACATGTGTGATGTTTTGGATTCATCTCTTCTTTTCTGGGAAGTTTTCCCTTGAGACTCCAATTTACCCATGGATGTGGCAAGTTGAACAATTTTTTGCTCCAAAATCTATATATTTGCATTGGTTTCATTTTGGAACGATTGGGTACTAGTAGCTAAACTCTTGACAATCTCTTCTAAAGACATCCCCGAACTACTTGATATGCTTCCTTGTTGCATGTTTTGAGGTTGGAAATGACATTGTTGAAAAGGTTGATAATGGATGGAAATTGTGTTGGTGATGCATTGTATTCTAAAATTAAGGTCTAGGTTAGTAAGATTATGGTGTCCTTTGATGAAAATTGACATTTGGGTTGTTGTCCCCAGTTTATATTGCCCATAGGCTAAAAATTGCCTTCTTGTTGACATGAAAATCCTTGCACAAGATGAACTACTTCCACATCCTCTTATAACATCAGACACATGTCAGTGGGGTGTCCTACTTGGTTATAAAACCACAAGGTATAACTGTGGGTTTCAATACCTTATCCTTGGCAAGCATCATAACAACTTAGTCAATTTAGAAAGTTGACTTTTGATCTTCAGAGTAGTAAGTTCTTTCACTCTTCTTGGTGCATCAGTGTACCATTCTTCTTCTTGAGTTGTATGCTTTGATTTTTAAGCCATATTCTTGATAAGAGCTCTGATTTTAGCTGGATTATTGTAAGTTATTGATACCCTACTTGATGCATTAAGAAATCTTCTTTCCCAAGGTGACATCCCTTCACAAAAATACTACAACAATTAGTACTCTGAAATTCCATGTTTTGCTCGTCTTGAACATAGCTTCTTGAACCATTCCTAGTAAGTATGAAAAGCTTATCTTTTATATTGCTTGATACCAATGATTTCCCTGCGTAAGGCCGAAGCTCTCATTTCTAGAAAATACTTATCCAAGAACATCCGAGAAACCTCATTCCATGTTGTTGAAGGGTTTTAAACATTCTAGCACTCCTAAGGTGTGCATGAAACCTAGAAACCTTAGATCTATGGTTTCTCTATTATACATGCAAACTTTCATTTTTCCAAGGTTTCATCCTAACTAGCATATCATGAAGTATATGTAAAACAAAAAACTAGTATAATGACATACCTTTTCTTGTATCTTGATTCCTTGTGCCTTTTAGTGCCTAGCACCCCAAGTGTGATGCCTCAAATGCTTCACATAACACCACCAACAACTTGGAAGAACTTGAGAGAAGTGTTTATACTCTAGAAATCGGCTAGTCCTCTTTGATTCACTCTAAGTGCCAATTTCAAGCCATGGAGGATCTCTTATATAGTGTGGCTACATTAGGGTTACACCATGCAAACCATAATGTGCATGTCTTTCCATATCCCTCATCATCCATGGGTTTTAACCTCCATGGAGTATCTGTGGGTCACCACATGGATTATGCCCAATCATAAGGAATCATGGATCATTAGCCCACTTTACAAGAATGAATGATTTACACAATCAATCCCCACATATTTAATTAGTCTCTTTTGATAACAAAATTAATTCCAAATTAATTCTTGATCAATACTAATTAAATAATATGATTTCATATTAATATATTAGAACATATAATATATTAATAAATCATAAATAACCTCTTCTCAAAAGTCCAACCTTAAATTTGTTCCGATGCTATGCAACCCAAATGGACCATGCTACTCTTGGTTCAAGTACATACCAAATATAGTTATGGACATAGACACCTTATCCAATAGTCTCCCATTTGGATTAGTCTAAAAACTATAGTTATAAGTATGACTTTAGGATTCGACTAGAAATCTTGGCTCTTAAAGGCCTCTGTCAAACTGAAACACTCCATTTTAGATTAGTGTTCATACAATCCTCTGTTCTCAAGACATCAGCCGAACAAATACATGGAACATAGTCATTCTTATTGTCCAGCAGCTTGTTTCTTGATTTCCGATTTGTTTGACATAGAACATAATCAAACACATCAATTGAGTTCTGACCGGGCCCGACACATAAGTTAAAAAAAATCATCGAGGGGCCCAAGATATTACTTTTAATCCTCCAAGGACTAAAAGGAAGAGATAAACTTTGACATTATATGGTTGTACTAACTACTTGTTAAATTATACATAATAACACGTTTTACAGCATCAAGTTACTGAAGCGTTTTCGTACTATCAATGCTCAACCAACTCATAGTCAACAACTCATATCTCTTGGTTTGAAGACTTATATGATATTACCGTCTCACGATCACTCGAGATATATTCCATGAAGTGATACAAGTGAGCGTGGGTTTAATCCAATACTCGAATCTTATTCCAGGAGCACTCATGAACACTGCATCTATGTCCTAGACAAACTACAAACCGATTCATGACAATCTTGCCTCAATACCCACTTCCAAAGTATGATCGACCGTGGATAGTTTGAATAATATGATATAACATAACATAATTATTCTGGAAGTCAAAACATGCAAAATGAAACAATAGTAAATGATTGACACAAGACAGTACCATACTAGTAAATAAATACACCTTTTATTTAAGCATCAAATGTCAATTACATTTCAACTATTACAAGCTTCGAAAGCTATCTAATCACTAAAACTAATATCGTTCTTCAGCCCGATGTGCCTCGCATGCTGTAAGTGCTTAACCCTACACAGTCCCTTCGTGAGTGGATTTGTTGGGTTCTCATCTGATGATACCCTCTTTGCCACGAGGAGTCCTTCTTCTATTCAATGTCTTATGAAGTGGTATTTTCTGTCAATGTGCATGGATCTCCCATGATCCCTTGGTTCCTTGGCTAAGGCAACTGCACTCTTGCTATCACAGAAAATCTCCATAGGCTCCTTCATAGATGGTACAACTCCAAGGTCTCCAATGAAGTTCTTCAGCCATCTTGCCTCCTTCGACGCCTCGCTTGCTGCTATGTACTCTGATTCGCAAGTTCAATCAGCCACTGTCTCCTTCTTGGAACTTTTCCAAGTTATACCTTACGACTCTCAAGTCATCACTCCCTTTAGAATGTTCTTAGTCCTCCACTGGTACGTGAGAATGTTCTTTAACGCAATCCAGTGAGTCTTGTCAGGATTCCCTTGATATCTGTTGACCATGCTCAAAGCAAAGGCCACATCAGGGCGAGTACAATTAATAGCATACATGATCGAGCCAACAGCTGAAGCATATGGTATTCGACTCATATCAGCTACCTCAGCCTCTATACTCAGACTCTGAGCCTTGCTCAGCCTGGCATTGTGTTGGATTGGTAAGTCACCTTTCTTGGAATCCTGCATGCTAAATGTAACATCCCCCTCTGTCACATATCACAATATTGTCCGCTTTGGGCCACTCGGCATGGGGACTTCCCAGGGGGTCACCCATCCCGATACTACTCCCGCCTGAGCACGCTTAACTGTAGAGTTCTTATGAGATTTGTTGCCCTCATGACTTTAAAACGCGTTGTGACAAGGAAGGTATCCACACCCCTTATAAGGAGTGTTTAGTTTTCCTTCCAAGCCGATGTGGGATCAGGTCTAACCCAACTTGTAACGCTCGCAGATCCAGGCTAGTCAATTTAGAGATAATAGGGGTCGAAAACGACTTTTCGACAAAAGATTATTTAGAATAAATAATCATAACCAAGATGTAGAATATGTCTCAAGGGTTCCGTACATATAAAGAACGCCGAAATCCAAGTTATAACAAAGAAGTTATGACTCATCAAATTTTCGCGACGGAACCGGCACGATATCGGGGAGCGTAAACAGTAAATTTACGGTAGAACAAATTTTAGCCTTATCAATCTAAATAAAATTCGTAGATTACGTTAAACCGAGAGCGTCCATAAAAAGAACGCCCAAATCTGACTTCGTATGAGGAAGTTATGATTTTTCGAAGATTCGACTAAGCAGTGTACAGCGCGAAGTTTGAATATTAGATGGAACGGTTTTTAGCCGACACAACCTAAACGAGAATTGAAGATCTCATTAATAGTAGCATAACAATAAAAAGACAGACGAAAACAAACGTCGGATGAAGAAGTTATGAATGTTTGACGGACCAATCGTGTCCTGGCCTATTAATAATATAACTTTTAAAATAAAGTCAAAATTAGCCAATGGAGTCTAAACGAAAGTTGTAGAGTACGTTCCCTCCTTTGCGTGGATATAAAGAACTTCAAAAACGGAGCTCGTATGAGAAAGATACGGTATTTTGAAGTTTGGAGTTGGATTTGCGAAGCTGATGAGAGAAGCGATGACGTGACCTCATCTCAGCCGTCCATCGCTGATCGCAGAGCACCCGTCGGATCGCACCACATCGCCTCACCTACACATCGCGTACGAGGTCGGAACGCTCCACGTAGCTTCGGTCTTATCCCATCCGATGTGCGAGCCAGCTGGTGCGAACCTAGCAACCCTATCCGAGGAACGCCCAGTGTTCCCCAACCGAACGCGCAGCGTAACCGAGCTGCTGACCGCCTATAAAGGGCTGCGAAGGGATCCGAACATTTCACACCAAATCTCATTCTCTCTCTAAAAAATTTCTCTATCTAGCCTATTTTGAGCTCCCTAAAGTCTAGGTGAACCCCTTGCACCCGAAGGAAGCCTTGAGGCTCCCGGAGTCCCGAGAAAAAAAGGGTCTTTTGGTTCGGAAACGCTGCTCCAAGCAAAGCCCAATTCTCTTTAAAAACCGTTATAAGTGAGCTACGCCTATGAATTTTTTAATATAGTTTTTAAATAATTATAGTAATGTTATTAGGTCCTTAAAATAATTATTTGGGCTATTATTATGAGTTATATAGAGTGTTCTTTAACGCTATATAATAATAATAGCTAGACTATTAATTAGTCGCAGTTAACATTAGACTAAACCCTAGTGGTGTTGATACTAGGTCTTGTCGAGGGGAAATTGTTTTGAGATAACGAAGTGTTGTCCGAGTACCGAGTCACCACCTAATCAGGTGAGTGCATAGTTACTTTCATCTTACACATAGATATGAAGTACTTTATATAAATTATGTGCTATGTGTGCATATTTTTTGAATACTTGTTGTCTATGCTGAGTGAAAGAATTTTTATACATGTTTTAATATATTTAAACTGTATATGTATTTTATATCTACAAAATGTGTTGGGTATAACATGGGTATATGTAATAGTTGTTGTTTGACAAAATAAAATAATGAGAAGCCTCGATATAGATGTTATTGATGATCTAGTCATCTAGCAGAATATAGATGACGACCCTGGACTTTTCTAGACAGTTCAGTGGAACGCTAGCAGGCTCGTAACTTGTAAGCGTTTTTGAACTATGTATTCAGTAGGTATTTTTGAACTAAGTGTTCACTAGATGTTTTGAACTACGTGTTCACCAGATGTTTTGAACTAAGTGTTCACCAGATGTATTGAACTATGTGTTCACCAGATGTTTTGAACTAAGTGTTCACCAGATGTTTTGGACTATTTGTTCACCAGTTGTAATCTATAAACCTTGGTAACGATGGACTTCGTACCTATTCCTTAGGATAATCCTTAGGAATAAATGAACGAGGAATAGTTGATTCTTAGGGTAGATCCTTAAGGGTAAAGAAGATAATGGGGATGGGTAATTGGGTTGATTAATTGTATGAAGATTAAACATAATAATTATATTGTTGTGGGTTGAAAACCCTATGTACTCACCAGGTTTCCCAACCTGGCCCACTTAGTTTATTTATATCACAGATATTGATATGAAGTCACATTACACTGAGAGATTAAGGAGATATAAATCACTAGTGATAATGAATGTAAGTTTTGTTTATGGTTATGTTTCTGTATTGATGAGGACATCCCAAATGTTTTAAAATGAATAAAAATACTTTTCTTTAGAAATGCCTTGATAATGTATTTATCATGTTTTACTGAGAACAAATTCCGCAACATTTTTATTAAAAGAGATACTCTGATTTTTATAAAGCATAAACAAAATCGATCTTTTCTGGCCGTGAAAATGGGGATGTCACACTAAAACTTTTTAGCACCTTATATGTCACACCCGCAAACCAAGGATGGCGAAAACGTCCGGGGGTGGAGGACTTCACGTGTAGTATCACAACAACGAGTATAATAGTGCTCAAAGTACAAACAACCAACATAAATATAATTGAAAAAGTTACATCGTAGAATACGTTTACATGTTTCTAAATCAATTACATTATGTTGACAAAAATGAAATGTTTGACGCCTTAGCGGTCCATCCTCAAAAGTCGTTGGTTACATGTTTTACTGATTCCCTGAGAATACAGGTAGTTTGAAAAGTGTCAACAATTAAGTTAGTGAGTTCATAAGCTTTTGAATGAAATGTTGAAATCATTTCTTTGTAAAAATATGTTTGTTCCAGAAAATCCAATATTTTTCTTTTAAGAATGTATTGTAGCCTTAAATGTCAAGACCAAAAATGAACTAGTATTTTCCATATAAGTTGTAATTTATGCATGTTTAAATCGACATAAACTTGATTAATTGAAGGACCCCCCCCCCCCCCCCCCCGGTAAATCTTATGTTTTCTTAATACCCCATGTGAGTTATTATAACCATGCTATGACTCAGTCGGCCTTGTATACGATGTTCTTCAGGCGTCGGAATGTTAATGATATTTGTCACCCTAGACCTGCCGCTCTAGCTGTTGCATGCAACTAAGGTGTGGGTTTGTCAGACCCAATATAGATCTATATACAACTATCACGCTCTCCCTACAAGAGATTTTGATTACAATTACAGGACTTTTGATTTCGTTACTTTGGAAGTAACGTGAAGCGAATGTCTCACAAATTTATTCATTAACAGTTTTATGTAGTGTGAAACTGAAACCCCTTTTGTGTGGAGCTGAACCCTTTCGTAATAATGTATAGAAAACATAAACTATACCTATTATAGTTTATCAAAATGTTTGTAATGTGTAGTAACCTTTTCTATGTAAGTGGAATATGCAGCAAGACATAACTTTATTTGCAATGCCTTAACATACATTAATAATAATGATAACGTAATCTTACAAGTTACCAAACGCTTTTCTGTTATATATTTATAACTCAACAGAAAACATATGCAAAACATGAAGTCTGTAGAGACCCAATTTACTAACGAACGGTGAGTGCGGAAGAAAGATATCTCGAGATTAATCGTGTTTTTGGAAGTATGAACAAGAAGAACATAATATGAGTTCATAAGCAAAGACCAAGAACAAGAGAGAATATTCATAATATTGCATGAAGAACTTGGTGGGAGAGAAACTCTCCCTGGGTAGGAGAACCCACCACTTTCTCTCTCTAGGATTACATGGTAGAAAAGTAATCACTAACTTAGAAAAGAAATGAGCTAGCTTACTTTAAAAATGACCAACTCTCCCTTTATATAGGAGGGAGAGTATTTACACCAACAATACAAATAAAGGGAAAATTACAACCTAATAATCACTCATTATTTGTGGAGCATTTACATGCCCCAACATTCTCTCCCTAAATGCTTTCAAATGATGAGAGATACAATAAGTGATACAAGGCTATAATACAGTAATTCGACTAGCAAGTGTGGTAATAAAATGAACTCAAGTGCTGAAATGTCTCTGAAACTCTGAAGTGTCTGTGAAGTCTGAAACTGGCCATGAATCTCTGAAATGAAGGTCTTTGGCTTCAAAGCACAACCAATGAAGCAGAAAAGATAAGATCCAAATCTTCAAACCAATCATAATCACCCGAAGAAAGAGGTCACCATGAGTAAGTAGAAGATCCAATAAAAGAAACACTTCGTCTTCAAAAGTCTGAAAAACATCTCGAGTTCTCGAATCATAATACACCGAAATTCTACAAAGAATAACCTGCTAAACATGTGAAGCATCCATAAAATGTAGTCAGGATAAAAATAATGTGAGTCCAAAAACATGGTCTAGCGATGCCAAAAATTTGATCCAAGGATCAAAAATAAGTGTCACGTCACATCGCCAAAATAATCTTCGTCGTCAACAGATCACAAATCCAAACTCGAGAAATCATAGAATCTGAACCGGATGCAAACACAAAATCATCCTGTGGTGGAGTCCGAATAATAAATAATCCGAATCAGAAAACATCGAGTAATGCCAAAAATTTGATCCGTGAAGACCAAAAATAAGTGCCACATCGCATCACTAAATAAATAATCGTCTTCAGAAGTCTTTAAAAAATCCAAACTCAAACAATAATAACCAAATCTGGATGATATTCTCTCCCTATTTTTGATAACCAATGACCGGATATCAAAAATCAACAAATCATCGGATAGAGAGTGTCGGATACTAAGAGCTAAGAGAAGCTCTCCCTAGATGTATGAAGGGTCTCGATAAGAAACGAGAAAGAGTAAAATAAATACTCTTGCGGTCAGAGAAAGCGGGTGACAGTTGCTGAAGTTGTGTTGAGAAAATCTGTTGTGCCAAAAATATATCCAAATATCCAAACTGCAGTGCCGGAACACTTGAAGTGGTCTTCAATAGAGAATAAAGTCCACATGCTCAAGATACATGATTTGTCAACCAAAAATCATAAGCAACAAGTCATAAAATCCCATAACGTGAAGAATGCGAAACAACTTTGGTGATCAATCGCCGTTGCGGTGCAAGCGTCACAAAGATAATATGAAGTCCGACTACGGTAGGAATATTCTACCAATAATAACTGGCATGAAATGAACCAATGTGACAATCCAAGGGTGCGGTTGTGGCAAAAATTGGTGTTAAAAAAATAATTGGTTTTAATAAAAAAATTGGTTATGATAAAAAAAATGATTAAAAATAAAAAATTGGTGTTAAAAAAAATAACTGGCTAAATAAAAAAAATTGCCTGAAAAAAAAGTAAAAATAAAAAAATAGTGTAGAAAAAAAATCTCAATTAAAAATAAAGTCTAGAAAAAAAAGGGATTTTTTTTTTAAAAAAAAAGGGAAAAAAGGAGGGGAGGGGAGGAAAAGAAGGAGGAAATGATGGGGGAGGAGGAGGGAAGGAAGGAAGAAGAAAGGAGGAGGAGGGAGGTCTAGGCGAAGTAAGGAGGAGGGGGGCACTGGAGAGAGGAGGATCCGAAGTGAGGAGGGTGGTTAAGGTGGGAGGTGGTTGCGGTCGAAGGTGGGTGCGGATCAGAGAGGGCTAGGTGCGGATGGGTGAGGTGGTCACGGATGGAGTTGGTCGCGGATGGGCTTGGCGCTGATGGAGCTTGGTTGTAGTAGGCGATACGGTGCAAGGGACTGACTGTGGATGAAGTGAAGTCTACTGCGTTCGGAACCGGAGAAGGTGCACTGCGGTGCGAGGACCTCGGTCCGAGGCTGCGGTCCGAGAGGAATCCGCAAGGGGGACTTTGGTTAGCAGGGAACGGAAAGGCAGGGCTGCGGTCTCTCGGCTGCGGATAGGGAGCTGAGAGGACCTCGGATCAAGGCTAAGAAATGGCTTCTGAGAGGCTTCTTAGGGGACTCCGGTAGGCAGTTTTTGGCTGCGGTTTGGGGGTCCGGAAGGGGCTGAACAGGTGACGAAAAATGCTCTTTTTTCATGAAAAATGGTACCGCAAAGGCCATTTATTCATATTTAATAATGGAATCTTTTTATAAAGCATTTAAGTCAACAAGTGGGTCTTGGGAAGGCAAAAGGAAGAGTATACAGGGGGGGTTTTAGGGGACAAAAGGTGATGGAATTGGACTATGTCACATGGTTTTTGCTTGGGAAGGCAAATATAAGTGAATTTCTCTTTACCCAAAAGGGCAAAAAAGGACACTATGTTTTTCACAAACACAATTTACGTCCAAATTTCTTCATTTAAAGATCTACAGCAAGAGTAAATGAGGAGTAAAAGTCTTCATACCTCAAGAAGATTTCAAGTTGTTGGGTAAAAAAAAGAGCACCACTTCAATGAAAATAAGTCCATAATTGTGTCTTCTCATTTCCAAGGCATAAATAAAATGCCTGGAGCAAATTCTTCAACAAATTGGAGACCACAAAAATAATTTCTCTTCCCATTTGCTTCATTTCTTCAACAGAAAAATAATAAGAACATGAAGAACATCATTTTTTCCAGCAATAATAGAACGATCAGCAGCAACAACTTTTATTTTTGCTAAGATAGAATCACCCAAAAGATAGAACTAAGAAAGAACTTCATAAAAAAATTCCGGTTTGAAACCCGAAAATTTTTCTTGCAGAAATAAGGAAAAATCACAAGATAATCACCGAACGGGAGTCATTCCCTTGAACTAATCGTGAGATCTTCAAGGTACGGCTTTGATACCAATTGTAGAGACCCATTTTTCTAACGAACGGTGAGTGCGGAAGAAACAATCTTGAGATTTATCGTGTATCAAAATATAAAATATGAAGAACTTGATGAGAATTCTTAGAAGATGAGAAAGAAAGAGAGATAAAATATTATTACATGAAGATCATGGTGGGAGAGAGAAACTCTCCCTTGGTGGGGAGAACCCACCACTTTCTCTCTCTCTAGAGATTATAGTTTTTAGAAAAGTAACTCTTACAAGAAGTTGAGAAAATGAGCTAGCTTAACTAATAAATGACCAACTTTCCCTTTATATAGGAGGGAGAGTATTTACACCATAAATACAATAAAAGGAAAATTACAACCTAATAATCACTCATTATTTGTGGAGCATTTACATGCCCCAACAAATTCATCAAGATTTAACACTTTGCTCAACATGTTACAAAGTGTTATGAAAGTTGTAAGCTGTAAATTCGTTTTTACTGTTTCTGTACTGATTTAGAAAAATCACAGAAAATTCATATGACATCAAACACTAGATCCGTAAACTCTGAGAATTTATAAAATGTGTCTAGTTTTTTCATAAATTTTATTATGATTTTTAGAGGTTTCTAAATTGTGTGAAAATTTCCATACTCACAAATTGGTCCGAATACGTAGTTATAGTGATAGGCAGTTTTATAAAAATCACCATAAATTGTAGAAAAATCGTATGGACATGTGCAAGTATTAATTTTAAAGATATAAACCTGAAATATGTGCAACTAATCCAATTTGAAAACTAAAAAGTTTAATATGTCCAAAATAATTCGTGAATGAACATTAACTTTTCTGTTGAAAGCTAATATTTGAGTTTAATCGTGTTGTTGGAGTTTTAACTTGTATCCCCCCCCCCCCCCCCCCCCGCCCCTAAAACCTGAAGAAAACATGAAAATGTGGGGGGTATGAACTCACCTTGAGTGATTTCCGAAGATGGATGATGAATAGAAGGAGCTTCTAAGTCAAGAACACTTGGGAGATGCTTGAAGATTCGAAGATCTAGCAACAATTATGATGATGTTTGAGTAAGGAATCCCTGAATTGAGTGAAGGGATGCAAGATAATCAATTGAAGGATGAAGTTAATTACCAAACCTGGAGGGAAACGCTCAAGAGTAGCCTTCAAATTCGAGTTTTTAGAGAGAGAAAGTGAGAGAGAGAGAGAGAGAGTGTGTGTGTGAGAGAGAGAGAGTGAGAGAGAAATGAGTTTGATCCTTGATGAAAGTGTATAGAATGTGGGAGGTGAAGAAAGGATTTTCAGCCTTGATCAGCCTCATGTGCTGGAGAAAGAGGGTGAAAGGACAAATGATTGACTGAATAGTGATGAATAGTGACCAGGTATGGCCATGGAGTGGGTGTGGGAGGTTGCTTGTGTCATAACTTAAAGGTAAAGTCAACACTCCACCCATATATCTTAGCAACTAGATTTTATTCTTAGATTAAGAATTTCCCTCAAAATTGATTAAAATATAAGTTTAGGGAGTTTAAAATGGTTAAAATAAGAATTTGGTGGAAAATCCTCGTCAAAAACGGGCTTAATAGGCGAAAGTAGTCGAAAACCGGACATTTAGGAGCGAACCTGCGAGGTTCGGCTCTTAGGAGATGAGAACCGAAGGTAGACCGAAAGTTGGGAGAAGGAACCGAAGGTGCGAGGCTCGGGCCTAAAGGTGTGAGGTTCGGTCCTATGCGAAGTTCGGCTCAGGAGGTAGCTTCGGTTCAGATGAGTTCGGTTCCTATCAAGGTTTCGGCTCTAAGAGGTTGTTTTTCAAGTTTTCTTCCTGTTTTGAGTGAATATTTTCCAAGTTAAGGGTCGGGATGACCCGGATGACTATAAAACATTGAGAGAGATTTTTAGAGAGATTTGGGAGAGATTCTTATAGAGTGAGAGAGATTGGAAGAGACTTCATTTTTGACCTTTATTATTGTTTTTCCTTGTCATGCAAGGTTCGTAAACCCCGTTATGCTTCATTTATGATTATTTTAAGTCCCCAAAAGGGTCCATAGTCATATTTTGATGTGTTTAACTCCCTTCTTAGGGTTTTACATTCATAAACACATAGATTCACCGCGATACTTGAATTCTTGACATACAAATGCACATATTTATACATAGGATAACTCTTATCATAGGAGTAATAGTTAAGTTTGACCGGTTTGACTAGTTGACTTTAACTTTAACTTGTTGACTTTGACTTTGACTTGACGGGAAGTTCACGGTTGTCACATCATCCCCCCGTTAGAAGGAATTCCGTCCCGAAATTAGCTTTCTGACTGGGACTTCAAGAATTTGGGAAAACATGTGGATACTTTTGTTTCATTTGATCCTCGCCTTCCCATGTGGATTCGGGTCCCGGTTTAGCGTTTCAATGGGCCTTTACAATATGAATACGACTTTGTTTTGTTATCTTGATCTCCCGATCCATGATTTCAACAGGTTCCTCCCCGAAGTGGAGACTCTCGTTAACTTCAATTTCATCGAGTTGTATTACGAGGGTCTCGTCGGATAGGCACTTCTTTAAGTTCTATACGTGGAAGGTAGTGTGTACGTTTTTAAGTTCCTATGGTAGTCGGAGTTTGTACACTACGGGGCCAATCCTAGCAAGGATTTCAAACGGCCCGATGTACCTGGGTTTAGCTTCCCACGTTTACCAAAATGTATCATACCCTTCCAGGGTGAGACCTTCAGCAGTACACGATCTCCAACCTGGAATTCTAAAGATTTGCGTCGTTTATCAGCGTAACTCTTTTGTCGATCACGAGATGCTTTCAGTCTTTCTCGTATTAGAACAATCTTTTCCGTGGTTTCCATTATGATTTCAGGACCAGTGAGGGCACTATTTGGGACTTGCCCCTTTGCTAATTGAGTGTCCCCCACTTCAGCCCAACACAAAGGTGATCTACACTTCCGACCATATAGAGCTTCGAACGGAGCGACTCTGATGCTAGTATGATAGTTGTTATTGTAAGAGAATTCGATGAGTGGTAAGTGGGTATCCCATGCATTACCAAAGTCTATCACACAAGCTCTTAGCATGTCCTCAAGTGTCTGAATGGTTCTTTAGCTTTGTCCGTCGGTTTGTGGGTGGTAAGCTGTACTCATGTCCAGCCTAGTTCCCAAAGATTTTTGTAAAGACTGCCAAAACTGCGAAGTAAATCTACTATCTATGTCTGAGATAATGGATGTTTGCTTTCCATGTAGTCGTACAGTCTCTTTAATGTACGCTCTGGTCAGTTTTTCCATCTTGTCCATCTCCTTGATCAGTAGGAAGTGCGCGGATTTGGTCAGCCTGTCGACTATTACCCAAATGGTATCCAGTCCGCCCGATGTCTTGGGTAACTTGGTTATGAAATCCATAGTTATCCGTTCCCACTTCCGCTCGGGTACTTCTGGTTGTTGAAGTAAGCCTGATGGTTTTTGGTACTCTACTTTAACCTTGGCACAAGTCAGACACTTGCCCACATAAGTAGCAATCTTTGTTTTCATGTTCGGCCACCAATATAACTTCTTGAGATCCAGATACATTTTATCTGAACATGGGTGGACGGAGTATCGAGTTTTGTGAGCCTTGGGGTCCAAATTCGATTCATGAGATAACGAGCTCCATCATCCTTGACTTCAAAGTTCTTATCTATTCCTCGTAATGCCTCACCCATCACATTTTCTGGTTTCAAGGCCTCTAGTTGGGCCTCTTTTATTTGCATGGACAGGTGTGAATGGATTGTCATTTTTAGCGACTTTACTCGACGTCCCGAGTATTCTTTTCTGCTTAAGGCATCTGCTACCACGTTGGCCTTGTCCGGGTGATAGCAAATCTCACACTCATAATCATTTAGAAGTTCTACCCATCGCCCCTGTCTCATTTTGAGCTTTTTTTTATTGAGGATATACTGGAGGCTCTTAAGATCAGTGAAGATAGTGCACTTTGTGCCATAGAGGTAGTGTCTCCAGATCTTCAGGGCAAACACTACCGCTCCCAACTCGAGATCATGATTAGTGTAGCTAACCTCGTGCGTATTAAGTTGTCTTGAGGTGTAGGCGCTGACCTTTCCTTTTTGCATGAGTACGCATCCAAGACCTTGATTTGAAGCATCGCAATAGACCACAAAATCCTCAGTCCCTTCTAAGAGAGACAAGATTGGTGCGTTGCACAGGGCTCGTTTCAACGTTTGGAAGGTAGTTTCTTTCTTAGTTTCCCAAGTAAATGTTACACCCTTCTGAGTTAGGGTGGTGATTGGTTTTGCGATCTTGGAGAAATTTTGAATGAATCGTCGATAATATCCCGCAAGTCCTAAAAATTGTTGGATTTCCGTTGGTGTTTTCGGTGTAGCCCAGTTTTCGATCGCCTTGATTTTTGAGGGATCCACATGTATCCCTTTCTAGCTAACCACATGGCCAAGGAAACCCACTTCTCGGAGCCAAAATTCACACTTAGAAAGTTTAGCATAAAGCTTCTCAGTTCTTAGAGTCTCCAATAGTAGTTGCAGATGCTGGCTGTGCTCTTCTTCGCTTCGTGAATAGACCAAGATATCGTCGATGAATACGATTACGAATTTGTCTAAGAAGGGTTAACACACTCGTTTCATTAGGTCCATGAACACCGCAGGTGCGTTTGTTAGCCCGAAGGGCATCACTACAAATTCGTAATGGCCGTAGCGCGTTCTGAAAGTTGTCTGTGGAATATCATCCTCTTGAACTCACAGTTGATGGTAACCCGACCTCAAGTCGGTTTTTGAAAAGTAACTTGCTCCTTGTAATTGGTTGAAGAGGTCGTCGATTCAGGGTAGGGGATATTGGTTCTTGATGGTAATTTTGTTTAACTCTCGATAGTCGATGCACATGCGAAAGGATCCATCCTTCTTCTTCACAAAGAGGACTGGTGCTCCCCAAGGTGAAAAGCTCAGTATGATAAACCGTTTTCTTAGCAGCTCGTTTAGTTGACTAGACAGTTCTTTCATTTCTGCCGATGTGAGATGGTATGGAGCTTTGGCTATGGGGGTAGCTCCTGGGACCAAATCAATTTGAAATTCGACTTGTCGTGCAAGTAGTACACTTGCAAGGTCTTTTGGGAACACGTCGGTAAAGTTACAAACCTCCGGAATGTCTTTGATGTCCTTTGTTTCTACTTTCTTATTTACCACGTGGGCTAAGAAGGTGTGGTATTCCTTTCAGAGATACTTTTGAGCCTTGACGCAAGAAATGATTTGTAGATTTGTATTGGGTTTATCGCCGTAGATAAGAAGGGTTTCGTCATTCGGCAGATTAAGGTGGACGGCCCTTTCGTAACATAAAATGTCGGCACGATTAGAACTTAACCAATCCATACCAACGATGATGTCGAAACTTTTCATTGTGACCGACATTAGGTCGATTTTAAACAAATGGTTGTCTAGAGTGAGGGTACACCCTGTATAAATGTCACTAGCGCACCCTGCCTTTCCGTTTGCCATTTCTACGATGTATGAATCTTTTAATGATTGGGGATTTTGTTTAAGTAAATCTTTGTATTGGTGGCTCACGGAACTCCTCTCTGCCCCACTATCGAAAAGTATGCATGGATAAGAGTTATTGAGGAGGAACGTACCATTAACCACCGTGGGGTCCTTGACCGCTTCTCCGTGTCCTATAGCTAGGGCTCTTCCTACACCCCCATCATTGGCGTTTCATGCCTTTGGGAAGTTTCATTCGAAGTGCCCCGTTTCCCCATAACCATAATAGGCTCCACTTGCTCCGGTGTTGGTGACTTGATTGATGGGTTAGGCTGGCGCTTTACAGAATCGAGCAGTATGCCCCTTCTTGTTGCAGTTTCTGCAGTGCAATTCCCGACAAGCACTGGTGTGGTGGAAGTTGCACTTGTTGCACTTGGGAAGGGTCCCAACATATTGCCTTAGTGGTGTTGGAGTGACAGGGGTAGTGTCAGCACGAAAAACAACTTTATGTTGCTTCTTGGCGGAGTCTAGTACCGATTGTTTCTTCTTGTTGCTCCAGAACTTTCGTTTATTGTTACCTCTTTTTGTTTGATCGGGGGTGGTGGTCACAGTACCATGGCTGGCCCTATGGTTGATAAGTTGTTGTGCCAACTCCCTGGCACTGTCATAGGTAGTGGGTTTTGAGGCCAACACACTATCTTGAATCTGGGACGATAGTCCCCAAAGGTATCGTTCCACCTTCTTTTCTTCCGGAGTGACCATTGCTAGACAAAGGAGTGCTAGGTCATTGAATCGGGCAGTATAAGTTCCAAGGTCAGAACCCGACATCTTGAGACTCTAAAGTTCTTGTTCAAGTTTTTTCACCTCGCCCCTTGGGCAATACTCCTTCAACATCATAGCTTTCAAGTCTTCCCAGCTTAAGAAGTTAGCCACTGCGAGAGTAAGTGACTTAACTCGGTTATTCCACCAAGTGAGGGCCCTGCCGGTGAAAGTGAATGCCGCGAACTTGACTTTGCTCAATTCGGGACAAGCATAAACTTCGAAGACTGATTCGGTCCTCTCGAACCATTGCATCAATGTGATGACACCCCTGCTTCCATTGAAAGAATCGAGTTTGCCATTGGCGAAGTCTTTGTAGGTCAATTCTTTTGTACGCCACTTACTATCCCCATGGTTAGAGTGTGTAGCACCAGATACAGAACCACCAGCACCGTTTGTACCCATCTATGACATTGCAGCCACCACGGCTACTATTACTGCAGCCTAGAACATCACAGAGTCAAACTGTGGAGGTGGTGGCGGAGGAGGTGGTGGTGTCGCGCTGTTGGAAGCTCTGGGTATTTTCTTAGGCGGCATAGTTCTATCATAAGTTTTAAAGACAAAAAGTCGGTGAGTCTTCAGTAGTAACGATGAGTTGGGTGTTATTTGAGCTACATTATCGGTATTATGTCCCGACTTTGTTGTATTTGCAAGTAAATCATAAATAAATTCTATACAAATAAACTTATGAATTTAGTAATGGTGAATCAACCGAAAACTTGTGTTCTGTTCTGTGCCTGATCCACTCCTAAAATTCACTCGACGTACGTCAATTGCGTGTAGTTAAGTTTTGATAAACCGTTGAATCTAATGAGTCCGTCCTAAATCCACAACCAAACAAGGAACAGGCCCTAAGGCGGGCTCACCATTTCTAAGTCGATCGCCCCTTAAGTACACATAACTTCAAGGTACACCTTAAAAATTTTAAAGTTATCATTTGCAAATTGTTTGTATTATCAAGTTATGCGATCCGATGCCAAACATCCAACAAAATAAGTGCAAGTCAATTTCATTGATATAACTTTAGTACATATTGCTTAAGAAAATTTGACCTCATAGGAGGCCTACATTACATAAAGATAGAAGAAAATTTTGACATCATAACGACCCCTCAAACAATGTAATCACTTAGACGTAGGGTCGGACCTAATTGCAATAAAGATTAGCACCAACGCATACTCGTAAACCTAGTTTATAACAAAATGTGAGTAGTGTAAGAACTACTCAAGGTGGGTGGTATCCGGTGGTCCCTGCAAGGCGGCTATGAGTGCCTGCATTGCCCTGATCTCCTCTCTACCGTCGGCTAGCTGACGCTCCATTGCCGTCAGTCGTGTCTCCATCTCGGCTTGACGCTCCCGGTACTCTCGTGCTTCACTCCGAGCGATGGCAGCTTCCCGCTGCAGGACCTCGGTGCGATTCCTGGTGTGGTCGTGATCCTGGTCCAGGCGCCGAAAGCGGGCTGCTGTGACTTCCGCAGTCGCACCAACCTCCATAATCTGGTTGGTGGATGCCCGGATCCACCGATTGTGGCGAGCGATGCGGTGGATGATGACAGGGAGGGCCCTATCGGCCGAGCCTCCCCTGTCGAGGTTGTAGAAACCTTTGTCGTTGTCGTACGGGTGGGGTTGGCCTTGTTCCTGGCTCCAAAATCTCAAGTTCATTCCCCATTGGGGGGTCGGTCCTGGATAGTCCCGTGAAGGAGCATGCACAGGGAGAGGGTCATATACCTCGGGACCCTCCTCTTCATCTTCCTCCATTTCTTCTTCTTTTTCTTCTTCTTCTTCTTCTTTTTCTTCTTCTTCTTCTTCTTCTTCTTCTTCTTCTTCTTCTTCTTCTTCTTCTTCTTATGGGTCCTCCTCAGGGTCTTTTTCAGGATCCTCTTCGATCATCTCCTCGGGTTCTGCCTCGATCCATCCAGTGTTTCCCTCATTAGGGAAGTATGGGTCTCCAGGTAGATGAAATCCTGCCATGTCGTCTATACGAGAATAGGGGTGTAAGAGGCACATAATGAATTTGAAAAATATTATACTTTTGGTAACATAAAATACTCCTATAGTATTTTAAACATTTTATTGACTCTAGTTGTAATACTTGTATGAGTGTTGGTAGGTTAATGGACTTGTTACCCACTACAACTATCCCCCGACATATGCTAGTCACTTTTTGGACGAATATAGTTGATTAGCCTATATTCCTCCTAGACTTGATTACGTATTCCAAGGCATAATGTTAGTGAACAACTCACCCATTTTTTTTTACTTTTCTTAATTTCCCCAAGATGTGCTACTATACCGTCAGGCATGCATGTACGTATACTTTTTATCAAGAAACTATTTCATTTCTAAAAGTATAATCATTTGTAAAAAAATGTTTAATCAGAGACTTTTAGTCCCAATGCATTTATAGTTTGTATATCTTATGTGGTTTGATATACTAAGTTCACTATAAACAATGCACTGATACCAATCTGTCACACCCCCAAACCAAGGATGGCGGAAACGTCCGGGGGTGGAGGACTTCACATGTAGTATCACAACAACGAGTATAATAGTGCTCAAAGTACAAACAACCAACATAAATATAATGGAAAAAGATACATCGTAGAATACATTTACATGTTTCTAAATCAATTACATTATGTTGACAAAAATGAAATGTTTGACGCCTTAGCGTTCCATCCTCAAAAGTCGTTGGTTACATGTTTTACTGATTCCCTGAGAATACAAGTAGTTTGAAAAGTGTCAACAATTAAGTTGGTGAGTTCATAAGCTTTTGAATGAAATGTTGAAATCCTTTCTTTGTAAAAATATGTTCATTCCAGAAAATCCAATATTTTCCTTTTAAGAATGTATTGTAGCCTTAAATCTCAAGACCAAAAATGAACTAGTATTTTCCATATAAGTTGTAATTTATGCAAGTTTAAATCGACATAAACTCGATTAATTGAAGGAACCCCCCCCCCCCCCCCCCCCGCGGTAAATCTTATGTTTTGTTAATACCCCATGTGAGTTATTATAACCATGCTATGACTCAATCGGCCTTGTATACGACGTTCTTCAGGCATCGGAATATTAATGACATTTGTCACTCCAGACCTTCCGGTCTAGCTGTTGCATGCAACGAAGGTGTGGGTTTGTCAAACCCAATATAGATCTATATACAACTATTACGCTCTCCCTAAAAGAGATTTTGGTTACAATTACAGGACTTTTGATTTCGTTACTTTGGAAGTAATGTGAAGCGAATGTCTCAAAAATTTATTCATTAACAGATTTACGTAGTGTGAAAGTGAAACCCCTTTTGTGTGGAGATGAACCCTTTTGTAATAATGTATAGAAAACATAAACTATACATATTATAGTTTATCAAAATGTTTGTAATGTGTAGTAACCTTTTCTATGTAAGTGGAATATGCAGCGAGACATAACTTTATTTGCTATGCCTTAACATACATTAGTAGTAATGATAACGTAATCTTAAAAGTTAGTGAACACTTTTCTATTATATATTTATAACTCAACAGAAAACATATGCAAAATATGAAGTCATCAAGATTTAACACTTTGCTCAACATGTTACAAAGTGTTATGAAAGTTGTTAGCTGTAAATTCGTTTTTACTGTTTCTGCACTGATTTATAAAAATCATAGAAAATCCATATTACATTGAAAACTAGATCCGTAAACTCTGAGAGATTAGAAAATGTGTCTAGTTTGTTCATAAATTTTATTATGATTTTTAGAGGTCTCTAAGTTGTTTGAAAATGTCCATATTCACAAACTGGTCTGAATTCGTAGCTACAGTGATAGATAGTTTTGTAAAAATCACCATAAATTGTAGAAAAATCGTATGGACATGTGCAAGTATTAATTTTAAAGGTATAAACCTGATCTATGTGTAACAAATCCAATTTTGAAAACTAAAATATTAAGATGTCCAAAATAGTTCGTGAATGAACATTAACTTTTCTGTTGAAACCTGATATTTGACTTTAATCGTCTTGTTGGAGTTTTAACTTGTATTCCCCCCCCCCCCCAAAACCTGAAGAAAAAATGAAAACTTGGGGTTATGAACTCACCTTGAGTGATTTCCTAAGATGGATGATGAATAGAAGGAGCTTTCAAGTCAAGAACACTTGGGAGATGCTTGAAGATTGGAAGATCTAGCATCAATTATGATGATGTTTGAGTAAGGAATCCCTGTATTGAGTGAAGGGATGCAAGATAATCAATTGAAGTATGAATTTACTTACCAAACCTGGAGGGAAAAGCTCAAGAGTAGCCTTCAAATTCGAGTTTTTAGAGAGAGAAAGTGTGTGTGTGAGAGAGAGAGAGAGTGTGTGAGAGAGAAATGAGTTTGATCCTTTATGAAAGTGTATAGAATGTGGGATGTGAAGTAAGGATTTTCAGCATTGATCACCCTCATGTGCTGGAGAAAGAGGGTGAAAGGACAAATGATTGACTAAATAGTGATGAATAGTGACCAGGTATGCCCATGGAGTGGGTGTGGGAGGTTGCTTGTGTCATAACTTAAAGGTAAAGTCAACACTCCACCCATATATCTTACCAACTAGATTTTATTCTTAGACTAAGAATTTCCCTCAAAATTGATTAAAATATAAGTTTAGGGAGTTTAAAATAGTAAAAATATGAATTTGGTGGAAAATCCTCGTCAAAAACGGGCTTAATAGGGGAAAGTAGTCGAAAACCAGACATTTAGGAGCGAACCTACAAGGTTCGGCTCTTAGGAGATGAGAACCGAAGGTAGACCAAAAGTTGGGAGATGGAACCGAAGGTGCGAGGCTCGAGACCGAAGGTGCGAGGTTCGTTCCTATGCAAAGTTCGGCTCAGGAAGTAGCTTCGGTTCAAAGGAGTTCAGTTCCTAAGAAGGTTTCGGCTCTAAGAGGCTGTTTTTCAAGTTTTCTTCCCTTTTTGAGTGATTTTTGACCAAGCTAAGGGTCGGGATGACCTGGATGACTATAAAAAGTTGAGAGAGATTTTGAGAGAGATTTGGGAGAGATTCTTATAGAGTGAGAGAGATTGGAAGAGACTTCATTTTTGACCTTTATTAGTGTTTTGCCTTGTCGTGCAAGGTTTGTAAACCCCGTTATGCTTCATTTATGATTATTTTAAGTCCCCAAAAGGGTCCATAGTCATGTTTTGATGCGTTTAACTCCCTTCTTAAGGTTTTACATTGATAAACACATAGATTCACCGCGATACTTGAATTCTTGACATACAAATGCACATATTTATACATAGGATAACTCTTATCATAGGAGTACTAGTTAAGTTTGACCGGTTTTACTAGTTGACTTTGACTTTGACTTTGTTTTGACGGGAAGTTCACGGTTGTCACATCATCCCCCCGTTAGAAGGAATTTAGTCCCAAAATTAGCGTTCTGATTGGGAGTTCAAATATTCCATCTATGAGATGCTTCTTTCAGTCCATAACTAGATTTATCAAGCTTACACCACTCTATTAGCGTACTTTGCATTGACAAAACCCTCTGGCTGAAATGCAGCAATGGCTAGAATTGCCCTAATAGACTTAATCTTCGCTACTGGTGAGAAGGTCACATCATAGTCAACTCCCAGAGTTTGAGTAAAACCCTTCGCAACCAATCGCGCCTTATATGTGTGTAATTTCCCATCCATGTCGGTCTTCTTCTTGAATATCGACTTGCACCCGACTGTCTTACGACCGGTACATTATCAACCATGTTCCAAACCTGATTGTCATACATGGACTGAATCTCACTGTCCATAGCCTCTTTACATTTAGCAGACTCGGGGCCTGCCATGGCTTCCTTGTAGCTGTTAGGTTCATCCAAAGTTACCGGTGTGTTATCAGGTGGAACTCTAACTCTACCAGAAAACCTCAGAGGTAAGGACTCGTCAATCTGCTCAACAGGAGTTTCCTCCTCAAGTTGATCGCTAGTGTTTGAGGTTCCTTCACCACTTGACTCGTGATGTTCTTCAAGGTCACTTTGCCTCCCACTGTCTCCTTGTCTTATGAGGTTTTCGCGAAAGACTCATCTCCTCGCAACGAAGACAACACTGTCACTCGGTCTATAGAAGAGATAACCAAAGGATTTCTATGGGTAGCCGATGAAAATACATCGCTCACTTCGAGGTTCGAGCTTGTCATGAGTCTAACATCTCATGAAAGCCTCGCAACCCCAAACTTTAATGTGGTCTAAAGTGGGAGCCTTCACAGTCCACATCTCGTTAGGTGTTTTTGCAACCTTCTTGCTAGGGACTAGATTAAGGATATGGGCGGTAGTCTCTAAGGCATACCCCCAGAATGAGATAGGTAACGAAGCCCGAATCATCATGGAACGAACCATGTCCAACAAGGTTCGATTGCGCCTGTCAGCCACACCATTAAGCTATGGTTTCCTAGGTGGCGTCAACTGTTAAATAATTCCACATTCCTTAAGATAGTCAAGGAACTCGATACTAAGATACTCACCACCCCGATCGGATCGGAGCATCCTTATCTTCCTGCCCAGCTGATTCTCCACTTCCTGCTTAAACTCTTTGAATTTCTCAAAGGTTTCTGACTTATGCTTGATTAAGTATATATATTCATACCTGCTGTAATCATTAGTAAAAGTCACATAGAAGCGATTAGCATCCCTTGTGTTAGTTCTGAAGGGCCCACACACATCGATGTGTATGAGATCCAACAAATCTTCACCCCTTTCACAAATACCAGTGAAGGGTGACTTGGTCATCTTTCCAAGCAAGCAAGATTTGCAAGTGTTATCCGACCTTAAGTCGAATGAATCCAACAGTACAACGTTTTGGAGTTGGCCTATGCGCTTCTTGCTGACATGTCCAAGATGAAAATCCCACAATCATGTCGTGTCCAATTCATTGGAAGAATCAATATGCAACACATTATTTCCTAAGTTATCTACAACCATCACAGTTTCATGTACACCATTACAAGGTAAGGCTTTAAAATAAAAAATACCATTATAAAAAGCATCAATAGCACCAGTTTAATTATCAAATGAAAATGTGAAACCTTGTTTGTACAAACCATGAAAAGAAATAATATTTCTTTGCATATCAGACGAGTAGCAACAATTATTCTAATCTATTTCTAACCCACCACTAAGCAATAAAGAGTAAACTCCAATCTTGGTGACAGGTGAAACCTTCCTATTCCCCATGATCAAGTTTATCTTCCCATGATCCACATCCTTACTTCTTTTTAGGCCCTATACATCAAAACAAATGTGAAATCCACAACCTGTGTCAAGAACCCAAGAGTTAGAATGTGATGAGGTTTTTAGATAGAATAGTATAAATACTTTCATGTGTAGGTTTAACCTTCCCATATTTGACACTCTGCAAGTATTTGGAGCAGCTTCCCTTCTAGTGCCCTTTCTCCTAACAGTAGAAACACTCTGCATCCCAAGAGGGAGCAGCAGAACCAGCCTTGGTCCCACTTGAAAAGGATCCATCATGAGACTTTCCCTTGCGGCTCTTTGAGAGAGCCTTCCTTTTCTTCCATTTCCCTTGTCCAATTGCCAAAACAGGGGCGGTGATAGGAGTAGTAACAACCAATTTACCTTGAAGACCACTTTTAGCGGTCTTCAAAAGTCCTTGAAGTTTGTTGAGTGTGACCTCCTCCTTGTCCATATGATAGGTCATGCGGAACTGATCATAACATGGAGATAAGGAGTGCAGTATGATATCAATAGCCAACTCCTCAGGGAAGTTCACATTCAGCTTCAACAAACGGTCCACAAACGTTTACATTTTCTGCATGTGGCCCGTGATGGGTTCAACATCCTTCATTATGGTTGTTATCATGGAAGAGATGATTTCATACCTATCTTGACGAGCACTCTGATGGTATCTTTCCATCAGGTCCTGGTGCATCTCAAAAGGGTAAAAGTCCTCATAGGACTTTTGGAGTTCAGCTGTCATTGTGGCCAACATGATACATGTACCTTGGTGGCATCTCTCTCATGAGTCCTAATGTCAGCGATCTCCTCAGGAGTAGCAGAATACTCATCTATTTCCTTTGGCTCCTTGTCGAAGACATATTCCTTGTCCTCATAACGAGTGACCATCCTGATGTTCCTGATCCAATCATTAAAGTTGGAACCATCAAAGATGACTCTCCCACAAAGGTTCACGAGAGACAAGGAGCCAGAAGCAATGTTGGAATACATCTGAAAAGAAAGAAAGACAATGTTTAGATTAGATAAAGAGTCCTTAATATAACGCCCATAATGGAATATTAACACTAGGACCCAACACAATATTTTACAAATTGGAAGAGGGATGCCGTAATCCAACTTGCAAAATATTTGAAGGCAGGTAAATGATGATTTACCAATTTCCACCATGAAAAACGAAATGAAATTAAGTTTTAATTGGATTTGAAATTCCTAGATCCTTTAAGATTCATTGAACAATTCAATGGCATGTTTAAATATCGATTATGCCCTTCAGGTTTGTGACTGGGATACCGAGGATCACAAACAAGGTGTGAATAACCATGCAAATGTGCTTGGTACTCTCGATAATTATCACCTAATCAATGTTCCAGTTAACCATACACGCTCCAAGTTAATGTGTCGGTTAACCACACATGCTCCATCAATGACTTGGTAAGGTGCAAAGTGCAATTTCATGGGTTAGCATCAATTTCACATTTTCCTAAAGTAACTAAGAATGGGAATTTATAAAAGTTTTAGTTACTTTATAATTATCATTATACTTTTAATGAGAATTATAGTCTTTGTCCTTACCTGTTCGGCTAACGACCCTCCACCAGTCAAGGAAGCAGTGGGTGAGAGTGGACACCCATTAAGCTGCCATTTTATAGGAAGCAACCTTATACCCCCCTTATAGACCGACTTCGTGAATGAGGCCTACTAACGATAAAACCGACTTGCCTTATACATATATATATATATATATATATATATATATATATATATATATATATATATATATATATATTAAATCTATAATATTATAATATAATAGTATAAGGGTGGAATTTTAACTTTTAAAATTCTAAGGGTTTGGAATTAAAGTTTTATAAGAGACTCTACAAATTCCAAAACTTGACATCAAGTTTTGAAACTATTCAAAACCTTTCATTTCTATAATTTATGAGTTCAAATGACTTTTAAAGAAAAGACTCTTGGAATTCCATAACCTGAGGACAAGTTATGGAGTCCATTAAAAGGCATTTAGATCAATAATTAAACTAACAAACAAGTGTCAAATAATATGATCTACCAAAAACTCATAAGCATGGATAATTCAAATCAAAAAATTTCAAGAATCATATAAACTAATATAAAACTTGAAACTTTGACAATTATCTTTGAAATTGGATTAACATGATCATTACCATATCAAAAACAGGTTTATAAGTTCAAAAACAATTTAGGGTAATGATCCTAGTCCAATTCCAACCTTAAAAGTCCAAAATCTGCCCTCTGGAGCCCCAATTCGTCGAGTGTAGGAGCTGACTCGACGAGTTGGATGAATTTGTTCTTGGAATCGTCGAGTCCCCCAGTGGACTGGATGATTCTACTGCCCAGAAAGCCAGAAATTCGATTTTTTTCAAGCTACAAACAGAAATTGCATCAAGTATAAGTGAAAACAAGTTTAGGCTCTGATACCACTGAAGGGTTTTGAGCATTCTAACACTCCTAAGGTGTGCATGCAACCCTAGAAACATTGGATCTATGTTTTCTCTATTATACATGCACACTTTTATTTTTCCAAGGTTTCATCCTAACTAGCATATCATGAAATATATGTAAAATAAAAAACTAGTAGAATGACACACCTTTTCTTGTAGCTTGATTCGTTGTGCCTTTTAGAGCGTAGCACCCCAAGTGTGATGCCTCAAATGCTTCACACAACACCACCAACAACTTGGAAGAACTTGAGAGAAGTGTTTATACTCTAGAAATCGGCTAGTCCTCTTTGATTCACTCTAGTGCCGATTTCAAGCCACGGAGGATCTCTTATATAGTGTGGCTACATTAGGGTTACACCTTGCAAACCATCATGTACATGTCTTTCCATATCCCTCATGATCCATGGGTTTTAACTTCCATGGTATATCTATGGGTCACCACATGGACTATTCCCAATCATAAGGAATCATGGATCATTAGCCCACTTTACAAGAATGAATGATTTACATAATCAATCCCCACATATTTAATTAGTCTCTTTTGATCACAAAATTAATTCCAAATTAATTCTCGATCAATACTAATTAAATAGTATGATTTCATATTAATATATTAGAACTTATAATATATTAATAAATCATAAATAACCTCTTCTCAAAAGTCCAACCTTAAAATTGTTCTGGTGCCATGCAACCCAAATGGACCATGCTACTCTCGGGTCAAGTACATACCAAATATAGTTATGGACTTAGTCACTTTATCCAACAGTTGTGACTGACCTCAGTGATAAGTCATATAACCATTCATTGGCTGAATCTTACAAAGAAAATGGGAATGTCCTTAACTTGCTTTGAGCTTTCGTGAATTCATGTGGCTTCATTCCCACACAAACAACATTAAATTCAGTAAGGAATTTATGTGGGTCTTCATTTTCAACATCGCGGTATGTAGGAAAAAAATATATAAGTCTGGAATTGAGTTAAAGTTTATTGTTACGAGATAGGTAATGCATAATGATTATTCGGTTACATCTTTAGTTGACCATTGACAAAAGTTATATTTAACTGGTGGATTGGGATGAGCACGATTATCACCTCCCTAGTCTCCCATTGTAGGAGTTGGCATTGAGGTTTCAGGTTCAATGGAATGAGTGGGAGAAGATGTTGTGGATTCTTTGAATATTGTTGTATTTCAGGATGTGGTTCAAAGGTTTGATGAAGAAGCTCTAAATTGTTGTTGATTCGTTTGAGGTCTGCCTTGCTTCCTTCTCTTCATTACAAATTTCTCTATCTCAAAATCGATTGATAAAGGTCTACCTGTGCGAAAATATGTTTTCATAAACAATTACTAGTACAATCGTATCCCCGAAAACGAAGCCAATTTGTTTAGGTGTTAAACCAACAAATGAAAGGGATAAAATAACATAGATAACAACAAATCATTAATACAGTATACTAAGAGATAATATATAATAAGCAGGGTTAAACCACTGAGATACGTGAATTATTGTTTAACCACATTTTCAAACGACATGTTATCAATTATTAAAATGGGGGATTTTGTTAACATCGGTTGAGAATTCATAAGTAATTAAAATAAACACTAAATTTCATAAAATAAAAGACATTTCTGATTCCAAATTCTATTTAAGTACTATGTATTTGGATGTGATATGACATCAGCTCATGTTTAATCTAGACTGGCAATTGAAATATAATATGCTCTAATATCACAAAATTGCCAAGAGTATTTTACTCAAAATATGATCTTCAAGTAAAACTTCATCTAGTTGATTAAATCTAAACAAGTTCTTACACTTTTAGCTTCATGCAGTTATTACCAATTATGTTCGATATTCCTCATATGCTCGGGAATGTAAAACCATTTATTCTTTGATTACACTCATTTTGATTTATTTGAAACCAATTAATGTGTTTGTTACCAATTCCAAATCACAAAGCATTTATGAATTTCATAATTTGACTAGCAAAAATGATATGAACCCTAATTTCATTGATCAAGTGAAAAGAGTACAAATCAAACATGTAATGAAACCAAATAAAAGATTTCTAGACAAATACATGACGTTAAGTTTACATAACAATCCAAACAACAAGTATTCAGAATCTAGAACCAGAAATGAGATGAAAAGTTAGCCACACATAATTAACTTAAAACACACGTTCAACTAATGTAGATCGTAATTAACCTTACAAACCCAAAGAAGTAGTGTTTCCAAAGTGCTAATCAATGATAAATGTTCTGAAAATTGCCCATCCTCAAGTGTGTGTTCGAAGTTATGCCGAAATGCCCCAAAAAAGACTAGATAAATCCGCTGTTAAAAACTGAAAACCACCAAAAACATGTTACAAGGCCATATAATGATATGCTTTGCCAAATCACGGCCGTGTAATGACTTTGTTGTGCTGAAAAACCTCCAAAATACATCCGTGTATTAAGCTGAGAATGTCCATTTTTTGATTTTCCAACTTCTTCAATTCGGCTCCGAAAAGTCTGAAACATTGAGCTTCCTTCAACCATCATAAGCATGCTCCAATATTTAAATCACCATGAAACATCCATAAAACTATATAAGTAGATAGATCCTCGATGTTGTCCCGAAAATGTAAAATGCGTATAAAAATACACTAAAATGCTATGCAATACTAGAAATAAAAATGAAATTAGTATGTAAAAAATGTGCAATTTATGCACCTAGCATCCATGAATGTCAAGACTCCTTCGATTAACACAAAGTCTTTAATAAATACTCATCTTTCAGCATCTATGTTTGAAAACATTACTTCTGCAAAGACTAATTTGGATCTTAAGGGGTGGATGTTGAGTTGACACTTTGTCCGGTTTGTTGTGGCCATCAAGAAGACTCGGTTCATTTGTTCTTCAAATGTGATATTGCTCTCCACCTTTGGTCTTTGTGTTGGCAGATGGATAGAAGAGGTGAGCCCGACGTTTCAACATCTCAATGATATGTTAAATTGGATTCATAATCAAAGGCCTTTATGTTTCAGAAGGGAGATAATTGATATGACTTCTGCAACTTTGATTTGGGTTCTTTGCATGTATCGAAATATCGTGGTGTTCGGTGGAAATACTTACAAAAAATATCTTTTGTTTGATTCAGTAGTCTCGTTTTCCTTTTAATTGCATTTGTTCTAGAAATAACAAATTTAAGAAAAGTTATATTGTGTGACTATGTAACACCGTTAAAAACTAGTTGTTTATTAGTTGCTTGTCCATGCCAAGCCGTTTTAATTCTATCGATGTCGTTACAGAAAAAAAAACATTATTTATGTATCTATTATTGTGTTCAGATAAGGTCCATATTTTTGTATACGAGCGTATTTGACACAGAGCGTTTGGGAGCGTTTTGGAGCTTCTAGCTTTTAACGTTTGACAAAACGCTCCATTTTGAACAAAAAGTTTCGTTTGACACTACAAGCTTTTAACGTTTAGTTTAACCAGAACATTCAAAATCCAAAAGCTATCTCACACAACGTTTAACAAAACGCTAACAGCTGGCAGCTACCCGCTAACCACTACCTGCTACTCCCTATCATCTAGTTTTGTCAAAGACGCCCTGTATATCTTCGCATTGGCACGCCATATTTGGAGACATAAAGATTTGATGTTGTTTGGTGGAGGATTTTGGATTTGAAGTTCCTCTTTAAAGGTTTTTTTATTTTAGAAGTCCCAACAAACAGAAACATCAATGTATCAAGTTTTTATTTATTTATTTATTATTATTATTTTATTTTTTATACTAATATAATTTGTACTTTAGTTTGTACATAAAGAAATGTAAGTTTCTCTTAATCTGCCTCCATGGACTCTTGAAAAATCGTAAATAAAATAATTATTCACATTTAAAGTATTTTTTATAACGTCAAACAATCAATTATGACAAATCATTGGATGTTTATCTTTTGTTAATAGGATATATAGAAATTAGATTTGTGGCATTTAGAAGGGAATTTTAGTAATATTATATATAATTTTAAATTTTAAATAAGTATTATATTAGTTTAATTTTAACTAAAATATGAATTTGAATATAAATATAAATATTATAGTTATAGAATAACGTATAATATTTAAAATTTAAAACGACATGAATTATAATTATAAGGTATAATTAAATAATAAACACAGTTAGTATAAATTTTGACAAGATTATCAGATCAACGAGCCTACTTGGTTCATGGGCTCAATATTTTCAAATTTTGGGCTCGATCTTTGAATGTTTTTTACTTATTTACATCTATCAAGAAGACAAGAACCACCCTTTGATTTCTACTTCGAAAATAATTGCATTAAAATCCCATAAAGGTTGATTTGTTTAGGATTATGGCCCACTTAGAAATTTAAGCTTTTATCATTTGAAATCCATTTCGATTTTTTGACCAAACAAATGGATATAGTCTTAGAGGATGATAGGGCTGATAGCTGAAAAGCTAATTATTATCTTATAAGCTAGCTGATAAAAAATAATATTTAATAAAAATTAGCTGTTAAGGCAGCTGAAAAGTAAAAAAATTACATAAAATATATTTAAAAATATATTTTTCTTATAATTAATTAATGGTAGATTTGATTTTTTTTAAAAGCTCTTGAAATCCTACTCAATGTAGTTTTTTAAAAAGGTAGTTTATAATCTACTTTTTGATTTGTCAAACATAACAATTTAAAAAACTCGAAAAATAAGTTGCCTTATCAGTTAGCTATGACGCGCCAAACACAACCTTAATTTAGGTTTGATAATTGACACGGAGTTTGAGCAATAATTTAAAAAACCGAAAGACCATTTTACCATTAAATAAACTCATACTACAAAAAAAATCTTTATTTATTTTTTCTTATATCCTTCAACACTCGAATCAACATGTACATGAGTTTTTAACCAAAACATTATGCTTATAAAAAATAATTAGCAGATAATGGTACTTTAAAAATTATTTACTTAATTCGTGTTTCATTATTTAAAGAAAAAACAAAACCGACTAAAAGCATTGCAGTTACGAGTTTGTCTAATAGCAATAACCGCTCGGAGTTGTCCTTCAAATATCCATTTGTGTATTCTGAAGCTCAATGCACGATTCTTGTACAATATGATGATCTCCAAAAACATCAAAATCAGAATTTCATGGTATACTTTCATACAAATGACCATGTATTGTATAGAAAATAAACTAGCTAGTATGGAAACCGATAAAATACAAAAAGACTATGAACTTGTATTTGAAGAATATCAAGTGTGCATAATTAACAACACATATATTATAAACGTAAAGGAACAATACTTAAAATAAATAAACATCGTGGTTTTGGTTAAAATGGAGATTTCGGAATGAAAAAAATATCATAATAGAAAAATATGTTATAAACCATGACTTGAATTATTAGCTACAACTTGCTTTAATCTTTGACTTCCTCTCATGCTTGACTTCCACCCTAATTGTGATTGAATTGCATGGGGGCTGTGGAATTTCATATGAGAAAGTCAAATCTTATCATCACTCCATTATTGGAGGCAAATGTTTTGTTGACTATTGACATTAATAAGAAGAGTATCTTCTTGTTTTCGTTCTTTATTAATTGTATTATACAAACATAAATGTTATTTTAAGATAAAATAAAATTATTCAAATCCTCCTATGGTTTATCAAAATTTGCGTTTGGTTCATAACCTTTCTTATTATTATTATTTTTTTTTTCATTCAGACAGTTCTTATAGTTTGCTTTTAATGCATTTTTCGTCATTGATCAACATGAAAAGACTTTTTTGCCCTTTATATTATTTAGTTTTCTTTTCTTATTTATAATTTAAAAAAAAGTAAATTAAATATTTTATAGAATTGTGGGGTCCAATCTCACATTTATTGTAACATCCGGATTGCCATGGATATTATTTTATTTAATTATTTTTGGAGTTTCTGGAGGAACTCGGCGAGTTGGTGCCAAGACTCGCCGAGTATGGTCGCGGATGTTCATCCGGCTTCACGTTTGGACTCAGCGAGTCCATTCATGGACTCGGCGAGTCCATTCGTGGACTCGGCGAGTCCACGCTGTTTAATGAAACTCTAATTCCCCGGGTTTGGGACCTATTTAAGGGCACTTATAGCTTCCCATTGCAGCTACCGGTCCCTTGAGAGAACCCTAAGTGAGCCAAATTGTTGTGAGGAAGAAGAAGTCACATTTGATCCTTGTACCTTTGGTTTAGCAAGAAGGAGGTGACCAAGAGCAAGAGGAGGTGCGATTCTAGCAGTTCCAGAGTTCAAAGACTTCATTTTGAGGTAATAGTTCGAACCTTCTCCAGTTTTGGTGTTGATCATTAGAGATAGGGTTTTCTAACCCCTTTTAAGAGTGGTTATGTGGAGCAAATGGTCCCTCTTCGAGTTTGTGCCTTGGATCTGGACTCAAAGAGGTCCAGTGACCTTAACCCTTGGAGCTTTATGAATCACTTTGGGGTTTTTGGACTTAGGTTGCCATTTTTGGGACTAAATCACCATTTGATGCCTTGTTGTTGATATATAAGCATCAAGATTCGAACTTTACGTGGCATTCATGCTTAGGAAGGCCAGATCTATGGCTTAGGGGCATAGATCTGACCTCAAGAGGTCAATAGAGTTTGTGCATGACATGAACTCGCCGAGTTGTTCTTGAGACTCGGCGAGTAGAGTTAGGGTTTCACGTAAATTACTCAGTGAGTAGACTTGCCGAGTTGGGGGATGACTCAGTGAGTCAGAAGGGGATTAGAGGACTGGAGTTCAAGGCTGTACTCGCCGAGTTGTTATTGAGACTTGGCGAGTTGAGTCGGGGTGGCCCCGCGATTCATGCCTGGTGTGACACGTCAAGCATAGGGAGGGACTCGACGTACCAAGCGGGACAAAGAGTTAGTGGACATGTGTGTACTTGCCGAGTCACCGGAGTGCACTCGGCGAGTTGGGTCAAAGTTTGACTGTTGACTTTTGTTGACTTTTAGGGTTTGGTCAACAATGGAGTCCTTGAGTCAAGAGGGGCGGGGGGCGGGGGGTAAAATAGTCTTTTACCCTTCTGAGGGTGCCAATAGAGGGTTGAGTCTAGTCTCGAGAGTTATATTTATGAGAGTATTTACTTTATGTGAATAAGCGGAGGCTAGGCTATATTTCTACCGAGTCAGAGATTTACCGAGACGCTTGAGGTGAGTCTTTTCACTATACTTTACCTAGTGTGGTAACAAAGTTATGTGAGAGAGTATTTTAGAGTTATATGCCAGCGTAATTGCATGTTATTTATGTGTTGTGATTTATTGTGATATGTGATATGCATGATTCAGAGTCACAGAGTTAGGACCTTCGGGTCCATAGAATTAGGGCCAGAGGGCCCACAGAGAGTTGGGGCTGGAGGGCCCCACTGAGACACATTGACCTAAGGGTCGACAGAGTTACAACCTCGAGTGGCTATTATGTGTTAGAGTGGTATTTTGGGGAACTCACTAAGCATTTATGCTTACAGTGTTATGTGTTATGTGTTTCAGGTACCAGCGATGATCGCGGGAAGGCGCCGACATGATTAGTACACACGCACACTGGAGTTTATATATTTTTGATCTTGGGTTTTGTACTGTTACAATGTTAACACAATGTTTTTATTTATGATTACAAATAATATTTTATGGATTTCAAAAGTGAAAAATTGTTCAAATTTTTACGGTGTTACAAGTTGGTATCAGAGCCTTGGTTTGAGGGATTCGAATACATCTTCGGGCGTATCTGAACTCAAACTGGGGATTTGAGGAAAATTTTAATAATAAAGTAAATTTTTTTTGAAAAAAGGGTAAAGAGAGTTTCGAGACAAACAGAGCAGAGCCGTGTGTACGATCAGCCAGCGCCCGAACGGTGATTTCCCAAAATACCCTCATAATATGTGTTATCAGATATGCTATGTTATGTTATATGATGAATTACGATATGCATGGTAGAGTAGACTAGGTATTCTTATTAGGACTAGAGTGGCCTGATATATGATGCCTTAGTCTAGGGGTTGCTAGGACTGCTTAAGAGTATTTAGATAGCAGCGAGGTGCTTATGAGAGATCTGCTAGCTAGTAGCACATGATAGAGAGAGTAGAGTACTTGGGATTTAGGGCTCAAGGAGGAGGACTTGGGATAAATGCTGATGCGGTATGGACGGTAGTATTGGGCCCGTACTACTGAAGATACCGGGTTGGTGCGCAGTCCAAGTAAGAATCCTTAGGGCACTAAGGAAAAAGTAGGGTGGGGGTTATCCAGTGTGATTATACTCAAGGGGGGTCTCTAATATTCTTATGTTGTATTTCAGAGGGATACCATGGTTGGGACACGCCACACACCAGAGAGCAGTAGCACGAGCGAGGCTGAGATCCGTAGAATCATTTAGGAGGAGGTGGCTGCGGCCATCATGGTAGAGATACCAGAGATGTTCGGGTCTATCAAGACCACTTTGATTGAGACATTTGACGAGAGATACGCTGCTCTTTATGAGGCTGTTGTTGCTGTGGCCACTGCAGCTATAGCTGCGACGAGGCCGTAGGGTGGTGATGCATTGCTGTTTTGGGAATTCAGCAACACGAAACCACCAGAGTTCGATGGGACCTAGAACCCGATTGCAGCAATGAGATGGATATCATACATTGAGGGGTGTTTCTTTACTTTCTCATCCCCTGAGCATTTGAGAGTTCGGTTTACACTGAACCAGCTTCGCTTGGGAGCGAAGGACTGGTGGAAGTTTGTGACGACGCACTACACGCCTGCTGAGCTTGCTGCAGTAACCTGGGAGAGGTTCACTGCTATGTTGCGAGATGAGTACGTTCCCCAAGTGGAGAGGGAGCGATTGACATAGGAGTTTCTGACCCTCAAGCAGGGTACTGAGTCGGTTACAACGATTACTTGGAAGTTTCATGAGAGGGCGATGTTCTGCCCAGAGCATGTGTCCTCCGAGCAGGCACGTATGAGCCGGTATTTGAGTGTGTTGAGGAGGGATATATGAGAGTTCGTGGCGAACTCATCGTACCGGACATTTGCTGAGCTTCAGGAAAATGCCCGGAAGAGGGAGATAGAGTTAGAGACCCAAGCTAGGGAGGAGGCTGAGTCTCAGGGAAAGGATCGCCGGCCGGCTTAGTCTCAGCCGGCAGCCAAGCGGGTCAAACCCGCTGATTCAAGATCTGGGAATCAGAAGGGCCACACTTGTGGCAAGTGTGGCAAGAGCCACGATGGGATATGCAGAGCAGGGTCTTGCTACAAGTGTGGCAAGGAGGCGCACATGGCCAAGGATTGCCCCAAGGGGTTTTAAGTCTCATTGAAACCAGACTGGAAACCGGAAGGCAGAGTGTCCACAGTTGCGAGGGTCGGCGCAGGGGGCGGCTTCGGGATCGGCCCCTGCTGCGGTGAGAGCTACGGATGTTCGGCCTGCGAAGGTCGAGGCACCGAAGGAACGTGGAAGAGCCTTCCAGTTGACTGCGGAGGGGGTCCGTGCAGCACCCGATGTCGTGGCCGGTATGTACTCTTTCATGTATTCTTTTGTATATTCTGATATTGTGCTTATATTATGTTATGCGTAGGTACTTTCCTTGTGAATTCTGTACCTGCTCTAGTGTTATTTGACTCGGGTGCGAGTCGATCTTTTGTATCGTTGGCTTTTAGCCGACACATCAATATTACTCGAGAGGCATTGATTCAACCTCTGAGAGTTTCCATAGCGGACGAGAGAGTGATGTATGCCACCGAGGTAACTCGAGGTTGTGTACTTGAGATTTTCGGGGTTGAGTCTCCGATCGATTTGGTCCCTATTGCGATGGGGGATGTCTGTGTCATCGTGGGCATGGACTGGTTGAGCAGATTTGGAGCGATCATCGACTGCGAGCAACAACTGGTGACCATGCGAGACCCTAGTGGGGGAGTTCTTACGGTATACGGTGAGGGTACACGTTCCGGTTCTGCATTTTGCTCAGCCGCCAGGGCGAGGCAGAGTCTTCAGCAGGGATGTAAGGGATTCATAGTGTATGTGATAGACGCGAGGGTTGAGCCAGAGACACCGAGGTCTGTGGGAGAGGTTCCAATAGTGCGTGAGTTCCCGGATGTATTCCCGGAGGAGTTGCCGGGCGTACCTCCCAAGAGGCAGGTGGAGTTCAGTATCGATTTGGTCCCGGGGGCTACGCCTATCGCCAAGGCGCCCTATCACCTCGTGCCTCCAGAGATGCAGGAGTTGTCCTCGCAGCTTCAGGAGCTATTGGGGAAGGGATTTATATGGCCGAGCAGTTCGCCGTGGGAAGCACCTATCCTTTTTGTCAAGAAAAAGGATGGTTCACACTAGATGTGCATTGATTACCCGGAGTTGAACAAATTGACGGTCAAGAACCGTTACCCGTAGCCGAGGATTGACGATTTTCTCGATCAGTTGCAGGGAGCATCTTGGTTCTCCAAGATCGATTTGAGGTCTGGATATCGTCAGGTGAGGGTGCGAGATGAGGATATCCAGAAGACAACGTTCAGGACTCATTACGGGCATTACGAGTTCGTGGTGATGCCTTTCCGGCTCACCAACGCACCAGCGGTGTTCATGGATCTCATGAACAAGGTGTGTAGACCGATGTTGGATCGCTCGGTAATCGTATTCATCGACGACAATTTGGTGTATTCGAGATCTAGAGAGCAGCATGAGGAGCATCTGAGGGAGATCCTAGGGGTCTTGAGATCGGAGAGGCTTTATGCCAAATTCTCCAAGTATGATTTCTAGTTACGAGAAGTCCAGTTCCTGGGACATCTCGTTAACCAGAAAGGGATATTGGTCGACCCGGCCAAGATTGAGGCGGTGATGAGTTGGGAGGTGCCGAGGTCACCCACGGAGATCAGGAGTTTCCTAGGACTGGCAGGCTATTATCGGAGATTCATCAGGGATTTCTCCAAGATCGCCGTGCCACTCACTAAGTTGAACCGGAAGGGTGTAGCTTTTGCTTGGGGTCCAGAGCAGCAGGCCTCCTTCGAGACACTTCGCCAGAGACTATGCGAAGCCCCGGTGTTAGCCCTTCCGGAGAGAATGGAGGATTTTGTGGTATATTGTGACACGTCAATATCAGGGTTGGAAGCAGTGCTTATGCAGAGAGGCCATGTGATAGCATATGCATCGAGGCAGCTAAAGTCTCATGAGGCAATGTATCCTACCCACGATTTAGAGTTGGGGGCAGTAGTATTCGCCCTCAAGATCTGGCGTCACTATCTATATGGGGTCCGGTGTACCATATACACGGATCACAAGAGCCTGAAGTACTTGATGGATCAGCCCAACCTGAATATGCGACAGAGGAGATGGTTGGATGTGGTAAAGGATTATGATTGCGAGATCCTGTATCACCCGAGGAAAGCCAACGTGGCAGCTGACGCCTTGAGTCGTAGGGCGGAGAGTGTTTCGATACGTGAAATTTGTATGAGATTGACAGTGATGACTCCGGTGTTGGACACCATTCGAGGAGCTCAGGCCGAGGCCGTGAGACCAGAAAACTAGAAGAGAGAGCGAGTTATCAGGCAAGTATCGGAGTTCGTTACCAATAGCCGTGGGCTCATGACATTTCAGGGTCGGATTTGGGTGTCGTTGGTGGGCAGAACGCGTGCCATTTTGATGGAGGAGGCACATCGATCGAAGTTCTCGATCCATCCTAGGGCCACTAAGATGTATTTGGACCTGAAAAGGGAGTATTGGTGGCCCTGTATGAAGAGGGACGTTATATGGTTTGTGGAGAGGTGCCTAACTTGTCGTAGGGTTAAGGCCGAGCACCAGAGACTACACGACAAGTTGCGGCCATTAGAGATTCCCGAGTGGAAGTGGGAACAAATTGCTATGCACTTTATCACCAAATTGTCGAGGACTGCGAGGGGCGTCGATGCAATTTGGGTGATTGTAGACCAGTTGACGAAGAGCGCTCATTTCCTCGCTATCAGTGGGAGCTCTTCCGCAGAGAAGTTGGCAGAGATGTATGTGAGGGAAGTGGTATCACGGCATGGAGTGCCAATCTCGATTGTCTCAGACCGAGATGTGTGTTTCACTTCTAGATTCTGGAAGAAATTCCATGGGGAATTGGGTACTAGACTGCATTTTAGTACCACATACCACCCCCAGACTGACAGACAGAGCGAGCGGACGATTCAGACGCTCGAGGATATGCTCCGGGCATGTGTGTTGGATTTTGGCGGGAGTTGGGACACGTATTTTCCCTTGGTGGAGTTTTCCTACAACAACAACCATCATTTGAGCATTGGTATGCCACCCTTTGAGCTGTTGTATGGGAGGAGGTGTCGGACCCCCATTTGCTGGGGAGAAGTAGGGCAGCGTGTGATGGGTAGTACAGAGATCATGCTTCAGATGACTGAGCAGATACAACAGGTCAGGCAGAGGTTATTGACCGCTCAGAGTCGTCAGAAGAGTTATGCGGATAGGCGCCGGTCCGAGCTCGAGTTCCAGGTCGGCGACTTCGTTCTCCTGAAGGTCTCTCCTTGGAAAGGAGTGATCCGATTCAGGAAGAGGGGCAAGTTGGGGCACCGATATATCGATACCTTCAGAGTGATCGCGAGGGTAGGCAGGGTAGCCTACCGGTAGGAGCTACCTGCAGAGTTGGGTCAGATTCATGACACCTTTCACGTGTCGCAGCTGAGAAAGTGTATAGCCGACGAGTTGGCGGTGGTGCCATTAGAGGATATTCAGGTGGATGTGGGCCTGAACTACATTGAGAGACCGGTGGCGATTTGGGATAGAAAGATCAAGGTTCTGAGGAACAAGGAAGTGCTTCTGGTGCAGGTCCAGTGGCAGCATCGGAAAGGGTCAGAGCTTACTTGGGAGCCAGAGCGTTAGATGTGCGAGCAGCATCCGGAGTTGTTTTCAGAGTGAGACTTCGAGGGCGAAGTCTGATTCTAGTGGGGGAGAATTGTAACATCCAGATTCCCAGGTATATTATTTTATTTAATTATTTTTGGAGTTTGTGGAGGAACTCAGCGAGTTGGTGCCAAGACTCGCCGAGTATGGTCGCGGATTTTCATCCGCGTTCACGTCCGGACTCAGCGAGTCCATTCGTGGACTCGGTGAGTCCACACTGTTTAATGAAACCCTAATCCCCCGGGTTTGGGACCTATTTAAGGGCACTTATAGCCTCCCATTGCGGTTACCGGTCCCTTGAGAGAACCCTAAGTGAGCCAAATCTTTGTGAGGAAGAAGAAGTCACATTTGATCCTTGTACCTTTGGTTTAGCAAGAAGGAGGTGACTAAGAGCAAGAGGAGGTGGGATTCTAGCAGTTCCAGAGTTCAGAGACTTCATTTTGAGGTAATAGTTCGAACCTTCTCCAGTTTTGGTGTTGATCATTAGAGATAGGGTTTTCTAACCCCTTTTGAGAGTGGTTATGTGGAGAAAATGGTCCCTCTTCGAGTTTGTGCCTTGGATCTGGACTCAAAGAGGTCCAGAGACCTTAACCCTTGGAGCTTTATGAATCAATTTGGGGTTTTTGGACTGAGGTTGCCATTTTTGGGACTAAATCACCATTTGATGCCTTGTTGTTGATATTTAAGCATCAAGATTCGAACTTTACGTGGCATTCATGCTTGGGAAGGCCAGATCTATGGCTTAGGGGCACAGATCTGACCTCAGGAGGTCAATAGAGTTTGTGCATGACATGAACTCGCCGAGTTGATCTTGAGACTCGGCGAGTAGAGTTAGGGTTTCACGTAAATTACTCAGTGAGTAGACTTGCTGAGTTGGGGGATGACTCAGTGAGTCAGAAGGGGATTAGAGGACTGGAGTTCAAGTCTATACTCGCCGAGTTGTTCTTGAGACTCGGCGAGTTGAGTCGGGGTGGCCTCCCGATTCATGCCTGGTGTGACTCGTCGAGCATAGGGAGGGACTCGACGTACCAAGCGGGACAAAGAGTTAGTGGACATGTGTGTACTTGCCGAGTCACCGGAGTGCACTCGGCGAGTTGGGTCAAAGTTTGACTGTTGACTTTTGTTGACTTTTAGGGTTTGGTCAACAATGGAGTCCTTGAGTCAAGAGGGGCGGGGGGCGGGGGGTAAAATAGTCTTTTACCCTTCTGAGGGTGCCAATAGAGGGTTGAGTCTAGTCTCGAGAGTTATATTTATGAGAGTATTTACTTTATGTGAATAGGCGGAGGCTAGGCTATATTTCTACCGAGTCAGAGATTTACCGACATGCCTGAGGTGAGTCTTCTCATTATACTTTACCTAGTGTGGTAACAAAGTTATGTGACAGAGTATTTTAGAGTTATATGCCAGTGCAATTGCATGTTATTTATGTGTTTTGATTTATTGTGATATGTGATATGCATGATTTAGTGTCACAGAGTTAGGACCTTCGGGTCCATAGAGTTAGGGCCAGAGGGCCCATAGAGAGTTGGGGATGGAGGGCCCCACTGAGACACATTGACCTAAGGGTCGACAAAGTTACAGCCTCGAGTGGCTATTATGTGTTAGAGTGGTGTTTTTGGGAACTCACTAAGCATTTATGCTTACAGTGTTATGTGTTATGTGTTTCAGGTACCAGCGATGATCGCGGGAAGGCGCCGGCATGATTCGTACTCACGTACACTAGAGTTTATATATTTTTGATCTTGGGTTTTGTACTGTTACAATGTTAACACAAGAGCAAACCCAAGAGAAAACCTACACAATTTAAGCTTAAATCAAGCATCAAAATAAAGGACATTAAGGTGTATTTAAGAAATTCCATCTCTCAATAACATTTAAGCTGCAAAATTACGTTTTTTTCCTTGAGATTCAATTTCCATCATCACTTGAAACTCCAAAATCACAGAAACCACATGTTCATAAATAGAAATTTTTGTTTTTCTAATTATGGGATTCAAAGTCGCTGTATATAAAAACAATTCAGATTTGGAGAGATTGAGAGGAAGAATGAGTAGAAAGCGGTGAGGGGGTGGATTCGCCCGAAGGAGAAAGGGAGAAAGATCTGAAGACCTCGTCAGAACATATTGTTTGCAGATCTAGAACCCTTATCTTCAATGTTGAAGATCTAATCTTATTTGCCGTCACCAAAGACAACCACCGTCGTAAACTCATCGTTGTGGTCGGTTATCGAGAGAGAGACGCTTGAGTGGGAAGTCTGGCAAGAACGGTGATATACGGATGTCGCCGGTGGTAGGTTATCACGATGCTTTTTATGTGGAACGATGGAGATATTATGATAAGGGGCCGTTATAGGAGCTGATAGGTGCGAGTGGGGCCCAATCATTATTAAACATTCCTTAATTTTATTGAATAAATGAAAAAGAATAAGTAAGGGTATTATAGTATTTTCAGGTATGTTAGGGACGAAATTCGCAATAAAATCAAACTGTAGGGACGGTGTAACACTCGGTTTCAGATTGCTTCATTATTCGGGGCTGTGGCCCAATCATCAGTTCTTATGAAGCTTACGGTCTTAGAAAAGAAGCTATTTGGCCCTTTTTGGATGTGGGCATTATAGTTTAAGTGATCCAAGTGTTCGATGGCGTTTTGGAGCCCAAGGGTATAATTGTAATTTGTTAGTTCAGACCTATATGAACTTTGGGTTCTTGTTCATGAAGTTTTAAGGCAATGGTGAGTTGCTAGAAGTGTAGGGCTTCTCGTCGCCTTTACGTGGATATAAAGTTTGTTGGATACGGACTTAGGACGGAAGAGTTATGACTTAATGAAGTTTGAGTATTTTGGAGAGCTAACTAGTACGCGTGGCGGAATAGATGTGTAAGCGAGGCATACCAAGGAGATTGGTTGCGGGTGATCTTTAAGTACACCAAGCGTACCAAGGGGTACGCGGGGCGTACTCCCTTTCGCCTTGTAACCTAATTTTTGGTCATTAACCCTGTTTAAACCTCATTTCTTTCATGAGCCTCATCTTTTATCAACCTCTAAGCCTCCTAAACCCTAGAAGTCGACCCTTATCCTTATCTTGGAGCATTTAACCCATTGTGAAGGATTTTGAAGTATTTTTGTGCACTTTGAAGAGCTTGGAGCTTGTTGAAGAATCACCACCCGGAAAGGAGGTTGTAGATCCAGAGGTTTTCCATCTTTTGCAATTTATTGTAGGTAAAAAGCTTTGATCTTGTCTTCTCATTTCAGAGATCTTCTCTTGGCATTGTTTATGGCCATTTATAGCTTTTTTTATTGGTCCTTGTGAGCTAAGGTTGTTTCAAAGGTTGATCTTGTGGATCTGGACGTTTTAGGTGTCCCAAAGGCATAAAAATATTATCTCTATGGTTTATTTGGACTCATGCATGTGTTAAGACCTTTTATTAAGCTCTTTTGAGCTCTAGAGTCCCATTAGGAAATGTATGCTAGTAAAATTGCCAACTTTATGTGATAAGTCATCTATGGGAATCAGATATGAGAGTTTGGAGCAAGGGCTTAAGTAATTAAGTGCTTTTTGCAGTGGTTGGGGTTCAGAGGAGTACGTTGGGCATATGCATCTGGTACACTATGTGTACTGACGCCAAAGGGTGTACATGTTGGGTTTTGAGCATTCTAACACTCGTAAGTGTACATGCAACCCTAAATACCTTGGATCTATGTTTTCTCTATTATACATGCAATTATGAACTTTCCAAGGTATTACCCTATCTAGCATACAATAATTGATACTTGGATAATCAAATGGATAGAATACATACCTTTGCTTGGTGTAGCTTGTCTTCATGAAGCTTGAGTGCCTAGTGCCCCAAGTGTGACACCTCAAATGGTTCACACAACACCATGAACACTTGGAATAACCTTGAGAATCATGGATACTTTGGTCCTCTCTAGTAAAATCGGCTAGCCTCTTTGTGTACCCACACTAGTGCCAATTTCACCAACCAAGAACCTCTTTATATAGTGTGGAGATTAGGGTTAAACCCTTATACCCGTGACCATTCATTTCTTATGATCCATGGGTTAAACACTCCATGGACTATCCATGAAAGCTTAGCCCAACTTAAATGAACTTAGCCCATCACACATATATATCTAAGAGTCCATATTTAAATAGTTCCTTTTGATCACTTAATTAATTATAAATTAATTCTTGATCAATACTAATTAAATAATATGATTATATATTAATATATTAGAACTTATAATATATTAATATAAATCACTAGTATCCCTTTTCCTCATCTTGTCAATCCAATTGTCCCGATGCCATGCAACCCAAATGGACCATGTCGGGTCGGGTCAAGTCTTACCAATTATAGTTATGGACTTAGACATTAATACAACAGTCTCCCACTTGGATAAGTCTAAAACTATTATTGTGTATGACTTCAAGAACCGACTAGCAATCGTAGCTCTCAAAAGCTTCCGTCGAACTCTGACCTTACCGATAATCTCAGACCTTTGTCAATGACTTGTCCATTAGATAAGGGACCATATATTCCTTCATTCTAGATATCATATGGACTGAGACATGGATTATAATCATTCTCTCTGTCCATCTGTTGTTTCCCGATTTCCGATTCATGATGACTGACTGATTGAACAAATCAAATCAGTCATGGCTTGGCCAAGCACTCACATGTATCATCATTAAATCATCGAGGGGCCCACATATATCGCTTTTATCCCGAAGATAAAAGGAATGAATAAACTTCAACTCATATGGCTTGTTCTACTACTTATTGAATCATACACAAAGGCACGTTTTATAACATCGAGTTACCAATGCGTTTTCGTGCAATCAATGTACAACCAATTCATAGTAACAACTCATATCTCTAGGTTTGAAGAATATAAGATATTATGGTATTATGATCACTCGTGATAAAATCCATGAAGTGATTCCGATGAGCGCAGGTTGAATCCAATACTTAGAACTTATGAGCACTCATGAGTGTTGTAGCACCACCTTGTCCAACATCTTAGACCTCTACAAGCCCAACCCACGACAGTCTTGAATCATATCTACTTCTAACATATGACCAACTGTGGATGGTTTGAATAACTTAGTCATTCAGGAAGAACGACCTAGTTATTCTAGAAGTCAAAACACGCAAAACGAAACACAATAATAATTGAATCCAATATGGTCTTAGAAATTATGTATATAAATAAAACACCTTTTTATTTATCACCATATGATTACACATTATTCATTGCATATTGTTTCATCTATCGACTTTATTCTTGAATTAAAATAATAGTTGTCCCATGCTCCAAGCATGTACACTATGTTTTTCTAAACAATAGCTTTGCCATACTTCAAGTATGCACTCTATGTTTGTCTATGATCCTTACTTTGTGAAATAAACCAATTGAACCATGATTCTAATTTCACACTCCTAAATCCTTATTGTAAATGTAAGAATTCCAAATCCTTATCATTTATCGAAATCTATTAGATTTTAAACTTATATGCATTGGTCCTCTTGTAACGATTATGCATAAAGTCACAAAGACTTGTCAACAAACATTATAGAGTATTCCAATGGAGATCAACTCCATGGAACCGAAGTCTCATATTGAAAGTCCATTGCCTTTAAACATGCTTCTTGCATTAAGTTTCCTAATCTTACACAGATAACTTCCACCTATGGAGACAACTCTATATTCCTATTTTGACTACCCCTTCTGAACAAGAGTTGCCTCTTTTTCAGATTAGGTCAATATGGTCCTTCCAAACTCAACACTATACTTCCAACTGTCCTTGAGCAACCAATCCTTGGAAAAACCTTAGATTGTCCTCAAAAATTGCTTAATCACTTTAGTCAAATCTAATTCCAGACCTTTTCCCCTGTTAATGCCTCAAGCATTTGGAAAATTTAGAAAGGATAAATATTATAGCACATGCAATCGATCCTGTACCCAAGGAAAATGGGACATGATTCATGATGTCTCACATAAAGACATGATTCTAGACCTGTCTTTTGCTACAATATTTTTTATTTGCCATGTTCTCAAGATTTGACTATGAAGAGGGATGCCGTAATCATAATCGAATTTTGAGAACGCAATGTATAGAATTTCCTTATGTTGAACCAATCCAACATGAACTTCACACACACACACACACATATATATATATATATATATGTGTGTGTGTGTGTATGTGTGTGTGTGTGAAAAAAGGTACTTTGCTATAATTAAAGGAGAGGAAAATTATACTTCATGTCAATTCTAAAAGGCTTAGAGTGAGATTTAAGCTTAGATTGAGATTTTAATCATCTTTAGTCAAGAATATATATATATATATATATATATATATATATATATATATATATATATATATTCTTGACTAAAGAGGATTAAAATCTCAATCTAAGCTTAAATCTCACTCTAAGCCTTTTAGAATTGACATGAAGTATAATTTACCTCTCCCTTAATTATAGCAAAACACCTTTTTTCAACGAATTGAAACTTGTGTTTTCTATAATTAACATTGCTAACTTGCAATACTTATCATAATTATCGTGCTCCCACTAACATGATGATTATTAGAATAACACTTATGCTCCCACTAGCTTTGACATGTACTCAGAAATCAGATGGACTTATAGAAATCAATACTTTATTGACTTTCTTACCAAAGTTCAGATTTCTAATACTAGATTGCCTTGATAAGACTTTATGAAAATCACACACCTTTTCTTAGATAGCTCACAGGTGTGTCTAAACAATTTCAGAACTATGAAAAGGGATTTCGTAATTATAGTCTCAATTGTTTAGACCTTTTCTGTTTGTGACAACCGTCAAATTCTGGTCAAGTCAAAGTCAAACAATGTCAACAAGTCAAATCGGTCAATGCAGTTAACCCTTGTATACTAGGGTTTACGCTATGTAATTACAATACAACTCGCTATTCTAATGAGAAATCATCAATTGAAAAGTTTGTATATCCAGATTTCCTTAACCTAAAATTGTGGTAAGTAATGAACCAAACCGATAAAACAATGTTGCATACTCATCAGGATTGTGTAAGATCCTTAAACATGGCTTAACGGGGCTTACAGACCTTGTGTTGCGAAGCCAAACACTCAAAAAGGTCACAAAAGAAGCCTCTCCCAAATATCTCTAAATATGTGAAATCTCTCCCAAATCTCTCTCCGTATGATAAATCTCTCCAAGTATGTCAAATCTCTCCAAGTATGTGAAATCTCTCCCAAATCTCTCTATGTATGAGAAATCTCTCCAAGTATGTCAAATCTCTCCCAAATCTCTCTAAGTATGTCAAATCTCTCCCAAATCTCTCTCAAAACCTCTTTTGGTTTTTCATAATCATTTGGGGCGTCCCGACACTTGACTTGGTGAAAAACCATTTGAAACAGGGTGATACCTTGTAAAATAGCTTTTTAGGGCCGAAGTCTCTCTATAGGGACCAAACCCTCCTTGAGCCGAGGTCCCAAGAAGCAAGACCGGAGTCCCCTTGAGTAGCCGCAGCCACGGAACCGCAACCATCGAACTTGGAGCACCGCATCCAAACTTCGTCTTTGGTCCCTCCTGACGAGCCGCCTGCGGTACCTGCTCGGACTGCAGTCCCTTCCCCCTCGGACCCAATTCAGCGATCAAGCCACTCTGGTTCTAAGGCTGCTGAGACCAGACCATCGCCCTGACTTCGGATTTTCCGTTTTTCTACGCGGTTTTCGACCACGACTCCGTTTTAAGTCCGTTTTTAATTATTTTAATGAGGGATTTTCACCTAAACTTATATTTTGACATATAAGGTTCCATATATTCATAAATTCAACATATTTTTAAGGAGATCCTTATTTAAGAATAAGATCTATTAAGTAAGATCTTGCGGTGGAGTGTTGACTTTGCCATAGTGTTTGACAAAAGTAACCACCCCCATGCCCACTCGACGACCAACCCACACCCCTCCCCACCATACCTAGTCACTTCCTTGTACTTTTCCATCAATCTCCAGCCATTCCCACGTCATAAGAGCTGGACAACCCACCCTTTCTCCTCACACTTCCTTCATTCTCTCATTTTTCCTCCAAGGATCACACTCCAAATTCTCTCGCCATTCTCTCTCAATTTTGAGACTTCCAAGGCTGATCATCAAGCTTTCTTCCACTCTTGGTAAGTATAATTCATTCTTCTTATGATTATTACACATCCTTCTGTTGGGTTTTGAGCATTCTAACACTCCTAAATGTACATGCAACCCTAAATACCTTGGATCTATGTTTTCTCTATTATACATGCAAATATGAATTTCCAAGGTATTGTTCTAACTAGCATAATATAAAGTACAAATAATATAAAATCTAGTAGAATTACATACCTCGTTGTTGGTGCTTGATTCCATGTATGTAACACCGTAAATTTCAAAACAATTTTTCGCATTTTATAAAAACACAAATCATTTAACATTCATAAAAGCATTAATATTTGAAACTCAATCCATGCTACATAAAAATCCCAAGATCTGATAACATAAAAATCCCGTGTGTGTGTACTGATCAAGCCGGCGCCTTCCCACGGTCATCACTAGTACCTGAAACAAATAACACCAACACTGTAAGCAAAAAGCTTAGTGAGTTCCCCAAAATACCACACATAACACATATTAGCCACTCGAGGCTATAACTCTATGGGTCCGTAGACCCTACTCGGTGAACCCTCTGGTTCTAATCTCTGTGAACCTTTCGGTTCCAACTCTATAAACATGCACAACATAAATCACATAGAAATAATGCAGTACAACACATAACATACATATAGCATACAAATACTCTGTCACATAACTCTGATTACCTACTCAAGGTAAAGTATAGTGAGAAGACTCACCTCGCGTATCTCGATAACTCGCAAATCCCGGAAATCACTCGCGCTCGATCCCCAGAGCTATAATCCTCCTATAACACAATACATCTCTAATTAACACTTTCACAACTAAGGTTGACTACTCCTATCAAGTCAACATTGGTCAATGGTCAACAGTCAACTTTGACCGGACTCGGCGAGTGCACTATAGCGACTCGGCGAGTCTATACGCATCCACTGATTCCCTGGGATCCTCTCACGACACGTCGAGTATTTTCTTAACTCGACGAGTTCCACCTGGCATGAGTTGCGGGGCCACCACGACTCAACTCGCCGAGTCTCAAGAACAACTCGGCGAGTTCCAGCTTGACTCAGTCCACCTGTCAACCCTCTCTGACTCTCCCTGACTCATTGAGTCAACCCCTTAACTCGGCAAGACCACTCGCTGAGTGGTTATGGACAATCTTCATGCTACTCGCCGAGTCTGTTCTTCAGACTCGGCGAGTCTATGCCATGCATAAACTCAAACTCACTCCTGAGGTCAGATCCGTTCCAATAACTCATAGATCCAGTCCTTCCAAGCACATACATCACGTAAAGTAACTATCTTGGTGCTCACGCAAAGGTTTAAAGGCCTTATTTGATGATATGGTCTCTAGAATGCTATTCTAAGCTCATGGCCTCCATTAACACTCATAAAGCTTGAGGGAAAAGGGTCTTTGGGCCTCTTTGGGCCCAGATCTAAAGCACCAACACGTGAGGAGGCCAATTACTCCATGGATCATTCCACAAAGAAACCCTAACTCTAAGATTTACACCAAGGACTGAGAAAGGAACGAATGGTTACCTCAAATGAAGTCTCTGAGCTCAAGAATCACTGGATTAGCACCTTCTTTGGTCTCCTCTTGCCTTGATCCTCTTCTATATGCAAAAACACCCACAAATAGTCAAGGATTTTCCTCTTCTCTCTCACAACACGCTCAAAGACTCTTTAGGGTTCTCTCTGGGGTTGGTGGCCGCAAATGACGGCCATAAGCCCCTTTAAATAGGTCTCATACCCTGGAAATTAGGGTTTCATTAAACAGCGTGGACTCGCCGAGTCCACATTTTGGACTCGCCGAGTCCAGACGCGAACCCGTGCCCAGACCGCGATCATACTCGACGAGTTTGAGCTCCAACTCGCCGAGTCTCCTCACAAATCACCAAAATTATAAGAATAATTAATACCTGGGAATCCGGGCTGTTACAATTCTCCCCCACTAGAACTAGACTTCTCCCTCGAAGTCTCGCTCTGCAAATAACTCCGGATGCTGCTCACACATCTCACGCTCCGACTCCCAAGTCATCTCGGACCCCTTCCGATGCTGTCACTGAACCAAAACCAAGGGTACCTCCTTGTTCCTCTGAACATTGATTTTCCGATCTCTGATCGCCACTGGTCTCTCAGCATAATTCAGGCTCGCATCCACCTGAATATCCTCTAATGGAACCACTGCCGACTCATCGGCTATACACTTCCGCAGTTGCGACACATGGAAAGTGTCGTGAATCTGCCCCAAGATGCTCCCTGTAACTGATCGAACAAATCGTCGATTCTTGGCAACGGGTAACGGTTCTTGACCGTCAGCTTGTTCAACTCTCGGTAATCAATGCACATCCGGTGTGAACCATCCTTCTTCTTGACAAATAGGATAGGCGCTCCCCACAGTGAGCTGCTCGGCCGAATAAACCCCTTCCCCAGCAGCTCCTGAAGCTGCGAGGATAACTCTTGCATCTCTGGAGGTGCAAGGCGATAAGGCACCTTAGCGATAGGCACAGCCCCCGGAACCAAATCGATACTGAACTCCACTTGCCTCACAGGAGGCACACCCGGCAACTCCTCTGGAAATACATCCGGGAATTCACGCACTATCGGAACCTCCTCAACTGACCTCGGTCTCTCGGAATCCACCCATGTATCCATCACATACGCCACAAAACCCTTACAGCCCTGCTACAGACACTGCCTCACCCTAGCGGCCGAACAAAATGCTGATCCAGAACGTGTACCCTTGCCGTACACCATAAGAACTCCCCCACTAGTGTCTCGTATGGTCACCAGCTATTGCTTGCAGTCGATAACCGCACTGAATCTGCTCAACCAGTCCATGCCCACAATGACACAGACATCACCCATCGCAATAGGAACCAAATCAATCGGGAACTCAACACCAAAAATCTCGAACACGCACCCCCGGAGAACCTCCGTGGCATATATCACCCTCTCGTCAGCTATGGAAACTCTTAGAGGCCGACTCAATGCCTCACGACTAACACTGATATGCTGACTAAAAGCCAAAGATACAAAAGACCAAATCGCACCCGAGTCAAATAACACCAAGGCAGGTACAAAATTCACAAGGAAAGTACATATTCATAACATAATATAAACATAATATCTCAACATCAACATAAATACACGAAAGAATACATACCAGCCACGACATCGGGCGCTGCGCGGACCTCCTCCGCAGTCAACTGAAAGGCTCTCCCTCGTGCCCTCGGCGCCTCGGCCTTCACTGGCCGACTCTCGGTAGCTCTGATGGCAGCAGGAGCAGATCCCTGAGATGATCCTCGCAATTGCGGACACTCTGCCTTCCGGTGTCCGGTCTGGTTGCAGTGGAAACACACCGCAAACCCCTTGGGGCAGTCCTTGGCCATATGCCCCTCCTTGCCACACTTGTAGCAAGATCCCGCTCTACAGACTCCATCATGACCCTTGCCGCACTTCCTACAAGTGCGGCCCTTCTGGCTCCCTGATTTGGGATCAGCGGGCTTGGCCCGCTTGGCTGCCGGCTGAGACTGCGCCGGTCGCCGATCCCTCCCGTAAGACTCCGCCTCCTCCCTGGCCTGAGTCTCTAGCTCAATCTCCCTATTCCGGGCATTTGCCTGAAGCTCGGCAAATGTCCGGTACGAGGAGTTCGCCACGAACTCCCGAATGTCTTGCCTCAAGATACTCAAATATCGGCTCATACGTGCCTGCTCAGTGGACACGTGCTCAGGGCAGAACATCGCCCTCTCGTGGAACATCTTGGTAATCACCGTAACAGACTCAGTACCTTGCTTGAGGGTCAGAAACTCCTGGGCCAAACGCTGCCTCTCCACCTGGGGAACGTACTCATCTTGGAACATGGCAGTGAACCTCTCCCAGGTCACCGCCGCAAGCTCAGCAGGCGTAAATTGCGCCGTCACAAACTTCCACCAGTCCTTCGCTCCCAAGCGAAGCTGGTTCAGCGCGAACCGTACTCTCAAATGCTCAGGAGATGAGCAAGTGAAGAAACACCCCTCTATGTCAGAAATCCAGCTCATAGCCGCCACCGGGTCCTGGGTCCCATCAAACTCCGGCGACTTTGTGTTGCTGAACTCTCGGAACAGCAACGCATCACCACCCTACGGCCTCGCAGCAGCAATAGCTGCGGTGGCCGCTGCAACAGCAGCCTCAGAAAGAGCGGCATAACGCTCGTCGAAGGTCTCAATCAACGTGGTCTTAATAGACCCGAACATCTCTGGTATCTCTGCCCTGATGGCCACAGCCACCTCCTCATGGATGATCCGGCGGATCTCCTCATCACTGGCCCCACTGCTCTCAGGCATAAGACGTGTCCTCACCATGATCTACCTCTGAAATACATCATACGATAAATTAGAATCCATTCCAGAATACTCACACTCGATAACTCATTCCTCCTTGATCCTTGGTATTCCAAAGATTCCTACTTGGGCTGTACACCGCCCCGGTGCTTTCAGTAGTACGAGCCCAATACTACTGTCCGCATCGTAGCAGAATACACCCCAAGTCCTCCTCTTCGAATCCCAAATTCCAAGTACTCTATCATGCATAATCCACTCTCTAACCGATCTCTCATAAGCCCCTCGCTGCTACCTACTAACTCTCAAGCACCTCATAGCAGCTCACCTCTCCCTAGGCTAAGGTATCATAAATCAGGCCACTCTAATCCTAATAAGAGTACCTAGCCTACTCTAGCATGAGAATACATCATATGAATATCAATATCACATAACATGAGGGTATTTTGGGAAATCACCGTTCGGGCGCGGACTGATCATACACACACCTCTGCTCTGCGTTTTCCAAAAATCTTTTACTGTTTTTGAAAATACTTCTCAAATCCTCAGTTTGAGTTCAAATACGCCCGAAGGTGTACTCGAATCCCTCAAACCAAGGCTCTGATACCAACTTGTAAGACCGTAAATTTCAAAACAAATTTTCACATTTTATAAAAACAAAAATCATTTAACATTCATAAAAGCATTAATATTTGAAACTCAATCCATGCTACATAAAAATCCCAAGATCTGATAACATAAAAATCCCGTGTGTGTGTACTGATCAAGCCGGCGTCTTCCCACGGTCATCACTAGTACCTGAAACAAATAACACCAACACTGTAAGCAAAAATCTTAGTGAGTTCCCCAAAATACCACACATAACACATATTAGCCACTCGAGGCTATAACTCTATGGGTCCGTAGACCCTACTCTGTGAACCCTCTGGTTCTAATCTCTGTGAACCTTTCGGTTCCAACTCTATAAACATGCACAACATAAATCACATAGAAATAATGCAGTACAACACATAACATACATATAGCATACAAATACTCTGTCACATAACTCTGATTACCTACTCAAGGTAAAGTATAGTGAGAAGACTCACCTCGCGTATCTCGATAACTCGCAAATCCCGGAAATCACTCGCGCTCGATCCCCCGAGCTATAATCCTCCTATAACACAATACATCTCTAATTAACACTTTCACAACTAAGGTTGACTACTCCTATCAAGTCAACATTGGTCAATGGTCAACAGTCAACTTTGACCGTACTCGGCGAGTGCACTATAGCGACTCGGCGAGTCTATACGCATCCACTGATTCCCTGGGATCCTCTCTCGACACGTCGGGTATTTTCTTAACTCGATGAGTTCCACCTGGCATGAGTTGCGGGGCCACCACGACTCAACTCGCCGAGTCTCAAGAACAACTCGGCGAGTTCCAGCTTGACTCAGTCCACCTGTCAACCCTCTCTGACTCTCCCTGACTCATTGAGTCAACCCCTTAACTCGGCAAGACCACTCGCTGAGTGGTTATGGACAATCTTCATGCTACTCGCCGAGTCTGTTCTTCAGACTCGGCGAGTCTATACCATGCATAAACTCAAACTCACTCCTGAGGTCAGATCCGTTCCAATAACTCATAGATCCAGTCCTTCCAAGCACACACATCACGTAAAGTAACTATCTTGGTGCTCACGCAAAGGTTTAAAGGCCTTATTTGATGATATGGTCTCTAGAATGCTATTCTAAGCTCATGGCCTCCATTAACACTCATAAAGCTTGAGGGAAAAGGGTCTTTGGGCCTCTTTGGGCCCAGATCTAAAGCACCAACACGTGAGGAGGCCAATTACTGCATGGATCATTCCACAAAGAAACCCTAACTCTAAGATTTACACCAAGGACTGAGAAAGGAACGAATGGTTACCTCAAATGAAGTCTCTGAGCTCAAGAATCACTGGATTAGCACCTTCTTTGGTCTCCTCTTGCCTTGATCCTCTTCTATATGCAAAAACACCTACAAATAGTCAAGGATTTTCCTCTTCTCTCTCACAACACGCTCAAAGACTCTTTAGGGTTCTCTCTGGGGTTGGTGGCCGCAAATGACGGCCATAAGCCCCTTTAAATAGGTCTCATACCCTGGAAATTAGGGTTTCATTAAACAGCGTGGACTCGCCGAGTCCACATTTTGGACTCGCCGAGTCCAGACGCGAACCCGTGCCCAGACCGCGATCATACTCGACGAGTTTGAGCTCCAACTCGCCGAGTCTCCTCACAAATCACCAAAATTATAAGAATAATTAATACCTGGGAATCCGGGCTGTTACAATTCTCCCCCACTAGAACTAGACTTCTCCCTCGAAGTCTCGCTCTGCAAATAACTCCGGATGCTGCTCACACATCTCACGCTCCGACTCCCAAGTCATCTCGGACCCCTTCCGATGCTGTCACTGAACCAAAACCAAGGGTACCTCCTTGTTCCTCTGAACATTGATTTTCCGATCTCTGATCGCCACTGGTCTCTTAGCATAATTCAGGCTCGCATCCACCTGAATATCCTCTAATGGAACCACTGCCGACTCATCGGCTATACACTTCCGCAGTTGCGACACATGGAAAGTGTCGTGAATCTGCCCCAACTCTGCTGGCAAATCCAAACGATAGGCTACCCTGCCTACCCTCACGATCACTCGAAATGGACCAATATATCGGGCCCCCAACTTGCCCCTCTTCCTGAATCGAATCACCCCTTTCCAAGGAGAGACCTTCAGGAGCACAAGGTCACCGACCTGAAACTCAAGCTTGGACCGGTGTCTGTCTGCATAACTCTTCTGACGACTCCGGGCGGTCAACAACCTCTGTCTGACCTGCTGTATCTGCTTTGTTGTCTGAAGCACGATCTCTGTACTGCCTATCACACGCTGTTCGACCTCTCCCCAACAAATGGGGGTCCGGCACCTTCTCCTATACAACAACTCAAAGGGCGGCATACCAATGCTCGAATGATGCCTGTTGTTGTAAGAAAACTCTGCCAAGGGCAAGTACGTATCCCAACTTCCCCCGAAATCCAACACACATGCCCGGAGCATGTCCTTGAGCGTCTGAATCGTCCGCTCACTCTGTCCGTCTATCTGGGGGTGATATGCGGTACTAAAATGCAGTCTAGTACCCAACTCCTCGTGAAACTTCTTCCAGAATCTGGAAGTGAAACGCACATCACGGTCTGAAACAATCGAGATCGGAACTCCATGCCGTGACACCACTTCCCTCACATACACCTCTGCCAATTCCTCTGCTGAAGAAATCTCGCTGATAGCAAGAAAGTGAGCGCTCTTCGTCAACCTGTCCACAATCACCCAAATTGCATCAACTCCCCTAGCAGTCCTTGGCAATTTGGTGATAAAATCCATGGTGATCTATTCCCACTTCCATTCGGGAACCTCCAACGGCTGCAACTTACCATGTGGTCTCTGGTGCTCGGCCTTAACCCTACGGCAGGTCAAGCATCTCTCAACAAACCACGCAACATCCCTCTTCATACAGGGCCACCAATACTCTCTCCTCAGGTCCAAATACATCTTAGTGGCCCCAAGATGGATCGAAAATTTCGACCGATGAGCCTCTTCCATCAAAATGGTACGCGCCCCTCCCACATACGGTACCCATATACGCCCCTGAAAGGTCATAAGTCCCCGACTATCGGTAACGAACTCCGATACCAACCCAACAACTCGCTCTCTCTTCTGGTTCTCTGATCTCATGGCCTCAGCCTGTGCTCCACGAATGGTGTCCAACACTGGAGCCATCACGGTCAATCGCAAACATACACCTCGCAATGGGGCGCTCTCCGCCCTGCGACTTAGGGCGTCGGCTACCACATTAGCCTTGCCCGGATGGTACAGAATCTCACAATCATAATCCTTGACCACATCCAACCACCTCCTCTGCCGCATGTTTAGGTTGGGGTGATCCATCAAATACTTCAGGCTCTTATGGTCTGTGTATATCATACACCGAACCCCATACAGGTAGTGACGCCAAATCTTGAGGGCGAACACCACTGCCCCCAACTCTAGGTCATGGGTGGGATACCTCGTCTCATGTGGTTTCAGTTGCCTCGATGTGTATGCTATCACATGCCCTCTTTGCATCAGCACCGCTCCCAACCCCAAGATCGATGCATCACAGTATACCACAAAGTCCTCCATCCCCTCCGGGAGGGCTAACACTGGGGCTTCGCATAACCTTTGGCGAAGCGTCTCAAAGGAGGCCTGCTGCTCGGGGCCCCATGAAAAAGCGACACCCTTCCGGGTCAACCTGGTGAGTGGCACTGCGATTTTAGAGAAATCCTTGATAAATCACCGATAATAACCTACCAAACCTAGGAAACTCCTGATCTCGGAGGGTGACCTCGGCACCTCCCAACTCATCACCACCTCAACTTTGGCCGGGTCGACCAATATCCCTTTCTGGTTAACGAGATGACCCAGGAACTGGACCTCTCGCAACCAGAAATCACACTTGGAGAATTTGGCATAAAGCCTTTCCGCTCTCAGAACTCCGAGGATCTCCCTCAAACGCTCCTCATGTTGCTCTCTAGATCTCGAATATACCAAAATATCATCGATAAATACAATCACTGACCGATCCAACATCGGCCTGCACACTCGGTTCATGAGATCCATGAACACTGCCGGGGCATTGGTGAGCCCGAAAGGCATCACCACAAACTCGTAATGCCCATAACGCGTCCTGAACGCTGTCTTCTGGACGTCCTCATCTCGCACCTTCACCAGATGATATCCAGACCTCAAATCGATCTTGGAGAACCAAGATGCTCCCTGTAACTGATCGAACAAATCGTCGATTCTTGGCAACGGGTAACGGTTCTTGACCGTCAGCTTGTTCAACTCTCGGTAATCAATGCACATCCGGTGTGAACCATCCTTCTTCTTGACAAATAGGATAGGCGCTCCCCACAGTGAGCTGCTCGGCCGAATAAACCCCTTCCCCAGCAGCTCCTGAAGCTGCGAGGATAACTCTTGCATCTCTGGAGGTGCAAGGCGATAAGGCACCTTAGCGATAGGCACAGCCCCCGGAACCAAATCGATACTGAACTCCACTTGCCTCACAGGAGGCACACCCGGCAACTCCTCTAGAAATACATCCGGGAATTCACGCACTATCGGAACCTCCTCAACTGACCTCGGTCTCTCGGAATCCACCCATGTATCCATCACATACGCCACAAAACCCTTACAGCCCTGCTACAGACACTGCCTCACCCTAGCGGCCGAACAAAATGCTGATCCAGAACGTGTACCCTTGCCGTACACCATAAGAACTCCCCCACTAGTGTCTCGTATGGTCACCAGCTATTGCTTGCAGTCGATAACCGCACTGAATCTGCTCAACCAGTCCATGCCCACAATGACACAGACATCACCCATCGCAATAGGAACCAAATCAATCGGGAACTCAACACCAAAAATCTCGAACACGCACCCCCGGAGAACCTCCGTGGCATATATCACCCTCTCGTCAGCTATGGAAACTCTTAGAGGCCGACTCAATGCCTCACGACTAACACTGATATGCTGACTAAAAGCCAAAGATACAAAAGACCGACTCGCACCCGAGTCAAATAACACCAAGGCAGGTACAAAATTCACAAGGAAAGTACATATTCATAACATAATATAAACATAATATCTCAACATCAACATAAATACACGAAAGAATACATACCAGCCACGACATCGGGCGCTGCGCGGACCTCCTCCGCAGTCAACTGAAAGGCTCTCCCTCGTGCCCTCGGCGCCTCGGCCTTCACTGGCCGACTCTCGGTAGCTCTGATGGCAGCAGGAGCAGATCCCAGAGATGATCCTCGCAATTGCGGACACTCTGCCTTCCGGTGTCCGGTCTGGTTGCAGTGGAAACACACCGCAAACCCCTTGGGGCAGTCCTTGGCCATATGCCCCTCCTTGCCACACTTGTAGCAAGGACCCGCTCTACAGACTCCATCATGACCCTTGCCGCACTTCCTACAAGTGCGGCCCTTCTGGCTCCCTGATTTGGGATCAGCGGGCTTGGCCCGCTTGGCTGCCGGCTGAGACTGCGCCGGTCGCCGATCCCTCCCCTAAGACTCCGCCTCCTCCCTGGCCTGAGTCTCTAGCTCAATCTCCCTATTCCGGGCATTTGCCTGAAGCTCGGCAAATGTCCGGTACGAGGAGTTCGCCACGAACTCCCGAATGTCTTGCCTCAAGATACTCAAATATCGGCTCATACGTGCCTGCTCAGTGGACACGTGCTCAGGGCAGAACATCGCCCTCTCGTGGAACATCTTGGTAATCACCGTAACAGACTCAGTACCTTGCTTGAGGGTCAGAAACTCCTGGGCCAAACGCTGCCTCTCCACCTGGGGAACGTACTCATCTCGGAACATGGCAGTGAACCTCTCCCAGGTCACCGCCGCAAGCTCAACAGGCGTAAAGTGCGCCGTCACAAACTTCCACCAGTCCTTCGCTCCCAAGCGAATCTGGTTCAGCGCGAACCGTACTCTCAAATGCTCAGGAGATGAGCAAGTGAAGAAACACCCCTCTATGTCAGAAATCCAGCTCATAGCCGCCACCGGGTCCTGGGTCCCATCAAACTCCGGCGACTTTGTGTTGCTGAACTCTCGGAACAGCAACGCATCACCACCCTACGGCCTCGCAGCAGCAATAGCTGCGGTGGCCGCTGCAACAGCAGCCTCAGAAAGAGCGGCATAACGCTCGTCGAAGGTCTCAATCAACGTGGTCTTAATAGACCCGAACATCTCTGGTATCTCTGCCCTGATGGCCACAGCCACCTCCTCATGGATGATCCGGCGGATCTCCTCATCACTGGCCCCACTGCTCTCAGGCATAAGACGTGTCCTCACCTTGATCTACCTCTGAAATACATCATACGATAAATTAGAATCCATTCCAGAATACTCACACTCGACAACTCATTCCTCCTTGATCCTTGGTATTCCAAAGATTCCTACTTGGGCTATACACTGCCCCGGTGCTTTCAGTAGTACGGGCCCAATACTACTGTCCGCATCGTAGCAGAATACACCCCAAGTCCTCCTCTTCGAATCCCAAATTCCAAGTACTCTATCATGCATAATCCACTCTCTAACCGATCTCTCATAAGCCCCTCGCTGCTACCTACTAACTCTCAAGCACCTCATAGCAGCTCACCTCTCCCTAGGCTAAGGTATCATAAATCAGGCCACTCTAATCCTAATAAGTGTACCTAGCCTACTCTAGCATGAGAATACATCATATGAATATCAATATCACATAACATGAGGGTATTTTGGGAAATCACCGTTCGGGCGCGGACTGATCATACACACACCTCTGCTCTGCGTTTTCCAAAAATCTTTTACTCTTTTTGAAAATACTTCTCAAATCCTCAGTTTGAGTTCAAATATGCCCGAAGGTGTACTCGAATCCCTCAAACCAAGGCTCTGATACCAACTTGTAACACCGTAAATTTCAAAACAATTTTTCGCATTTTATAAAAACACAAATCATTTAACATTCATAAAAGCATTAATATTTGAAACTCAATCCATGCTACATAAAAATCCCAAGATCTGATAACATAAAAATCCCATGTGTGTGTACTGATCAAGCCGGCGTCTTCCCACAGTTATCACTAGTACCTGAAACAAATAACACCAACACTGTAAGCAAAAATCTCAGTGAGTTCCCCAAAATACCACACATAACACATATTAGCCACTCGAGGCTATAACTCTATGGGTCCGTAGACCCTACTCTGTGAACCCTCTGGTTCTAATCTCTGTGAACATTTCGGTTCCAACTCTATAAACATGCACAACATAAATCACATAGAAATAATGCAGTACAACACATAACATACATATAGCATACAAATACTCTGTCACATAACTCTGATTACCTACTCAAGGTAAAGTATAGTGAGAAGACTCACCTCGCGTATCTCGATAACTCGCAAATCTCGGAAATCACTCGCGCTCGATCCCCCGAGCTATAATCCTCCTATAACACAATACATCTCTAATTAACACTTTCACAACTAAGGTTGACTACCCCTATCAAGTCAACATTGGTCAATGGTCAACAGTCAACTTTGACCGGACTCGGCGAGTGCACTATAGCGACTCGGCGAGTCTATACGCATCCACTGATTCCTTGGGATCCTCTCTCGACACGTCGGGTATTTTCTTAACTCGATGAGTTCCACCTGGCATGAGTTGCGGGGCCACCACGACTCAACTCGCCGAGTCTCAAGAACAACTCGGCGAGTTCCAGCTTGACTCAGTCCACCTATCAACCCTCTCTGACTCTCCCTGACTCATTGAGTCAACCCCTTAACTCGGCAAGACCACTCGCTGAGTGGTTATGGACAATCTTCATGCTACTCGCCGAGTCTGTTCTTCAGACTCGGCGAGTCTATGCCATGCATAAACTCAAACTCACTCCTGAGGTCAGATCCGTTCCAATAACTCATAGATCCAGTCCTTCCAAGCACATACATCACGTAAAGGAACTATCTTGGTGCTCACGCAAAGGTTTAAAGGCCTTATTTGATGATATGGTCTCTAGAATGCTATTCTAAGCTCATGGCCTCCATTAACACTCATAAAGCTTGAGGGAAAAGGGTCTGGGCCTCTTTGGGCCCAGATCTAAAGCACCAACACGTGAGGAGGCCAATTACTCCATGGATCATTCCACAAAGAAACCCTAACTCTAAGATTTACACCAAGGACTGAGAAAGGAACGAATGGTTACCTCAAATGAAGTCTCTGAGCTCAAGAATCACTGGATTAGCACCTTCTTTGGTCTCCTCTTGCCTTGATCCTCTTCTATATGCAAAAACACCCACAAATAGTCAAGGATTTTCCTCTTCTCTCTCTCACAACACGCTCAAAGACTCTTTAGGGTTCTCTCTAGGGTTGGTGCCCGCAAATGACGGCCATAAGCCCCTTTAAATAGGTCTCATACCTTGGAAATTAGGGTTTCATTAAACAGCGTGGACTCGCTGAGTCCAGACTCGAACCCGTGCCCAAACCGCGATCATACTCGGCGAGTTTGAGCTCCAACTCGCCGAGTCTCCTCACAAATCACCAAAATTATAAGAATAATTAATTCCTGGGAATCCGGGCTGTTACAATGTAGCTTGAGAGCCTAGTGCCCCAAGTGTGACACCTCAAATGGTTCACACAACACCATAAGCGCTTGGAATAACTTAGAGAGAAATTGGATCACTTCTAAAATCGGCTTGCCCTCCATGTAATACACTAGTACCGATTTTCCCAAGAAAGAGATCATTATATAGTGTGTTACAATTAGGGTAAACCCTAATTGTCATGCCTTTCCATTTCCTTGGACCCATGGGTTCAAATACACCATGGAGCATCCATGTAGCATCTTATGGGTTTTAGCCCAACTTGATAATCCATGGAGCATTAGTCCACTATATAAGTATGGATGACTCACACAATCAACCCATATATTTAATTAGTCTTCTTTTGATCACTTAATTAATTCTAGATTAATTCTTGATCAATACTAATTAAATAATCTTATTAATATATTATAACTTATAATATATTAATAAACCTTAAGTGTTATTTCTCTCATTTTAGTCTATCCAAATGCATGATGCCATGCAACCCAAATGGACCATGTCGGGTTGGGTCAAGTCTTACCAATTATAGTTATGGACATAGACATTAATCCAATAGTCTCCCACTTGGATAAGTCTAAAACTATTATTGCAAGTATGACTTCACAACCAGACTAGCAATCGTAGCTCTCAAAAGCTTCTGCTGAACTCTGACCTTGTCGATAAACTCTGACCTTTGTCAATGACTTGTCCATTAGATAAGTGATCATATATTCCTCCATTCTAGATATCATATGAACTGAGACATGGATTGTAATCATTCTCTCTGTCCATTTGATGTTTCCTGATGTCTGATTTATGACGACAGACTAGTTTGAACAAATCAAATCAGTCCAGGCCCGGCCGAGCACTTACATTTTGTCATCACTAAATTATTGAGGGGCCCACAATATCACTTTTATCCCTTTGTGGGTAAAAGGAATGGATAAACTTTGAATCATATGCTTGTACTGACTACTTGTTGAATCATTCACAAAGGCACGTTTTATAACATCGAGTTACCAATGAATTTACGTACAATCGATGTATAACCAACTCATAGTCAACAACTCATATCTCTAGGTTTGAAGAATATAAGATATTATCATCTCATGATTCACTCGTGATAAAATCCATGAAGTAAATCCAAATGAGCGTGGGTTGAATCCAATACTCAGAACTTATGAGTACTCATGAATGTTGCAGCAACCATTGCTATGTCTAATGCACCTTAGACAAATCTTACAACCCAGATTCATGGCAGTCTTCATTCATATCTACTTCCAACATATGACTGACTGTGGATGGTTTGAATAACTTAGTCATTCGGGAAGAATGCCCTAGTTATTCTGGAAGTCAAAACATGCAAAGTGAAACACAATAATAATACTTAATCCTATATGTCCCAAACTCTTGAGTGTAAATAAAAACCCTATTATCTAAGCACCATATTGATTACTCATTATTTATGTTTCGATTAATCAACTTATTACTTGAATTAAAAACAGTAATGCTGCCATGCTCCCAGCATGCACACTATGTTTTTCTAAACAATAGCAATGCCATACTCCAAGTATGCACACTATGTTTACATATGGTCATCTCTTTGTGAAATATATATCAATTGAACATGACTTCAATGATTCCCATTTCACAATCCCAATCCTTATTGTAAATGTAAGAATATCAAACTCTTGCCATTTACTATAGTCTGTTAGATTCTAAACTTATATTAAAAGATCCCTTTGTAATGACTATGCACAAAAGTAAAAAAGACTTGACAACAGACATTACAGAGTATTCCAATGGAAAGCAATTCCATGAAGTCTCAAATTCAAAGTACATTCCTTTGAACATCCTTCTTGCATTAAGTTCTCTAATTTTACACAGATTCAAAGAGTAACTTCCACCTATGGAAACAATTCCATACTCCCATTTTCACCATCACTTTTGAACAAGAGTTGCCTCTTTTTCAAAATATTTCAATATGGTCCTAACTCTATACTTCCAATTGTCCATGGGTAACCAATCTTTGGTAAACCTCAAATCGTCCTTGACAATTGCATAATCATTTTAGTCATATCCACTTCTAATCCTTTTTCCCTTCTTAATTCCCTAAGCATTAGGAAAATTTTGAATGGATAAATATTATAGCACATGTAGTCAAACCTATACCCAAAGCATATGAGACACGATTCATGCTAAATTTTTTTTTATTTTCCATGTTCTTACAATTCGAACTATGAAGAGGGATGTCGTAATCATAATTGAATTTTAAGAACGCAACATATATAGAATTTCCTTATGTTGAACAATTCCATCATAACATTAATATATATCCTTGACTCAAGTTGATTAAAGTCTCAATCTAAGCTTGTAGAATTGGAATGAAGTACAAATTTCTCTCCCTTAATTATAGCAAAACAACTTTTCAAAGCGAATTGAAATTTTTGTTTTCTATAATTAACAATGCCAACTTGCAATATAATAATCATGCTCCCACTAGCATAATGATTACCAACATAACACTTTATGCTTCCACTATTTTTGACATGTACCCACATACACCTTTCCTTAGATAGCTCACATGTTTGTCTAGACCTTTTGCAATTCTCACTAGTTAGTGTGACAGTTAACCACACACGCTCCACTAACTATATGAGAATGCAAATATCACAACTGCTATCTACTTAAAATCTTCTTAGTGAAAGAGTTTCCTCACCATCATTTTCATGAATCAGAGAGAAACCTTATGACACTTAGATTTTATGGTGTATGAGTTCCTATCCTTGTGAATTTGTCAAAACCATAATCACAAGACAAGGTTAGTGGCAAATCCAAACACATATGAACTGAACTTGTTCAATCTTAATTTCTTGCCACCCGGCAGCACAAGGGCTTACCATTGCTTCCAGGTTGTTATGCAAACATCTGAAAACTCTTAGAACTCCAATGCAAATCCAACCATAACTGGGATGGGCACAGAATATGTCAACACGATAGGTTACAAACCTCAAATTGTGGTATAGTGATTAAAAAATCTCTTGATTAGTTCTTGAACCTAACTTAAGATCTTTTTAAGACTCCCACTGACCTCTTGACATATATGATTCTCTTTGTCAAGAACCATTCCTTGACAAAACAAATATTGAAGAGTTAGTGCGGATTCTTATCAAGTTAAACACTTCTCACAATTGCTCTTAGTTGGTATTTGTCTTATCCAAAACATCACAACTTACCAATCTCAAATGTACAATAATAGGAAACATCTTACTCTATATTTGACAAATTTTAAAAACTTTCTAAAGATCATGTCACTCAAGTTAAAATCTTGGAGTATAACTCCAGGATTTGTTTTTGGAACGAAGTATGATTTATCTTTTGATTTAACCATTTCAACATTTCACGATTCCTCTCCTTACGAAAACAGATGCACTAAGGTGTCCTTAGAGGATCAATTGTGATATGGTTCCATAATCACTAATATAATCATAAACCAAGATACACAAGTACTCTCCCATCTCTTCAGATTGGAGAAACTTTTATCTTTCTGCCTTATTTTATTCTTCTTATTCATTCTGCCATACGTTGAAACACTTCCAATGTTTTAGAATTACACTTAAACTTGTAAGCATAACCATATTTACTAAGCTTTAGTAAATCATAATGAATAATCTTATCAACTTTTGTGGTGGACCTGACCAGCACACAACCAAGTGTACCCAATCCTTTAGTCCTTCACTTGACTCACATTTACATGTGAACAAGGAATTAGTCTTAATTTCCCAAAAATTCTCATTCATCATACAATACAAGTTGCATGATTCCAAGTTTCTATCCAACTGAAACTTGGGTGATGAGAATCTTTCCTTATTTTGGTAAATTATGACACTACCACAAACGAAAGAGTCAAATTCATTTTCCAATATTGCTGTTAACGGAAACATATAATCAACAATTTTTCACAAATGCCATTGTAAGGATACTTAAAATAAATAAAATCAAAACTTTTCTTTTATTTTAAAACTTCACGGAAAAACTTATCCTTACAACCCATATGAAAACCTTGTTGCTATCTATTCCTAAGCAATATGTCTCAACTCTTAAGTAACAGCTCAAAATTCTGATCACCGAACCATGTGATCGAAATCCATCTTCACGATCAGAATCAGCATATACTTCCTTTAAGATTCTTCTTTTCTTTGATTCTTAAAAACATCTACATGTGACCCAGTCACATCATGTAACAAGAATCTCGGAATAAAAACTTAATAGAGTTAGACAATGGACTTTACCTGAGGTAGAGTCAAACTTCTTGACTTTACCATATCTTTCAGGTGAATCTGGCAGCTTTGCAACCAATACCCCTTCCTTTGGCAACAAAACATATGGACTCTTTGGGAATGGTACACGAGACTATCACAGACTTAGCCTTTCTCTTTACCATTGGGTCAAAATGACTTGACCATGGCCAATCCCTTTCTATTGGGAAGAGAAAGTTTTTATGGACTGCCAATGTTACCAATGTCAATTTCCAAATAGGTTTGGGAAGTAGATCTTCCAATCTAATTTGCTTTGCCAATGCTCCAAATCATTGCTGATTCAACATCATCAAGCAAACATGCAAGATCATTAAGGGTCATGTCATAGTCTGTTATCATGAAGTGACAAAAGAACCCAATCAATAGCCAACTTTCCTCAAGGCTTTGACACCCTACTCTCCCGGCTTGTCAATATCTGGCTTAAGCTCTAAGATGTAAGCACATACAAACTTTGACTGCCAACAGGGATTGAGTGACTTAGAACTATTCAAGTCTTGAAACTCGTGGGATAGGGAGAATTATTGAAGGAGGTGGAGGAAATGAAGTGTGATTTCCAGACCCATTAGTGCTCAATAAAGGGATTAGTCTTTCACCTTGATTGCCTTTTGGGATATCATCTTCATTAAGAAGCTTGTTCCTAAAGATTTGAGAAGACCATAGATGTCTGAAGTAGACATCTATAAGGGAAAAGTTCAAGTTAGTTGATTTAAAGTCCTTAATATAACACCCAATATGAAATATTAAGGCTAGGATCCAACAACCTATTTATAACTGGAAGAGGGATGCCGTAATCCAAATTATAAAATAGTTGAAGGTAGGTAAATGACGATTTACCAATTTACACCATGAAAAATGAAATATAATTAAGTTTTAATTGGATTTGAAACTCCTAGATTTTTTGAGATACATTGAACTTTCAATGGCATGTTTGAATCTCGATTGTGCCCTCTCAAGTTTGTGACTGGGATGCCGAGGATCACAAACAAGGTGTGAATAACCATGCAAGTTGACTTGGTACCCTTAACTTTATCACCTAATCGATGTGCCGGTTAACCACACACGCTCCACCAATCTATAATAAAGTCAAGTTACCCTTTGCCACTCTTACTAGTCCTTCTTAGTGTGCCGGTTAACCACACACGCTACACCAACGACTTGGTAAGGTACAAAGTGTAATTTCATGGGTTAGCACCTATTTCACATTTTCCTAAGTAACTAAGATTGGGAATTTATAAGTGTTTAGTTACTTAGAATTTATCATTATACTTTTAATGAAGGGAGAATTATAGTCCTTATCCTACCCGTTCGGCTAACGACCCTCCACCAGTCAAGGAAGCGGTGGGTGAGAGTGGACACCCATTAAACTGCCATTTTATAGGTAGTAACCTTATACCCCCCTTGTAGATCGGCTTCGTGAATGAGGCCTACTAACGGTAAGAATGAGTTTATCGTATACATATCTATATAATTAAAATTATCATAATAGTATAAGGGTGTATTGTAAACATTTAAAATACTTGGTGGTTTAATCTATTAATTAAACTATACTCTTAATTTAATTAAACTTAAACCATGTTATTATGGAATTATCAACTCTTTTTTTTAAACACTTTAATAATTTAATAAAGTCCATAAAGTTTGAATTTTAACTATTAAAATTCTAGAGTTTGGAATTAAAGCATTAATGTGTGTGAGACTTTACAAATTCCAAAACTTGAGGGTAAGTTTTGAAACTATTCAAAACCTTTCATTTCATAACTTATAAGTTTAGTTGTTCATTAAAAATGAAGACTCTTCATTTTAATGTAACCCCTTATTCTTTAATAACATTTTAATAAAGTGACTTTTCAACATCCATAACTTGAAGACAAGTTATGGAGTCATTAAGCAATTTAATGGAAAAACTCTTCATTTTATGTAACGTACAACAATTTTATGAGTTTTAAGATTCATAGATATGACTTTTCACATAACTTGAATACAAGTTACAAAAAACATATTTTATGAACTTCTTTTAGATTAATATGGATTGAAATCAACAAAAACACAATTTTTTTTTCTATCAATGTAAAGTAAATCATAAATCAAGGAAACATAAAACTCTTGGAAATTCATAACTTGAGGACAAGTTATGAACTCCATACAATTTTCATCAAGATCATGAATTATACTAACAAACAATTTGCACATAATTCTTATGATCTAACAAAACTACTAAGCATGAACATTCATAATCAACAATTTTCAAGAATAACATAAACACATATAAACTTGAAACTTTGATTATAGCATTGAAATTGGTTTAACACAATCATTACCACGTTAAAAACAGGTTTTATAGGTCCAAAACAGTTAAAGGTAACGATTCTAGACCAATTCCAGCACCAAAACTCGAAAATCTGCACTCTGGGCTGCCAACTCATCGAGTGCATGAACTGACTCGGAGAGTTGGTTGAAGAAAGGCATGGACTTGTCGAGTTCAATGATGGACTCGACGAGTCAACTGGGCAGTGAGCAGAAAATCGACTTTTTCAGCAATTTTCATCAAGTATAAGTGAAAACAAGCCTAGGCTCTGATACCACTGTTGGGTTTTGAGCATTCTAACACTCCTAAGTGTACATGCAACCCTAAATACCTTGGATCTATGTTTTCTCTATTATACATGCAAATATGAATTTCCAAGGTATTGTTCTAACTAGCATAATATAAAGTACAAATAATATAAAATCTAGTAGAATTACATACCTCTTTGTTGGTGCTTGATTCCATGTAGCTTGAGAGCCTAGTGCCCCAAGTGTGACACCTCAAATGGTTCACACAACAACATAAGAACTTGGAATAACTTAGAGAGAAATTGGATCACTTCTATAATCGGCTTGCCCTCGATGTAATACACTAGTACTGATTTTCCCAAGAAAGAGATCATTATATAGTGTGTTAGAATTAGGGTAAACCCTAATTGTCATGCCTTTCCATTTCCTTGGATCCATGGGTTCAAATACACCATGGAGCATCCATGGAGCATCTTATGTGTTTTAGCCCAACTTGATAATCCATGGAGCATTTGCCCACTATATAAGTATGGATGATTCACATAATCAACCCATATATTTAATTAGTCTTCTTTTGATCACTTAATTAATTATAGATTAATTCTTGATCAATACTAATTAAATAATCTTATTAATATATTATAACTTATAATATATTAATAAACCTTAAGTGTTATTTCTCTCATTTTAGTCTATCCAAATGCATTGTGCCATGCAACCCAAATGAACCATGTCGGGTCGGGTCAAGTCTTACCAATTATAGTTATGGACTTAGACAGTAATCCAACACCTTCTACTCAAAATCATAGGAATCTTACCAAACATCGTCACCTTCATTTTAGGTTCTCGATTCATCAAGGCATCTTCTAAGTGTTCTTGAGTTGAACACTTCTCTTCTCCAACATCCATCCTCTAAGAACACATAAGGTGAGTTCATACCCCTATCTTTCAGGTTTTTCTTAAGTTTTAAGGCGGGGGCGGGGGGGGGGGGGGGGGAGGGAATACAATATAAAACACCAAGAACACAACTAAATACATTTGATAGCCTTCATCAGAAAAGTTGAACTCCATTCACGAACTGTTTGGGTCAACTTAAAAATTTTAGTTTTCGAAACTGTACTAGGTTCAAATAGTTCATGTTCATACCTTTAAAATTACCATTTACACATCTCCATACGATTTTTCTACAATTTATGGTGATTTTTGCAAAATTGCCTATCATTTCAAGAACAAATTCGGACCAGTCTGTGATTAAGGACCTTTTTACACAAGTTGGAGGTCACTAAAAATCATAATAAAAATTATGAACAAACTAGACACATTTTCAAAACTCCCTGACTTTACGGATTTTGATTTGACCTTTGATAATTTTTCTATAAATTTTCTAATAACACCAATAGAAAATGTTAACAACAAAAAAATGCTATCAATTTCATTCCACCTTGTAACTTGTTGAGCAAGGTGTATATCTTTATGTGATCATATATTATTACATTATATGTCATTTTGTCTTGGTAATTAGACATACATCAGTAAACAAATGGATTTTTGCTACATTAGGCATGCTAAATGATAGATTGTTTTAAACAATGTTTACATCCATTATACACAAACAGTTAGTAAACTATGACAAATATAGTTTATGAACACTACTACTACCCTTGTTGTAATAAACTATAATAGCTATAGTTTATGATACATTTACAGAACGAACTCATTACTAAAGGGTACATTTATAAAAAAAGGGGTTTTCATTACATTACACGTAAATTCGTTAATGACTTCTGTGAGACATTCGCTTCACTTTACAAAGAAGTCTTGTATTGTAACCAGAGTCTCCTGGAAGGAGAGTGTGATAGTTGTATATAGATCTATGTTAGGTCTGACAAATCCACACCTTAGCTACATGCAACAGCTAGATCGGTAGGTCTGGGGTGACAAATGTCATAACATTTCCGACGCTTGAAGAACGTCGTTTCCGGCCAACTAGGTCATAGCATGGTCATAATAACTCACATTAAGTATTAACAAACATAGAATTTACAGGGATTTCATTGAAATCAAATGAGTTTATGTCGATTTAAGCTTGCATTGTTTTACTATAAGTATGACAAATTACTTGTACATTTCGGTCTTTAGGTTTTAATACTACATTTACATATTAAGGAAAATATTGGATTTTCTGGAATGAACACTACTTTTATAGGAAAAGATTTTCATAACTACATACAAAAGTTTATGAACTCACCAACCTCTGTGTTGACACTTTTTCAAAACTACTTGTATTCTCAGGAAATCCATAAACAGGTAACCAAGTGATTTTGAGGATAGGACGTAAGGCGTCAAACATTTCATTTTTGTCAACATAATGTAATTGATTTGGAAACATGTGAAATCATACTATGGTGTAACTTTTTCAATTATATTTATGTTGGTTGTGTTTACTTTGATCACTATTGTAATTGTTTTTATGATACTACACATGAAGTCCTCCACCCCCGGACGTTTCCGCCATCCTTGGTTTGGGGGTATGACAGATTGGTATCAGAGCCAGGTTTCTAGTGAATAAAGTATATCAAACCACATAAGATATACAAACTATAAACACATTTGGGACTAAAAGTCTCTGAATTAAAACATTTTATTTCAATTGCTTATACTTTTAGAAACTAAATAGTTTTCTTGTTTAAAGTATACATACATGCTCGCATAGTGTCATAACTAGGGAGAACATAAAGTAAAAGAAGATGAGTTGAACACTACGAGTATGCCTTGGTATGTGTAATTAGTTCTAGGAAGAATATAGCCTGATCATCTATATCCGTCCGAGAAGTGACTTGCACATACTGGGGGATAGTCGTGATGGGCAACAAATCTAACGACCTAACTTTACTCTACAAAGAATGCTCTAAAAACCAAATCTAAACACTTAAAGTACTATAGGAGTGTTTTATGTTGCTATAGCGCAATATCATTATTATTATCCGTACATGCTTCTTACACCCCTATTCTAATGCAGACGATATGGCCGGATTCCATCTACCTAGAGACCCTTACTTCGCTAATGAGGGAAACGCTGGATGGCACGAGGCAGAACCCAAGGAAATGATCGAGGAGGATCCTGAGGAGATTGACGAAGAAGAAGAACCCGAGGAGGAAGACGAAATGGAGGAAGAAGAAGAAGAAATTGAAGAGGAAGAAGAAGAAGAGGAAACAGAGGAGGAAGTCTTCAACCCTCCTTACATCACCAGGGTGCCTGCGAACCGTTTCGGCCACAACGGGCCTGAGCCCCGTTGGGCAACAGTGATCGAGAGGTGGAGCCGACAACAACGCCAATGATCACCATATGGCGACCAACATGGTTACTACGACCTCAGCTACAGGGGACCGGGTGACAGAGCCCTCCCCGTCATGGTCCAACATATCATGAATTTGGGGAACCAGATTAGGGAAATGACAGATCAAGTTCAGAATCTCAACGTTGTTACGGAAGCCAGCGATGCACGCACCAGGGAGTTTGAAAGGGACTTCTATCCAGTGGACCAACTTATCGAGGACCTTGCTACCGCTCGAGCAGAGGTAAGGGAGTACCAGGTGAGGAATACAGCTCTCGAGGAGAGAGTGATCGTGGCCGAACGTCAGATTGCAGAGCTTCAGGGAGCCTCGACCTCATCTCAGGGCCACCATGGACCAGATGCCACCCGCCGCGAGTAGTGTTTGCACTGCTCATGTTTTGTTATAAAACTAGGATTCCAAGTATGTGTTGGTGCTACTCTTTTTTGGGAATAGGTTGACCCCACAATTAATTGATTACACTAGTCAAAGGGATTTTTAGCTGCCAAAAATTATCTTTTACATTGATGTAATGTGGACCCCTATAAGGTCAAATTTTCCCCAAAACAATATGTACTAAAAGTTTAGAAATGAATTTGGCTTGCATTTTTTTTCATTGGATGTTTGGCAATAGATCTCACTACTTACTATTACAAACAACTTACAACTAATAACTCGAAGATTCTTAAGGTGTAACCCGAAGTCATGGAGAAGCAGTCAACGACCCCACGGTGGTTACCGGTATGTTCCTCCTCAATAACTGTTATGCATGCGTACTTTTCGATTGTGGGGCAGAAAGGAGTTTCGCGAGCCACCAATTCAAAATTTTACTTAAACAAAATCCCCAGTCATTAAAAGATTTATACGTCTTAGAAATGGAAATCATAAAGTTTGAGCGCACTAATGATATTTACATAGGGTGTACCCTCACTCTAGACAACCATTGGTTCTAAATCGATCTAATGTCGGTCACAATAAAATGTTTCGACATCATCATTGGTATGGATTGGTTAAGTTCAATTCGTGCCAACATTTTATGTTACGAAAGGGCCGTCTGCCTTCATTTTCCAAATGGCGAAACCTTTCTCGTCTACGGCGATAAACCCGGTACAAATCTACAAATCATTTCTTGCGTCAAGGCTCAAAATTAACACCGAAAGGAATACCACACCTTCTTAGCCCACGTCGTAGATAAGAAACAAGGGGTGAAGGATATCAATGACATTCCAGATGTGTGCAACTTCCCCGGCGTATTCCCAGAAGATCTGCCTGGTGTACCACTCGCATGACAAGTCGAATTCCGAATCGACTTGGTTCCCGGTGCTACCCCCGTAGCCAAAGCTGCATATCGCCTCACACTAGAAGAAATGCAAGAGTTGTTTAGTCAGTTGAATGAACTATTAGGCAAGGGGTTCATCAGACCGAGCTTTTCACCCAGGGGATCACCAGTCCTATTTGTGAAAAAGAAAGATGGATCCTTTCGCATGTGCATCGACTATCAAGAATTAAACAAACTTACTGTCAAGAATCGATATCCACTACCCCGAATCGACGACCTCTTTGACCAACTTTAGGGAGCAAGCTACTTTTCAAAAATCGACTTGAGGTCGGGTTACCATCAACTGCGAGTTCAAGAGGATGATATTCCCAAGACAACTTTGAGAACGCGCTACGGCCATTACGAATTTGTGGTGATGTCCTTTGGGCTAACAAACGCACCTGCGATATTCATTGATCTCATGAACCGAGTGTGTCGACCCTTCTTAGAAAAATCCGTGATCGTATTCATTGACAATATCTTGGTCTATTCGCGAAGCAAGGAAGAGCACAGCCAACATCTACGACTAGTATTTGAGACTCTAAGAACTGAGAAGCTTTATGCAAAATTTTCAAAGTGCAAATTTTGGCTCCGAGAAGTGGGATTCCTTGGCCACATGGTTGACAAGAAAGGGATACATGTGGATCCCTCAAAAATCAAATCGATTGAAAATTGGTCAGCACCTACAACGCCGACAGAAATCCGACAATTTTTAGGGCTCGCTGGATACTACCGAAGATTCATCCAAAACTTCTCCAAGATCGCTAAACCACTCACCACCTTGACTCAAAAAGGTGTGATGTTTAAGTGGGGAGATAAACAAGAAGTCACCTTCCAAACGTTAAAACAATCTCTATGCTGTTCGCCAGTCTTGTGTCTTCCAGAAGGAACCGATGACTTCGTGGTATATTGCGATGCTTCAAATCAAGGTCTCGGATGTGTACTCATGCAGAGAGAGAAGGTCATCGTTTATGCGTCAAGGAAACTTAAGACGCACAAGGTTAATTATACTACCCACGACCTTGAACTTGGAGCAGTAGTGTTCGCCGTAAAGATTTGAAGGCACTACCTCTACGACACAAAGTGCAGTATCTTCACCGATCACAAAAGGCTTCAGCATATCCTCAATCAAAAAGTGCTCAACATGTGGCAAAGAAGATGGGTAGAGATGCTGAACGACTACGAGTGTGAAATTTTCTATCATCCGGGCAAGGCAAATGTTGTAGTCGATACCCTAAGCAGAAAGGATTATTTGGGTCGCCGTGTGAAGTCATTAACGATGACGATCCATTCACACCTGTTCACACAAATCAAGGAAGCTCAAATTGAAGCCTTGAAACCAGAAAACGTGACAGGTGAGGCATTAAGAGGGATGGATAAAAACCTTGAAGTCAAGGAAGATGGAGCTCGTTACCTCATGAACCGGATCTGGAAACCGAAGTTTGGTGGGTTCCGAGACGTTGTCATGAACGAAGCACACAAGACTCGATATTCCATCCATCCAGGTTCGGCTAAGATGTATATAGACCTCAAGAAGTTATACTGGTGGCCGAACATGAAAGCTGAGATTGCTACTTATATGGGTAAGTGTCTGACTTATGCCAAGATCAAGGTGAAATACCAGAAACCCTCAGGACTACTACAATAGTCTGATATACCGGAATGGAAGTAGGAACAAATAAGCATGGACTTCATAACCAAGCTGCCTAAGACATCAGGCGGACTTGATACCATATGGGTAGTCGTCGACAGACTGACCAAGTCAGCACACTTTCTACCAATGAAAGAGACCGACAAGATGAAGAAACTGAGAAAGCTATACATCAAGGAAATCATGAGATTGCATGGAGTACCGAGGTCCATTATCTCAGATCGGGATAGTCGATTTACCTCGTGATTCTGGCAATCACTTCAGAAATCCTTGGGAACTAGTCAGGACATAAGTACAACTTATCACCCACAAACCGATGGACAAAACGGGTGAACATACAAACGCTAGAAGACATGTTGAGAGCCTGTGTGATAGATTTTGGTAAAGCATGGGATACCCATTTACCACTTATTGAATTCTCCTACAATAACAGCTATCACACTAGCGTCAAAGTCGCTCCATTTGAAGCTCTTTATGGTCGCAAGTGTCAATCACCCCTTTGTTGGGCAGAAGTGGGGGACACATAGCTAGCAAGGGGGCAAGTACCTAATAGCACCCTCACTGGTCCTGAGATCATAAGGGATACCACAAAAAAGATTGTTCAAATTCGGGAAAGACTGAAAGCATCCCGAGATCGGCAAAAGAGTTACACGGATAAGCGACACAAACCAATGGAATTCCATGTCGGTGATCGAGTACTACTAAAATTTTCCCCTTTGAAAGGAATGATACGTTTCGGTAAACGTGGGAAACTAAACCCAAGGTACATCGGACCGTTCGAAATCCCTGCAAGGATTGGCCCAGTGGCGTACAAACTCTGATTACCACAAGAACTAAATCAAGTACATCCTACCTTCCATGTATCAAACTTGAAAAAGTGTCTATCCGACGGGACCCTCGTAATACTACTTGAGGAAATCGAAGTTAATGAGAATCTCCACTTCGTGGAAGAACTGGTTGAGATCATGAATCGTGAGATCAAAAGAACAAAGTGAAGTCGTATTCTCATTGTGAAGGTTCGTTGGAATGCAAAACGAGAACCCGAGTTCACCTGGGAACGTGAGGACCAAATGAAACAAAAATACCCACATCTCTTCCCGAACTCGTGAAGTCCCGGCCAAAATGAAAATTTCGGGACGAAATTCCTTCTAAGGGGAGGATGATGTGACAACCGTCAAATTCTGGACAAGTCAAAGTCAAACAAAGTCAACAAGTCAAATCGGTCAACTCATTTAACCCTTTTATACTAGGGTTTACGCTATGTAATTACAATACAACTTTCTATTCTAACGAGAAATCATCAATTGAAAAGTTTGTATATCTAGATTTCCTTAACCTAAAACTGTGGTAAGTAATGAACCAAACCGATAAAACAATGTTGCATACTCATCGGGAGTGTGTAAGATCCTTAAACAGGGTTTAACGGGGCTTACGGATCTTGCGTTGTGAAGCCAAACACTAAAAAATGTCACAAATGAAGCCTCTCCTAAATCTCTCCAAGTATGTGCAATCTCTCCCAAATCTCTCTCTGTATGAGAAATCTCTCCAAGTATGTTAAATCTCTCCCAAATCTCTCCAAGTATGTGAAATCTCTCCCAAATCTCTCTCTGTACGAAAAATCTCTCTAAGTATGTCAAATCTCTCCTAAATCTCTCAAAGTATGTCAAATCTCTCTCAAAACCTCTTTTGGTTTTTCATAATCATTTGGGGCGTCCTGACACTTGACTTGGTGAAAAACCATTCGAAACGGGGTGATACCTTGGAAAATAGCCTTTTAGGGCTGAAGCCTCTCTATAGGGACCAAACCCTCCTTGAGCCGAGGTCCCAAGAAGCAAGACCGGAGTCCCCTTGAGTAGCTGCAACCATTTAGCCGTAGCCACCGAACCGAAGCCACCGAACCGCAGCCATCGAACCTGAAGCACCGCATCCGAACTTCGCCTTCGGTCCCCCCTGACGAGCCTCCTATGGTACCTCCTCGGACCGTAGTCCCCTCCCCCTCGAACCCAATTCAGCAATCAAGCCACTCCTGTTCTAAGGCTGCTGAGACCGGACCCTCGCCCTGACTTTAGATTTTTCGTTTTTCTACCCAGTTTTCGACCACGACTCCGTTTTAAGTCCGTTTTTAATTATTTTAACGATGGATTTTCACCCAAACTTATATTTTGACATATAAGGTTCCATATATTCATAAATTCAGCATATTTTTAAGGAGATCCTTATTTCAGAATAAGATCTACTAAGTAAGATCTTGTGGTGGAGTATTGACTTTGCCATAGTATTTGACACAAGCAACCACCCCATGCCCACTCTATGACCAAACCACACCCCTCCCCACCATACCTAGTCACTTCCTTGTACTTTTCCATCAATATCCAGCCATTCCCACGTCCTAAGAGTTGGACAACCCACCATCTCTCCTCACACTTCCTTCAGTCTTTCATTTTTCCTCCAAGGATCACACTCTAAATTCTCTCACCATTCTCTCTCAATTTCGAGACTTCCAAGGCTGATCATCAAGCTTTCTTCCACTCTTGGTAAGTATAATTCATTATTCTTATGATTATTACACATCCTTCTACTCAAAATCATAGGAATCGTAAACAAACATCGTCACATTCATGTTAGGTTCTCGATTCATAAAGGCATCTTCTATGTGTTGTTGAGTTAAACACTTCTCTTCTCCAACATCCATCCTCTAAGAACATATACGGTGACTTCATACAACTATCTTTCAGCTTTTTCTTAAGTTTTAAGGGGGGGGGGGGGGGGAGGGGGAATACAAGATAAAACACCAAGAACACAACTAAATACATTTGACAGCCTTCATTAGAAAAGCTTAACTCCATTCACGGACTATTTTTGGCAACTTAAAAATTTTAGTTTTAGAAATTGTCTTAGGTGCAAATAGTTCATGTTCATAACTTTAAAATGACTATTTGCACATCTCCATACTATTTTTCTACAATTTATGGTGATATTTTCAAAACTGCCTATCATTTCAAGAACAAATCCGGACCAGTCTTTAATTAAGGACCTTTTTACACAAGTTGGAGGTCACTAAAAATCATAGTAAAATTTATGAACAAACTAGACACATTTTTAAAACTCCTAGAATTTACGGATTTTGATTTGGACCTTTGATAATTTTTCTATAAATTTTCTAAGAACAGCAATAGAAAATGTTAACAACAGAAAAATGCTATCAATTTCATTCGACCTTGTAACTTGTTGAGCAAGGTGTATATCATTATGTGATCATATATTATTACATTATATGTCATTTTGTCTTGGTAATTAGACATACATCAGTAAACAAATGGATTTTTGCTACATTAGGCATGCTAAATGATAGATTGTTTTAAACAATGTTTACATCCATTATACACAAACAGTTAGTAAACTATGACAAATATAGTTTATGAACACTACTACTACCCTTGTTGTAATAAACTATAATAGCTATAGTTTATGATACATTTACAGAATGAACTCATTACTAAAGGGTACATTTATAAAAAAAGGGGTTTTCATTACATTACACGTAAATTCGTTAATGACTTCTGTGAGACATTCGCTTCACTTTACAAAGAAGTCTTGTATTGTAACCAGAGTCTCCTGGAAGGAGAGTGTGATAGTTGTATATAGATCTATATTGGGTCTGAAAAACTCACACCTTAGCTACATGCAACAGCTAGACCTGCAGGTCTGGGGTGACAAATGTCATAACATTTCTGACGCCTGAAGAACGTCGTTTCAGGCCAACTAGGTCATAGCATGGTTATAATAACTCACATTAAGTATTAACAAACATAGAATTTATGGGGATTTCATTGAAATCAAACGAGTTTATGACGATTTAAACTTTCCTTGGTTTACTATAAGTATGACAAATTACTTGTACATTTCGGTCTTTGGGTTTTAAGATTACATTTACACATTAAGGAAAATATTGGATTTTCTGGAATGAGCACTTCTTTTACAGGAAAAGATTTTCGTAACTACATACAAAAGTTTATGAACTCACCAACCTTTGTGTTCACACTTTTTCAAAACTACTTGTATTCTCAGGAAATCCATAAACAGGTAACCAAGTGCTTTTGAGGATGGGACGTAAGGCGTCAAACATTTCATTTTTGTCAACATAATGTAATTGATTTGGAAACATGTAAAATCATACTATGGTGTAACTTTTTCAATTATATTTACGTTGGTTGTGTTTACTTTGATCACTATTGTAATTGTTGTTATGATACTATACATGAAATCCTCCACCCCCGGACGTTTCCGCCATCCTTGGTTTGGGGGTGTGACAGTATTTCTCATAAGTCCAAGTTGGTATGCCCTACTAACGACTTTGAGAATGCAAAGATTTCTATCTACTTAAAATCTACTTGGTGGAAGTGTTTCCTCACCATCATTTTCATGAATCGGAGAGAAACCTTATGACCCTTAGATTTTGTGGTTTATGTGTTCTTATCCACATGAATTTATCAAAACCATAATCACAAGACTAGGTTAATAACAAATACTCATATGGATCGAACTTGTGCAATCTTAACTTCTCGCCACCTGGCAGCACAGGGGCCTGCCATTGCTTCCAAATTGTTATGCAACCAATTGAGAACTCTAAGAACTCATATGCAAAGCCAACTTTAACTGGAATGGGCACAGAAATAGAAATATGTCAACACGATAGGTTATAAACCTCAAGTCATGTGCTAGTGAAGAACTTCAGGTTTTTATTCTTGATTAGTTCTTGAGACTTTCAAGACCTTTAAGACTCGCACTGTCCTCTTGACATATAAGACTCCCTTGTCAAACATTCAAGAGATAGTGCAAATTCTTTATCTAGACTAACACTTCACACAATTGGCCTAAGTTGGTCTATGTTTTATCCAAAACATCACAACTTACCAAATTCAAATGTACAAAAGTTGAAAACCTTTTACTCTTACATTTGACTAGTGTTAATAAACCTTCCTTAAAATGTATCACTCAAATTACAATCTTGGAGTATGAATCTATGAATTGTTTTTGGAACGAACTACGAATCATCTTCTTGATTTAACCACTTCAACAATTCATAACTCCTCTTCTTGGCTATTAGAATGCACTTAGAGGATGAATTGTGATAAAGTCTCTTAATCATTAAGATGATCATATATCATGATACTAAAGTACTCTCCCATCTTTTCAGATTTGAGAGAATTTTATCTTTCTTCCATAATTTAATTCTTCTTATTCGCTCTGCCATACATTGGAACTTTTTCCAATGTCTCAGAATTATACTTAAACTTGTAAGTATAACCATATTTACTGAGCTTTATTAAATTATAACGAATAGCTTATATCGATCTTTTGTGGTGGACTTGACCAGTGCACAAGAATGTGTACTCGATCCCTTAGTCCTTTACTTGACTCACACATCCATGTGAACAAGTAGTTAGTCTTAATTTTCCAATGCTTGAAAGTTCTCATTCATCATGCTATTCAACTTGCATGATTCCAAGTTTCTATCCAACTAACACTTGGGTGATGAGAGTCTTTCCTTTTTTGGTAAATTTAGACACTACTACAAATGAAAGAATCAAATTCATATTTCCAATAGTGCTATCAATGGAATCATATAAGCAACAAAGTTTTTTTTTTCACAAATGCCATTGTAAGGATATTTTAAAATAAATAAAATAAAATTTTTTCCTTTTATTTTAAAAATTTTGCGGAAAAACTATCCTTACAGTGCAAAGCACATGAAAACTTTGTTGTTATCTATTCCTAAGCAATATATCATAACTCCTAAGAAGTAGATCAAGAATCTGTTCTTCAAACTATGCAATAGAAATCCATCTAGGCGATCAGATTCAACATATTCTTTCTTTAAGTTTCTTCACTTTTCTTTTATTCTTAAAACATCAACATGTGACCCGGTCACATCATGTATCAAGAATCTCAGAATAGAAACTTAACATGCTTAGATAGTGGACTTTACCTGAAGTAGAGTCAAACTTATTGACTTTATCATCCTTATGTAAAAATTGGCAGCTTTGCAATTACTGTCCCTTCCTTTGGCAAGAGAAACATATGGACTCTTTGGGAATGGTACATGAGACTATCGTAGACTTAACCTTTCTCTTTACCATTTGGTCAACGTAGTTGACTATGGTCAATCCCTTTCCTTAGGAAGAGAAGGCTTTTTCTAGATATCCAATGTTACCATTGTCAATGTCCATGGTAGTTTCGGGAAGTCAATCTTCTAATTAAATTTGCTTTACTAGCCCTCCAAATCATTGATGATTCAGTAGCACCAAGCAAATAGATAAGATCATTAAGGATCTTGTCGTAGTCTATTTCATAGGAGTCCCAAAGGAACTCACTATGTGACTTAGAAAGTGATTGGACATCAGACTTTGACACCTAACTCTCCCGGCTTGTAAATATGTGACTCCATCTCCAAGATGTGTGCATACATAGACCTTGCTTGCCAATAGGGTTAGAGTGACCTTGAACTTGTGGGATAGGGATAATAATTGTTGGAGGTGGAGGAACTGAAGTTCCAAGAGATTTGGGAGGATCATAGATGTCTGAACTAGACATCTTTTGGGAGATATTCAAGATTGTTGATCTAAAGTCCTTAATATAACACCCAATATGAGATATTAAGTCTAGGACCCTACAAACTATTTTATAACTTAGAATAGGGATGCCGTAATCCAAGCTATAAAATATTTAAAGGTAGGTGAATGACGATTCACCAATTTCCACCAAGATAAACGAAACGTATTATTAGGTTTTAATTGGTTTTTGAAACTCCTAGATTCTTTTGAGGTTCATTGAACTGTTCAATGGCATGTTTCAATCTTGAGTGTGCCCTTCAGGTTTTGTGACTGGGATGCCGAGGATCACAAAACAAGGTGTGAAGTAACCATGCTAATATACTTGGTACCCTTAATATTTACCCCTTAATCGATGTGTCGGTTAACCACACACGCTCCACCGATACTATGATAAATATTAAGTTACCCTTTGCCTACCTTGTTAAGTCCAGGTTAGTGTGCCGGTTAACCACACACGCTCCATTAACGACTTAAACAACGTGCAAAGTGTAATTTCATGGATTACCACCTAATTCACATTTTCCTAAGTAACTAATAATGGGTATTCATAAGAGTTTAGTTACTTAGTATTTATCATTAATACTTTTAATGAAGGGAGAATTCTAGTCCTAGTCCTACCTGTTCGGCTAACGACCGTCCACCAGTCAAGGAACCTTATACCCCCCTTATAGACCGGACACCCATTAAAATGCGGTTTTATAGGCAGTAACCTTATACCCCCCTTATAGACCGGCTTCGTGAATGAGGCCTACTAATGGTAAGACTGACTTTACTCTTATACATACATACATACATATATATATATATATATATATATATATATATATATATATATATATATATATATATATATATATATATATTATCTTATAATATTATAAAGTATAAGGGTTGAATTTTAACTTTTAAAATTCTAAGGGCTAACTTGGAATTAAAGTATTCATAAGTGAAAACTTTTCAAATTCCAAAACTTGAGGGCAAGTTTTGAAACTATTCAAAACTAATTAATTCCATAACTTATGAGTTTAAAGTAGTTTTAATTAAAAACTCTTCAAGTTCCATAACTTGAGGACAAGTTATGGAAGACTTTAAACTATTAAAGAATGTAACTTTTCTTCTTTTGTAACATATGGAACTAATTAAGGTTATACATTTTAATTAGTTAATGAAGTGACTCTTGAACCTCCATAACTTGAGGACAAGTTATGGAGTCATAAAACCATTCAATGAAGACAAGACTCTTCATTTTGTAACCTTTGCCAACTTTTATGAGTTTTAAGAAACTTTAATGTGACTTTTCATGTAACTTGAGGACAAGTTACAAAAACACATTTTAGAATAATCTCTTTGATTAAAATGGATTGAAAACTTTCAAAATCAATTAATTTTTCTATTAATTTAAGCAACTCATATGAACATGATATTTCAAATCAAACACTTTTTCATGAAATTAGCCTAACCATTAAACTAATACAAATCATGAATCTATTGACAAATATCTTTGAAATTGGATTAGCATGAACATTACCACATCAAAAACAAGTTTATTAGTCCAAAAACATCTTAGGGTAATGCTCCTAGTCCAATTCCTGCCAGAACAGTCGAATATATGCTGTCAGGGGGTCCAACTCGTCGAGTGCATGAACAAACTTGGAGAGTTGGATGCATTTTGACTTGGACTCGGCGAGTCCATCAGTGGATTCAGGGAGTCTGCTGTGGTGACAGCACCAAAATTCAATTTTTAAGCCAATTTTGCAAGTATAACAAGAAAACAAGCCTAGGCTCTGATACCACTGTTGGGTTTTGATTATTTTAACACTCCTAAGTGTACATGCAACCCTAAATACCTTGGATCTATGTTTTTTTTTCTATTATACATGCAATTATGAACTTTCCAAGGTATTACCCTATCTAGCATACAATAATTGATACTTGGATAATCAAATGGATTGGATACATACTTTTGCTTGATGTAGCCTGTCTTCATGAAGCTTGATTGCCTAGTGCCCCAAGTTTGACACCTCAAATGGTTCACACAACATCATGAACACTTGGAATAACCTTGAGAATCATGGATACTTTGGTTCTCTCTAGTAAAATCGGCTAGCCCTCTTAGTGTACCTACACTAGTGCCAATTTCACCAACCAAGGAACTCTTTATATAGTGTGGTGATTAGGGTTAAACCCTAATACCTATGACCTTTCATTTCTTATGATCCATGGGTTAAACACTCCATGGATTATCCATGAAAGCTTAGCCCAACTTGAATGAACTTGGCCCATCACACATATATATCTAAGAGTCCATATTTAAATAGCTCCTTTTGATCACTTAGTTAATTATAAATTAATTCTTGATCAATACTATTTAAATAATATGATTATATATTATTATATTAGAACTTACAATATATTAATATAAATCACTAGTATCCTTTTTCCTCATCTTTTCAATCCAATTGTCCCGATGCCATTCAACCCAAATGAACCATGTCGGGTCGGGTCAAGTCTTACCAATTATAGTTATGGACATAGACATTAATCCAACAGTACGTTGAGTGTACCAGCTGAATACGCGGGGCGTACTCAGCCAGGTTAGGTTCTCTTGAGTTGTTGACCTTTAGGACGCCATTGACCAGGAGTTGACTTGGGTTGACCATTGATTATTTTGAGCCTTTTGGATAATAGGCCTTCTTGGGTTAGGCCCAAGAGGGATTGAGGCCGAATTTGGATACTTGGGCCTTATTGGGGCATGTAGTGTCATTACGGGTTTGGGCCATTGTCTGGTCTTGTAATGCTTGGGGATTTGTTGGACAAGCTTTGAATATGTGTTTTGGATTACAAAAAGTTATTGGGCTTTAGGGTAAGCACCATGTAAGGTTTTGGGCCCAATTCGGAAAATTGGGCCAAAAGTGGGCTTTGGATGACTTTTGGTTTGTGGGCCTTTAAGATAAGGAGTTTGGGCCTTAGTCTTGGAGAAAACTAGATGAGGGGTAAAATAGTGTTTTTACCCGATATATGGATTATTGGATATTGGTTTGGAACCCAATTGTTAATTTAGTGTTATTTGTTTGATAGCATGGGGATTCTAGTGGATCTACAGTTAGAGATGTTTTTGTGGGTTCAGCTATTGAGGTGAGTCTCCTCAGTGTACTATGGGTCGAAGGCAACAATATCGGCCCATTTGGTTTATGTATTATAGGAAGACCTGTGAGTAGCCCTTGGCATTTGTATGAAAGACCAGGAGGTGGCTCCTGGCAATCTGTATGAAAGACCAGCGTCTAAACTCTGGTAGTTAATTAGTAAAGTAGCTATAAATCGTATGCTAGTTGTCTTGGTGATGCTTGCATGGAAGACCAGTAGGTGGCTCCTAGCACTTGCCTTTAATACCTAGGGTTTTATACCCCGATTTGACAAAAATACCGTAGAACCTCCTAGTGTATGTTAGATATGTATGGCTCGTATGGTATGTGGTATATGGGGAACTCACTAAGCTTTGTGCTTATAGTTGTGGTTTATGGTTTCAAGTACTTTCGGTTCGAAAGGGAAGGGCCCAACTTGCTTGCAGCGTATATACTCGTGTTTTCTGCAATTCAAGATTTTGGGAATGAATTATGATAATTGTTTTTATTTTGAAATACACCAAACGTTTGAATAAATTATAGATGAGTGTTTTGATTATGCTTTAAAAGCGAAATTTTTACCTTCGTATTTAGGGACGTTACAAGTTGGTATGAGAGCCTTAGTTCAATGGATTCGAGCATATTCTTGGGCATGCCTGGACTCAAACCAAGGGTTTGGTGAAAATTTTAATAAAATAAATTCTTTATTAAAAGGGTTTATAATCAAAGAAAGGGGTATGATGCGTGCAATCAGCTGAGCTCGAGTAAGTGGTTCCTAGAATACAAATACATGTTTATTATGATATATGATATGTGTATGCGAATTGCATGCCATATTAGGGCTAAGGATCTTATTAGTGTTTTTGCATGATAGAATGCTAGGAGAGATGCCTTTATATGCCTGATTCTATGAGCTTTAAGAACTGCATGCTAGTATGGATTTCAGATAAGTGGATAGAATGGCTTTATTAATGTATGCTGGTTAGATTTTCCGTTGCCTGAATGCTACTTGCTTTGTGCTTTGTGGGACTCTTAGTGATGTGAATCAGTTACTAAGTGAATGTGTTAAGTCACATGTGACACAGGTTAAATGATCTCATAGTGATAGATTTGACCCTATTGCGCAACTCTCGTTTGAGTCCAACTATTTTACGGTTGAGCCTTTTACTTGAAGGATTATCTGATATATGTTGCATGTGACTATGTTCATAAGGTAGCTATTTGAAATTGGTGGGAGTCATTCAGCAGCTGAGGGCTGGGTGGGGTCGGGAACCTAGGAAAGCCTAGGAAGTGCTTTAGTGGGTTTAGTGGCACTGCTTAGTGAATTTTGGTGCATCAGTTTGAGTAGGTGACTTAGAGGATTTAGGGGATTCTTGAGGAAGGTATGGATAGGTTTGGAAGGTAGTATTGGGCCTGTACTACTGAAAGCACAAGATCCATACTAGAATCGGGGAGACTCTTGGAGAATCTAAGAAGCTTGAGGGAGGAGGATTTTTGGGTATGATCTGATCTTTGGCATGTTGTATTTAGTTGGTGATGAGCACTCAGGGAGGAGGTTCTGGTTCCGGATCAGGTGCAGGTACTGAGCCGATTAGCAAGCAGATGCGGGAGTTCATCTCGTCGAAGATCACCATGGTAGTTTAGAGCAGACTCTTGTGATCTTTGGTTCGGTCAAGGAGGAGATTTTAGAGATCTTGGATGAGCGCTTGGGAGCGTTCCAGGCTAAGGTTATGGCTATTGTTGAAGTTTGCACTCTTTCTTTCTGTGAGTTCCGTGCGTGTAGAGCTCTTACGTTCCATGGGGAGTGGGACCCTATTCCCAATAGAAGGTGGTTAGAAGATATGGCTAACACTTTCAGGACGAGTTTCTACATCAAGGAGGCGAGGGTTATATATTCTTCCTGCCTATTGAAGGACATGGGACGAGATTGGTGGGAAGAGGTTGGTCATGAGGTGCGTGATGATGTTGTTGATTCTATTTCATGGTAGGATTTTTCAACTAGATTCCAGGATGAGTTTGCACCGGTAATTAAGGTGCATCAGTTGGCGCAAGAGTTTTAGGATCTCTGTCAGACTACTGAGACTGTGGCATAGATCACTGCCAAGTTCTAGGAGAAAGCTTTATTGGTTCCACAGTCTGCAACAGATGGAGAAATAAAGAAGGTGAGGTATCACGATATGTTGCAGGATGATATCCGGGAGTTTGTGAGTATTTCAGGGTGCAAGACCCTAAATGATATGATTTCTAGATCCCAAGAATGGGAGATCGATTTGGAGCACCTAGGGAAGAGGGGGGCAGATCAGGTGCATCTAGTGGAGGGTCCCGGGAAGAGACCCAAGACTTCTAATCAGCGTTTGAGAGGCTAGCAGGATCGGAGTCAGTGTAAAATGTGCAGGAAACTACATGATGGAGTTTGCCATCCCAGGGGTTTGGGTTGCTACAAGTGTGTCAGGATTGGTCATGTCAGCATGGATTGCCCACAGGGGTAAGCCCATGAGAAGGTTGACTGTTTGATGTTGAGGGGAAGAGCAGTGAGCGCACCTGCTCCGACTACTTTGAGGATTACTAATGGATGTGAGGGTAGGGATGGAGTCCCAGTAGAGAAGATCCAGGCATTGTAGTGCTAGAAATGGGAGGTCAGGACTCGAACAAGCGATATTGCAAGTATGTTATCTTTTTCTTTCCTTTTGGTTTTTATAAGTATTTATGTTGTTTGGAATCTTGCATCAGTTTTGGTAAGCCTTATCTTTGGTTTAATTCTCTGTTATGCTTGGGTTATATCTTCAATAATTGGTATATGTCATTTGCACGCCATGAATCATTGGTGGTTTAGAAGGGGTTGTATTTTGTTGAGCGGGTTTCAGTGAGATTGATGGTTGTTCCGGTTCTTTGTCGGGATCAGTTCGGGGGTATCGTTTGGAAGGTCTATGGTCAAGGTCAGCAGTTTGGTTTTACAGTTAAGTCAAGGTCAGAGGTTTTAGCATTCGATCTGGTGGCGATAGCCGCATGAGCTTGATTAGCCACAGGTAGTGGCAGGAAATTAGCCTATTGCTAAGGTGTTGGTCTTGTCATCGGTGTTAAGGACGTTTCAGATTTATGCTTTAGAATTTCCTACTAACTTCAGTTAACTAGTCAGCGAATATGCTAAGTTACATATTATGGGAACTAAATAATTTCAGAAGGCTAGGTTTTAACGCTATTGCGCAACTCTTGTTGAGTCCTAACCATTGTAGTGTGAGACCTCTCATGCGAAGAATTATCTGGTTTTTTTTAGTGATATGTAACTGTATTCGTGAACTAGTTAGAGGAAGTTAGCGGAAGATCCTTCTGTAGTTGATGGCAGAGAGTGGTGTGGAGATTGCCCTAGGAAAACCTAGGATGAAAATTAGTGTTGGGATTTCGGGGAAGGTTCATCTAGTCTTTAGGGCTGTGAAGTCTTTAGGATTAGCTAGTAATGGATCATTAGCATGAGTAAATGCAGTTTGTCAACGGTTCCAACATAAGGGGTAAGATGGATTGGGAATCCTTTAAACCTCGTGTGTTGGAAGAGTTTCTTCGGATCAAGTGGGGGAGAATTGTTCAGATTTTCGAGAGCGGAATCAGGTGTGAAAACTAGAATGAGTTTCACATTCCCATCGGAGAGGAAGGCGGCCGAAGTGGCCATCTGGATTGAGGATTGTACGAGTTGGGAGTTTGGGAAAACTTCCTAACAAATGGTTAGCGTCATCTTGGCGATAGATAGCAGGTTTTTGGTGGACCTAGGTTGGGATTCAGGCATGAACGGTTCCCCGATTTGGGTGCTTGGTCAGGTGCGTGTTCATCTCTGGATGTGTATGGATTGATAGACGAGCGGTAAGACCATGGGTGGTGGCCATGGAAAAGTAGGAGTGTTGTAAGACTGCGGGATGACCCGTAGCATTCACTAGGTTGGCAGATGGTGTAGGAGTGTTGTAATACTATGGGGTGACCCGTAGCATTCACTAGGTTGGCACATAGTGTGGGAGTGTTGTAAGACTGCGAGGATGGCCCGTAGCGTTCACTGGTCCCTGTGAAGCGGCGAGGGTTTTTCAAATCCATGTTGGTTGCGAGTTCGTTAGATGGATTGGACCAGGATGGGTCCATTATTGTGGGAGGGCCACAACATGTTGGAATTAGGAAATGGTAGGTCGTTGGAGACAAGATATGATATGATGCTATAGTTGGCCATGTAGCATTTATTTTAGCGTTGGCTTTTGGTGGCGAGATGGTTTGGGCAATTATCTCCACGTAAGGTTTCTCTCGGGAGTCGCATGGGGCGAGTGTGTATGTGTGTCTTTTGACTCAACAACCAGGTAGGAGTCTGGTGTTTTAGATAGTTAGTAGACAAGTTAGGACCAGGGAGGTCTTAGTTGCTTTTGGGTAGCATGATGATTCAGGCGGTATTAGTGATTTGGGATTCGGGTATGTGGAGTAGCTTGTTATTCGGGAAAATGCTAAGTCACTTGCAGTTTGGATTAAAAAATCTCAGAGTAATTGATTTAACCCTGTTGTGCAACTCTCGTTCGTGTCTAGCTGTTGCGGGGATGGATATTCTACTTGAAGGATTATCGGAGCCTTCTGTCAAGTATAAGTGTTCTACAGTTGTTTATGGTCAATAACTTTGTTCCCAATGGTAGCATCAAGATGATCAGGGTTGGAAGTGTTATGTTTAGTTTAGTATTCAATGTGAAATAGCCATGGTAATGGTTCAGTGTGGGTGGTCTATCAGTGAGTCAGGCTAACTGGAGACCATAGGTTCCGGAAAGGTAGAACTGGTTTTACATATGGGTTTATGGGTTCATCTTCGTCGGGTCGAATAATTCTTCCAGGGTTGGGTTCGGTTGCTTTGGGAAGGTCGTTGTATGTTCAGGGTTTTCGGTTGCATTCCCCGGGTTGTTTGGAATGATCTGAGTGTTAGTAAGGAGTGTTTTCAAGGACAAAATCTAATTTAAGTGGGGGATAGTTGTAACACCCGGTTTCTGATTGCTTCATTATTCGGGGATGTGACCCAATCATCAATTCTCATGAGTCTTAGGGCCTCCAGGAAGAATGGACTTGGCCCTTTTGGATGTAGGTGTTATAGTTTAAGTGATCCTAGTGTTCGATGGTATTTCGAAGGCCAAGGGTATAATGGTAATCTATTAGTTTGGACCTTTATGAACTTTGGGTTCTTGTTCGGGAAGTTTTAAGGCAATGATGCGTTGTTAGAAGTGTAGGGATTCTCGTCACCTTTCTGTGGATATAAAGTTCGTTGGAAACGGACTGAGGACGGAAGAGTTATGGCTGAATGAAGTGTGAGTATTTTGGAGGGCCATCTAGTACACGGGGCATACAAGATGTGTACACGGGCATACGAAGGAGATTGGTCGCGGGTGGTCTTTGAGTATGTCAAGCGTACCAAGGGGTACGCAGGGCGTACTCCCTTCAGCCTTGAAACCTAATTTTCGGTCCTTGACCCTATTTAAATGTCATTTATTTCATGAGCCTCATCTTTTATCAACCTCTAAGCCTCCTAAACCCTAGAAATTGTCCCTTAGCCTTATCTTGGAGCATTTAAGTCATTGTGAAGGATTTTAGAGTATTTTTGCGCACTTTGAAGTGCTTGGAGCTTGTTGAAGAATCACCACCTAGAAAGGAGGTTGTAGATCCAGAGGTTTTCCATATTTTGCAATTTATTGTTGGTAAAAAGCTTTGATCCTGTCTTCTCATTTAATAGATCTTCTCTTGTGGTTGTTTATGGCCATTTATAGCCTCTTTTGGTGGTCCTTGTGAGCTATAGTTGTTTCAAAGGTTGATCTTGTGGGTCTGGATGTTTTAGGTCTTTTGAGTTAAGACCTTTCATTAAGATCTTTTGAGCTCTAGAGTCCCACTAAGCAATGTATGCTAGTAAAGTTGCCATCTTTAGATGATAAGTCATCTATGGGAATCAGATATGAGAGTTCGGAGCAAAGGGCTTATGTGGTTAAGTGCTTTTTGGAGTGGTTGGGGTTCAGAGGAGTACGTTGGGCGTACCCATCTAGTACACTACACGTACTGGCCCCAAAAGGTGTACACTGGGCGTACCAACTGAGTCTGCGGGGCATACCCGACTAGGTTAGGTTCTTTTGAGTTGTTTACCTTTCAGACATTTGACCATTGACCAGTAGTTGAATTAGCTTAACCATTGATCATTTTGATCCTTTTGGATTATGAGCCTTCTCGGGTTAGGCCCAAGATGGGTTTAGGTCCACTTTGGATAATTGGGCCTTATTGGGGCATGTAGTGTCATTACGGGTTTGGGCTATTGTTTGGTCTTGTAATGCTTAGGGATTTGTTGGACAAGCTTTGAATATGTGTTTTGGATTACGAAAAGTTATTGGGCTTTAGGGTAAGCACCATGTAAGTTTTTGGGCCTAATTCGGAAAATTGGGCCAAAAGTGGGCTTTGGATGACTTTTGGTTTGTGGGCCTTTAAGATAAGGAGTTTGGGCCTTAGTCTTGGACCAAACTAGATGAGGGGTAAAATATTCTTTTTACCCCATATATGGATTATTGGATATTGGTTTGGAATCCAATTGTTAAATTAGTGTTATTTGTTTGATAGCGCGGGGATTCTAGTGGATCTGCAATCAGATATGTTTTTGTGGGTTCAGCTGTTGAGGTGAGTCTCCTCAGTGTACTATGGGTCGAAGGCACCAATATCGGCTCATTTGGTTTATGTTTATAGGAAGACCCGGGGGTGGTCCTTGGCATTTGTATGAAAGACCAGGAAGTGGCTCCTAGCAATCTGTATGCAAGACCAGAGTCTGAACTATGGCAGTTAATTAGTTAAGTTGTTGTAGATTGTATGCTAGTTGTCTTGGTGATGCTTTCGTGGAAGACCAGGAGGTGGCTCGTGAAACTTGTCTCTAAGATCCAGGGGTTTGGACCCCGACTTGGCAAGAAAGACCATGATACAGCTCGTGGCATAACGACAAGACTATGGTTGGCACATAGCACCTCCTTTTATATGTTTGATATGTATGGGGAGTATGGTATGTGGTATTTGGGGAACTCATTAAGATTTGTGCTTACAGTTGTGGTTTATGGTTTCAAGTATTTCCTGTTTGAAAGGGAAGGGCCTGACTTGATATCAGCGCATAGACCCGTGTTTTCCGCTATTCAAGAGTTTGGGAAGGAACTCTGATAATTGTTTTTATTTTGAAATACACTAAATGTTTGAAACAAGGATAATTGAGTGCTTTGATAATGCTTTAAAAAAGAAATTTTTACCTTCGTATTTTGGGACGTTATAGACTGTCTAAGTGCTAAAAAAATTAGGTACCAAACATGAAATTTTAACAAACCACATGGACCATTTCAGTAGTTTGTTCTTTAAGATATTGAGTAATAGCAAAGAATTAGTTGCAATAATGACGATGTTTTCTTTTCTACCGGATTAGACTTTGTTTGTTTCATCTCTTTTTTATTTCTAAAACAAAAAGGCAACTAAACTCTTATATGAATTGTTGTTTTTCTTTTAAAATCCACCAAATTTTGTTACGTTGGCAAGGCTATCAAGAATAATATGAAACGACAATCTTTCAAGTTAACCTATATGCAAAAATTAACTATGACTAGTAAATTATTTTTAACATTTTGTTACGAGAAGTCTATGTATTTCTTTCCCAATTTACAATCTTTTATCTTCTTTTATATTTATTTTTCTCGTGAAAATACCCAAATTTCTTTGTGTATTTAGATGACTTCCATGAAGATTCTCCAATCATTAATCATCGATATATAGGAATAATGCAATTTGACTTGCACTATAAGAAACAATGGGCCGATAACTACAAAACCAATTTACAAGATTTAATAATAAGAATATGTACTAACACCCCCTCTTGCTCATCCTTCCATGTTCGTAGCTTAGCTATCACTATTGAAAACCACAGTTGCAACAAGAGGTGGCTGTTGAATGTTAATAACGGACTAAAACACAAGAAATACTATACCCTCTAATAAAAATATCGTCATACTGAGAAAACAAGAAAACGTGAATCACACTCGAATATGCCACAATGAGACTTTATTCCAAACAAAGTGTATGTCAATCTCAATGTGTTTCGTACGCTGATGATAAATGAGGTTGTTTGAGGGATAGAAAACATTGAGATTGTCGCAATAAACGATCATAATGAAAGTGGTACTACTAGAAAACTGCCATTTATGACACACAATGCGTGTCATAAAAGGGTACAGATGTCAGGAAAATACGTGTCATTGAAGCCCTTGTCATAAAGGAAGATGACATGCATTTGCGTGTCGTAAACATATGACACACATTTACGAAGTTCATTTATAACATGCATTTACGATATGCAGTTTGTTGTCACGATTTTAAGTGTTCTAAAAATTTTTATATTTACTAATTTCTAAATTTAGTGACAATTAATATCGCATAATACAAAAATACACACACACACACACACACACACACACACATATATATATATATATATATATATATATATATATATATATATAAACAATCAATTCCATCCAATGATGTCATGTCAAACAAATTATCAAAAATATTGTAAAATACTAACTAACATTTCACAATTAACAAAAATATTGTTTATCGAAAAAAAAAATATCATCATTAAATAAAGTCTGCAACAAAAGATGACCAATATTCACGGATTTCATCAATATCAGAGTCCGTGGAGACATATGAATTTGTCGAAGTGGAACACAAATCCAAGTGGTCTCATCAACACCACCACAATCCTCGACTTCAACATTAGATCGAGAGATAATACCTTGTCATTCAGGAACAATACAATAAATTTTGACCAAGAAATACTTAATAATTGGACGTTGAACAACGAGAGGTTGGACAACTCTCCCAGTTAGCGTTAGTGGTATGCTACACGTGAAAGATCTATATGTTCAAGAGTCATTATAGAATGATATTAGCTAATGACATATGATCCTATAGGGTCACAACTTATAGTAAGTTACTAATTATTAATTATTTAGTAGAGTAATTTGATTATTAATAAATATTACCAACACTTGTATTTAAATTGGAAAAACATTATTTCATGAAAATAATATTTTTAACCAACATATTGGGAATTATTGTTTCTAAAAAATAATAACAAAGGAAAACAAAATTGGTTATATTCATAAGGTATGAATATATATACGTTGTGTACAAATTCAATTGGCAATTTGGGTAACCATTTAGTTATCTTTCAACTATATTGTTACACCTTAAGTGAAAGAATCCAAGGCCCCACAACCTCTCACCTAAACCCGTGGGTTTGTATAAGAGATGCGAGTTTGAGTGTTTGACTTCTTCTTTCACTTCTTACACTCTTACAAAGTTTGGTTCATACATTTAATGAAAGTATGGTCTTCTACTACATGTATGAAAGTATATAAAGGAGTGTTAGGATGCAAAACAATCTAGTGTTTCATCACAAATCCTCTCTAAAGTGCTTTTAAATTCCAAACTTTAGAGCTCTCTTTCCCAATCTTCTTTATTGCAAATTGTAGTTATATTTGAAAGTTTATAAGTTACTTCTCCTTAAGGCTTATTTGTTATAAATTTTAATGACTTAAGAACAACTTAATACTAGTGAATACTAGCATCTTGAAGTGGTTTACTCTTGCTTGGTGGATACTTCTAGAGAAACTCTCATTTGAGTCTTTTTCCATCTTCATCAACTTCCAACCTTCTGAGAGGAATCAAAGTATTGAATGGTTCTAACATTATTTCTTTCTATGGTGTTGTTACTCTTTCCATTCTTTGTAATTGATCATTGGTGGGTTACAAAGAGCTTTAAGTTTATTCTATTTTTAGACTTCCGTTGCTGTTTTTAGTGTTTTTGGGAAAAATATTTTGAATAAAACCCAACAATTGGTATTAATACCATTTTTGCAAGGTTGGTTAGATTATTAGATGATTTGTTATAATCTTTGTTTTTGCAAAACATGGATGGTTTTCTTTTTGTAAGAAAATCCATACATATTTTCAGTGACAACTTTATAATTGTTATTTTTATTGTCAAAATATTACATGTATTTTTTGTCATGAAAGTTGTCTTAGAAAAACAAAGTATTGTTTTATATAAATATGAGTACATATACATAAATAGATACATACTTATATATATATATATATATATATATATATATATATATATATATATATATATATATATATATATATATATATATATATATATGTACAGACACACACACATACACACAAACTAGCCACATACCTCTTATGACATGTTTTGTGTTGATTTGTTAAAGTGGGTGTAATATTTATTTATTCATATGGTATGTAATAATTAAATAGAGAGTTTTCCTTTTTCTGTAAGTAGTAGATTAATTTTAGAAATAGTTTATTTTTATAAAAATGTAACAAGAATGATAATGGTGGCCATTTTGAAGATCAAAAGTTTATAAGCTTGATTTTATTAAAGTTTTACAAACTTTATAAAATTATTTTTCTAAACTTGCTACAAGATGTTGAAGCAAGTGAGAGCATGGAGACATTACAAGATTTTTGGTTCTTTAATGTCCTTTAGGAATGAACTTGGCGTTTTTCTGATGACTCACAAAATGTCAGTACCTTATGGCTGGTTTTTACACATATGTTTTGCATATTTGTGTTGGTTTTAATGAAATTTATCTTTCAACATAAGATGATAAAATGGTATTAAATATAAAATGAGTTTTATTTTTTAAAATTAGCTACGGTAAATTTAAGGATTAAAAGTATATAAGTTTATAATTAAGATTTTTGAGACTTATCAAACTACAAACCTTATTTCATAAAAGAAAGTTTTCTTAAAAGGTTAATGAATGTTCTTTAGGCTCAAACATTCAAACATATTACTAAATATTAAATTTAAAATTGACCGCGTCAGTTATATAAAATTTGGATTTTATTTAAAATTGACCGCGTCAATTATATAAAATTTGAATTTTATAAAAGAACATTGTTAAAATGTCATTTTATATAAATAAAAAATATACAATCGCTTAATGGATGCATGCAATAACCATGGTATTATATGTTTTTTAAACTAGAATAATAAAAACTTTAATGACCCCTTATTTTGACTCAAATCTATGAAATCATAATTGAATAACAATCACTTGTCACTTGTATGCGTTAGTGAGATAAAGGATACCGAACCGCTAGTGTTATCTTTCGAATAACATGGGTGTATTCGCGATTTTAATAACCTAGTTATAGGCCGATCGCAAAAGTTTGTCAAACTGGTTTATTTGATTGTGAATCCGTTCTGATAAATGATACCTAAGCAATAGAGATCTGAGGCATATATGATATCAAGCATGTGTATTAAAATTTGTTATTAGTGATCCCATAGCGCTATGAATTATATAATAGAATACAACTGATACTCGATATCTACCTAGTTTGATTCAATGAATATGATAATGGATACCTGACCATTTTTTTGTTTTGCAACTTGGATCGTAGATTTTGATAATTAATGTTTTGGGAAACTTAAGGGTATTAATTATTAAAGATTTAAACATTGAAAATACTAAATGAATTTTGTTAAAATTTTGTAGATGAAAACAACATACAATCTTGTTACTGTGCATCATCTTTCTCTTGCTGACATGCAACAAACAATAACATCTAATGGATAAAATACAAACAAATGGATTCCTGTCTTGAGAGACAATCTCAAGATAGATAAATTTACATACTTAAAAGTCCTATTCTTGAACAACATGCTTTAAGCAAAAGACTTGAACTTGATACCTAGTGGAAGCATCACTGTCATGATGAAGATGTTTCAGAAATCATACCATGTACAGTTATTATTAAATTTTAGAAAGAACTGGAAAACTTAGAAGCATTTCATATGTTTCGTCAGGTGAAGCATATATACTTCTAAACACTAGAACCTGGTTCGAACTTCTTCAAGAATTAGAAGTATGCAAGGCTGAAAAGATTCATCTTGTGTGCTCTAAGAGGCCATTAGTTCATGGAAAGGACACTTTAGGCCCATGAAATCCAAGAGGGCCCACATAGAAGGATTTTGTTTCTTGTATAGAGAAACAAGACACTGGAAGAGGAACTCTCCCTCATATATGAAAAGAAAGTCTAAAGAGACTAGTACCTCAGGTATCTAATATATAGAACTTATGTTCTTTTATATAACACTCAAGTACTTGGTACTTAATGTTAGTCTAATATTTGTAAATGGTTTGCATATATTTCTAGAAGAGTAAGGAGTTGAGCACAAATAATTCGAAACTTCACTCCTAGAGTTTAATTTATTATTTATGTTTAGAAAATATAGTACTTTTATTGTAAAACAATATTTGTTTTGAAACAATGTACGTTTTTAATTTAGCATCTCTATATATATATATATATATATATATATATATATATATATATATATATATATATATATATAAAAGTTAATTTATTAGATAACTGGTCATTTAATTAAATTGTTTTTCATAACGATCACCTTCATATTCTGTAATGATTAAAATTTTGCTTTTGAGAACTAAATCTCTTAATACAATTATAAAGTAAATATAAATGTTTTCTAAATAAAAAGTTCTATAAACAAACACTTTTGACTTAAACTTGTTTTGAATCAAACTTATATAAGACATTGTTAACTTTATAAATAAATTATATACACATATTCTAACTTTAAAAAAATGAATTTTTTGAAGTAAAATAATGTAGTTTATTTGACATATTTGAATCTTCTTTATATATAAAATATTCCCTGTGTTATTTTCACTAAAGTGTAGAGAAAATAATTATTATGGAACTATACACTGTGATGTATGTCTTCCTTTCTAATGAATGTCTAGACTTAGCACAAGATAACTAATCAACTTTATTGATAACTATAGTTGTTATAATTATATTTTATATGTAAAAAGATAATTATGAAATCTTTGTTGATGTTTTCAATCATAAAGTTGAGATACATATCAGTTGAATAATCTAAAACCTTAGTGATAATAAAGGATGAATTAAACTTTACTAGATATGGTTTACTTTCTAATCAGTGGAAATTATCTTCGGTTATTCTTTTGGGATTATGTCTTAATAACTATTATTTGTATCTTGAATAAAAACACCAATTAATAAGTGGATTAAACACTTTATAAGATTTACTATGGAAATGCTCCATCATTATCTTAGTTAATATTTTGAGTATTTGAAGACTATGTTGGAATAAGGCTTCTAAACCCAAAATCTGCAAACTATATATATTTGTAAATACTCTAAAAGTTTCTTAGATTATTATATACAAACCCAAAAAGAATAAGTTCTGTTATACCTTTGAAATATGAGTTAATAGAAAGAAAGCTTCTAATGATAAAGCATGTGTGAGACATATGGAACTTGAAGCTCCTTAAGAACCATAACCTAACGTAGCAGAAGTTGACACTAGTTTCAACAAGGAATTGTTGAACATGAATAATAGCTATTCAATAAACACAAACTATTTGCAAATGTGGTAGAAATCATCTATAATATGAGAAATATGGAATCTCTCATTGATGAGATTTTATTAATAGTTTCTGGCCAATCCATCAATTACTAAAATCTATTATTTACCATAACTACATATTTTGATTATGAGATATGGATAAATAGATTTCAAGAAAAGAAACCACATTTTCTTAATAGACAGCTACTTGAAGATGTTTATATAGTTTAGCACAGATGTTAATCCACATTATCCCAACAAAATGTGAAACCCTTGAGATCCATTTTGTCAATATAAAGCAAACATCTTAAGTCTGAAATCGTCATTTTAATATGAAAACAAAATGTATGCTTTTATATGAAATTTTATATGAGATAACCAGTTTAGAAGAAGATCTTTATGTAAAGAGCTACACAATATATAATGCAAGTATGGTCTTCTAGTACGTACATGGAAGTATATAAAGGAGTATTAGGATGAAAAATAAGCTAGTTTTTCATCACAAAAATCCTCAATAAAGGAATGCCAAATTCTAAATTTAGATATCTCTTTCACTCTCTTATTTTTTGCAAATTGGTGATATATTTGAAGGTTCATACGGTACTTCTCCTTAAGGCGTATTTGGTATAAGTCTTATTGGCTTAAGAAAAACTTAATACAAGTGATAACTAGCATATTGAATTGGTTTACTCTTGCTTGGTGGATACTTCTAGAGAAGCTATCCTTTGAGTCTTTTGTTGGAATAAGTATCTATGGTCATAACTAAATGGGTTAAGGTCATGACGAAATTGATATAACTTTTTGGAATAAAAGTAAAGTTGTTTTTTGGTTGCCCTCAAAAGCTAGAAATAACTTGAAATGAATTTAGGAGAGAAAGAGAGAGAGAGAGAGAGAGAGAGAGAGAGAGAGAGAGAATGATTTGTTAATTTATTATATGATTAATAAATTAAATAGAACTAATTAGTTATTTATTAATCAAAATTAATTTGGAATAAACTCAGGATTAATTGGAATTAATTAAAGTTGCAATTGGTGAATTTTAATTGTTTAGTATTTAAACAAAAGAAGCAATTGTAGAACCATGCAAGGTATGGATGGTTTTGGAGGCTTTTTAAGGGTTTCTGGAAGGCTCCTGGTTGCTCATCTGGAAATGATTTGCATTGAGATTAAATCTAATATTTAATTATTTAAATCTAGATTTATATGCAAGTTACTTAAACTATAAATAGGAACCTTTAGCCTTGAATTTTCGTGTATAATAATACCTAGAAGGTTAAATCTGATTTTACTTATTTCTCCTCTCTCCTCTTGTCTTTCTAGTGTTCTAGGGTTTCGGGTGTGAACCATTGGAGGCATGCATACTTTTGGAGCTTGCTTTCCATAGAGCATTCGAAGAACTCAAGAGATTGACATAATTAATTATGTTAAAGGTATGTTGTTTTACTAGTAATTTCAATTATAGTAGAATACAAGTTTTTGTTTAATAAGTATGTTGATATTAATTGTGAAAAGCCATAGATCCATTTAGGTTGCATGTACCCTAAAATATTTGATGAAATTCTAGGTGTACAATGTTATCGCAACCTAAAAACCTCAACAGTGGTATCAGAGTCATCCCTTTTCAATTACTAGTGCATAAAAGATGAAACCTAAAAAATAAAAATAAAAATTATCGAAGGGTGCGACATGTCTTTCAAAAAAATAATTTTTTATAGATATGCTTGCCTAGTTCAATTAATAGGGTAATTATTAGTCATTATCTGTTACTTTATCTGATAAAAGCCAAACCGAATAGTGCTAGATAATTTAATAACCCTAGTTCCAATTTTAAGAAAGTAGATAAGGAAACAAAATATTTAATAGTATATGACTATATGAAAAAGTTTTAAAATACACCCTATACATATGTATAATAGTATATCACTATATATATATATATATATATATATATATATATATATATATATGACTAAAAATCAGTCGAATCAATAGTTGGACTCCTTCATGAAGCCACACTATAAGAGACTTATAATGAAATGACCTCAAGGATGTCATGGGGGTTTGCATGGTTATTCACATCTTGTTTGTGATCATCGGAATCTCAATCACAAACAGAAAAGAATAATCCAAGATTAATACACCATTGATTCTTCAATGAATCTCAAAAGATCTAGGAATTTCATTTTGACTGATATTGGTAAAGTGCTTTACCAACCTAAAATAGTTTCGTAATGTGACTACGTCATCCCTCTTCAAATTAAAAATTATATTTATGAATCCTAGCCTTTATTTAAAATTCGATTAATAATTAAGGAATGGATCAACCTCTTTAAAATTTCTCTCTTAGGTTAGATAGAAATCCTCTCCGACATCTACACTCAATTTCTAATTCTAACATCTATTTGTTCTTCCTCGAGAATGGCTCATTTGTTAAGGGATCTTCCTCGATTTTGATATTGGGAAAGATGTCCATAATTAGCATATCTCTAAAAGAAATATTATGTTAACTTTAAATAAGTCGTTAATCCCACAAATATGTAGATTTGTCAAATAAGGTTTTCTTGCATCATTATGTCTATGAACTCGTTGTTTCAAAATAACCTTTTGTGAATGTGTGAACATATGAAATGAATTTGCATTTGAGTGAAATCTTTCACCAAAAGAAAAGACAAGAGTGGTTTGAAAATCATCAAAAGTTCCTAATTGCATTCGAATTGAAGAAAAGAGTTTTGTATGTAATCAATGAGAGCTATATAGACAAACACGAGAATCTTAATTTTACCCTTGACAAGAGTCTTGCTATAGATCTTGTGCTCATATATTTTATTAGTTCGTATGATAATTTAAACCTGATTTATCATATGAATAATATAGAGAAGACATTGATGTGATTGTTAAAACTCTTCCAAACCGAGGAAAGTGGAAAGGAATTATATTTCATACCCAATTCTAGTTATTGCCTTTCTAAAGGTTCATGGAATGAATTAGAAATGTTCTAATTCTAAATGAAATGGAATTGGTGTGTAATCTATTCCATTCAAATTTGATTCAAAAGATGCAAATTCCAATTAATGCAATGACAAGGATCATAGGAAACGAAGTTGCCCTTAGTACTTAAAGATGGAAAAGTCAAATGTTTGAATCTACATCAAATATTTGAATGATCAAACTCCAAACACATCTAATTCACAGTTCCTTGATGCATGATGTGGTAATCACATTTGGATGACATTGTTTGGTCTATAGGAAATAAGAAAGCTAAGCATCAAAAGCTACACCTAATAATCGGAATGGACAAATGTCGCATGTCTTAATGATTAAGGATTTAGAGCTTATGCTTAGTAATGGAGTTAGAATAAATATAATCATTCACTATTACTCTTCGGATATGTCTAGGTACACAAATTTTCATTTTATGTGTTGTATAAACATGATTTTCAATTTTCATTTGATAATGGAAAGGTGAAGATTCTAGTTTATAAAGAAGGTTGTTTTATGTTTAAATCTTCTTCTTGCAATTGGAATTCATGAAATTGTAGTTTTTGTCTCTAATAATAGCAATGATGACTTAAGTATTGATTCCCATAACAGTTTACATATGATCACACTTGTGGCATAATCTCCTTAACCACAGAAGTAAGAATCGAATCACTAAGCTCCAATTGGACCAGACTTGGAATCATTAGAACTTGAGTTGGATGATGTATGTGAGTCTTGTATGTTGGAAATATGACGTAGTCACCATTCACATGGACATGTAATGGTTTTAAATGATTGTTGGATCTTGTATACACTAATTAGTATAGACCCATCCGATCCACCACAAGGGATGACATATACTATTATGTCGTATTTATTAATAATTTCAAGAGATGTGATTATACTTAAATAATTAGGCATGAGTATAAAACTTTAAAAATTTTCAAAGAGTATTAGAACAAATTAGGAAATCAATTGGGCATGAAGATAAAGGATCTCCAATCTAAAATGAAATGAGAATGCCAAAGTATCAGCTTCTACGATTATCTTAGAGATTGTGGAATAGTTTCCATAACTGGATTCTCCAAGGACACCATAATGTAATGATGTTACTAAAAGGAGAATCAAAAGCTATATGGTTTGATCTATGATGAGTCATGCTTCGCTACCATTCACAAATTTTTGGGAATATATAATTGAAATAGTTGAGCATATGTTGAACTATGTATACAAGTAAGTAGGTTTGAAAACACCTCATGAAATATGGAGTTGGAAAGTTCCCTGATATTCAGGTCTAGTGTTGTCAGGTCTTTTGTTAGATGAGAAACCAATGACCAACTTTAATCTAGATTTTAGAAATGTTACATCGTCGAATGTTCACTAAATACATTTGATATTTGTGATGCTTATATCTCAAAATGAGTGTTCGTTGAGAGAATGAAACACACACACATATACACCCACCCACCCACACACACATACATACACACACACACACACACACACATATATATATATATATATATATATATATATATATATATATATAAAGAAGTCACTCGGAGTTATATTGATCTTAGAGAAAATTCGAGATATGACCAACAATGGACCTATAATTGGCACTACTTCTCAACCCGAGGTTAGAAAACCAGTTGAGCCAAATGAAATTGCCTTAACTCTTTGCAAAATCTAGTATAGTTAGTGCACCTCTTAAGTTTTATGAGTTTATCTAACTATCGAGGGAGATACGTTGATTATTGATAAACCATTGATCAATTTGGATAATCCTAATAGCTACTAGGAAGAAATGGTGGGCCCTAGGGCTGCCAATGAGAAGAGTGTAAGGATAACAAAATTTAGTCCGTGAAGGATAACTAATTTTGAAATTGGTTGATCCTAAACCTAGTCTCGTGACAGTGGGTTGCGATTAGATCTTCAATGTGACGACTAACATGGATAGCAATATACACACATTAGAGCTTATATGGTGGAAAAGAGTTTCGATCAAACTTAAGAAATTGATTATGAGGAAACATTCTCATCAATAACTGAGAAAGGTCTATTTGGTTATTTGTTACCTTTGTTTCCTTCTTTGATATAAGATACAGTAAAGTGGATGTTTAAAGGACTTTCCTCAATATAAAACTTTCAAAGGATATATGAGATGTTTTGAAAGGATTTTAACATACAAAGGATCCAAACAAGGTGTGTAACCTTGAAAACTCTATTTGTAGATTTAAGTAAGCACCACATTGCAAGGAATATGTTCTTCCATAAGAAAGTCAAAGAATATTGTCATTTTAGAAGTTCAGATTAGTCTTGAGTACATGTCAAATCTAGTGGGAGTGTCGTTATCTTCCTAGTATTGCATGCTGATGAAAATACCGCTCATAGGAAACATTGTCTCTAAGTTGCAAAGTGTAAAAGCTTGGAAATTGTTTCGCTATGATGGACAATGGAAAACGACAATGATATTTGGTATTTGGATCTAAAAATATAGATAGAAATGTTTAATAAGATTCAGTCAAAGCATAATTTGTTGAAAGGTTTCAACATGAAAATTCCAAAAGGATTATACACATGCTTCATAACAAGGAGTTGAGTAAATCTCAAAAGTCATTTGTACTAGTCACAAAAATGATAGCATGAGTTAAGTCCTATGTGCTTCAAATATATGATCAATCATGAATGATATGAATTGTGCTTATTTTGATTTATCTAATGTTTTGAGCATCGTGAGATTGGATAAGAAATTGGGTCAGATGAATCACTAGACAACTGTCAAGAACATTCTGAGGTATTGAAAGATACCAAAGAATGGTTACTTCTGGACTGTAGAGAGCATGATTAAGAAGAGTTATAGTGACATGAACTTTAGAGATGACTTTGATTCATAGTCTGAATGGATATTCATTTTGAATTGTAGAATGAAAGGTTTCACAATAGGAGATGGTGGTATATTCGACAAGGTGGGTAAGACCACATTAGTGCAAGTGAAGTATCCAAGGAGCGTACGTGGACTAGAAAACTTCATAATGGACCTTTGATTTTTTTAGTAACAAATTTTCATTATAAATATTCTGTGAAAGTGCGGTTATATTGACTATAGATTCTTGATATCACACATGGTCAATGCATCAAAGGAGGAAATTCCACTACGTCCAAGAAATTGTTGATGATGGAGATATAAATTGTGAAGTGAATATATTTTTGTTGATTTGTTCACAATAGTGATGACCAATGGAAAACATCATATGCAAGCTAAAAGCATTGGCATGAAAAATGTTGACAAGTTTACTTGTTAAGTTGATTACCCCAAAGCTTTTATGCTATAGATAAATCCTTAATTGTTATGGTGATTAAAGAATAAAGAATTATTTATATTCAAAGATTATGATACCGTATAATAATTAGTTTATTATTGTGTTTCATTTTGCGTGTTACTTCTTGAATATTAATTTATTTAAAATGGCACAGTTGGTCATATTTCTGGGAGTAATTATTGATTTAAGATTGTCAGGAATTCTTTGTAGATTGTCCATAGTGATTGGACATGTCATAGGGTTTGCTGCAATATTCATGAGTACTTGGAAATAGGGATTTTAAATATAGCTGTAACATCCCAAAAATCAAGGCCAAAAATTTTATTTTAAATTTAGTGGTTTATAAAATAACTTGTCAAGACATTGCTAAAATCATATCAATACATACGACCGTAGTATCATGTCTCAAAACCATATCATCTGAATGTAATAAAATATCAGAGTACAATCCCAGAAAACTCTAATGGGAAATCATATGTGCATGTGTGATGCGTTGCTACACCGCCGACTCCTTCCCCTTGGACGAAGAGGTACCTGAAACCATAAATGAAACTGTAAGCACAAAGCTTACTGAGTTCCCCCATCATACCGTATACCATACAACACCTAACATACAAACTGCCAGACAATTATGGGCCGCCCGTCCTACCAATGTCAAGCCATTCTGGGGTGTTGACCTACCCATGTCGAGCTATTATGGGGTGCTGACCTACCCCTGTCAAGCCATTCTGGGATGCTGAACTACCCATGTCAAGCCGTTATGGGGTGATGACCTACCAATGTCAAGCTATTCTGGGGTGCTGACCTACCCATGTCAAGCTATTTTGGGGTGCTGACCTACCCTCTGGTCTATCTCAACTGAACACGAAGACTATTTCACCACCTACTACTAACACATAATATCATATCATAATCATGTTGTCAGACATATATGGGGTGTCCGACCTACCCATTGGTCCTAACGACCGGATCGGGGACTAGTCCCCTCCTACTAATACTATCTCACATAACATAGCAAACTAGCATAGTCACATATCAAGATAACTAGCATAGTCGCACGTCAAGCGTCAACAACCAGATAATTATCACAAAGACAATCATCACAACTATTCCTCTACTAGTGGTCTGGACTTGGTGCCTTAGACCCACTTCTACTGGAAGGTAACCCACCTCGATGCCGTGCAGCGTCTGAACTGTCCTCAGCGTGAAGGTCGGCTCTCCTCGACCCCTCAATCCCTACACGGCAATCCTCAAGACATCGAACAGAACATATGACCCTAACCAGGGTCAATACCATAACTAGACAAAGTCAAACTTGCTCAAAGTCAACACCTAGTTGACCTAACTCGCCGAGTTGGTCCACCAATTCGCCGAGTCCATACTCCACTAACCTGATCCAACCCCGACTCAACTCGTCGAGTCTAGTAAGAACTCGACGGGTTCTCCTTCATTCAAACCATCTGGACCATCTTCATCCTACTCACCGCGTTCCTTCTTGAACTCATCGAGTTCATCTCCCTCATATGAACACGTGCAGTCTGTGACTCGCCGAGTTGTATGAATAGCCTGTCGAGTCTATCTTCAAATATTGGGAGATTGGCTTGGACTCGCCGAGTCTTTACATACACTTGTCGAGTCCCATGATTCCCAGGTCCCTTTTCGCGTCTAAACATCTAAGGGACTTTCCTCCCTAACAACAGGTCCATCCACATAAAGGATTTGGTGGTCAATACACACCGGCTCACCGAGTCCCAGGAGCGACTCGTCAAGTCCATCCATGTCCATTACTATACAGTCGATTTAGATGGGTTGTAACTCCTCAAAAACATAGATCTTGCCTCCCAATGTCCATTTTACATGTAAAGCTACAATCTTGCTATACATGCATGGGGTATTTAGCTCAAATGGTCCTAAAAGAGGTTCTTAAGATGCTTGGGACTTCTCATGGCCATAAAGTTGACAACTTTATGCCATGTAGTCCCTTAAGGACCCTAGATCTGGAGTCTTAACCCCCTAACCATGCTTGCACTCATGATTGGCACCAAAATTGGTTCCTCAAAGCCCTAAATCACTCCAAAAAGGGATCTATAAGATGAATGGACAAGGTATAAGCTTTATACCTTAAATGAGCAGTAAATGTTGCACAAACTATGCATCTTCTGACATCCTCTTGGTTCTTCAAGCTCCTCCTTCCTTTTTCTGCTCCAAAATCACCAAAATGTACCACTAAGGCTATGAAACCCTCAAGATAGACTATGGTTTTGATACTGAGTTCTGGGGGAAAACGGAGGCTAAAGTTGGGCCATATAAAGTGTTTAAATAGGGTGGAAACCCTCAAATTTAGGGTTTCATCCAGACAGCTGCTACTTTCCGAGTCGGTATACCGACTCGCCGAGTAGGTCACCTAAATCCCGCATCCACGCCCAATCCTACTCGACAAGTTGGTCCTTCAACTAGTCGAGTCCCTTTGCTAGAATGATAAATCTTCATTTTAAAAAATGCTTATCAGGAACCGGGTGTTACAATAGCTTAAACCCGCTCTTAGAGATTACTTCATGGAATCAATCAAGAGTCATTCTAAGATGATAATATCTACTATTCTTCAAACATAGATTTATGAGTCATAATTTGCAAATTTGTTGTGCATTGGTTTACTCCAACACATCCGTAACTGGATTTCATAAAGTGTAATTCCATGTAAGACGTGCTGAGTAAAAGGTATGATTATATAGTCAAAGTTTATTTGTTCCATTTGTTTTAATAGGAAAAGTAATCTCTTTGGGACCTTTGATGATTTGTTGCCAACATCTGAAGTGCTTGGCCGAGCCCAGAGTAATTGATATTTTCAATTAATAGTCTGAATTTTGTCATCATAAGTCGTAATGCGAGAAACAAAATCTTGGACTATGAGATTAATTCTAATCCATGTCTTGTGTCCATACGATATGTTGTAGAACGAAGGAATAATTGATCACTTATCTTAGGGCCATTGTTTGAGTAAATTAAAGTTCGATAATGGATGTGGAAAACACTCTTTACTTGTTATTCAAAGTCTATATTGACGACTTGTCCAAGTGGGAGACTATTCTAATAAGTGTCCAAGGTCATAACTAAATTGGTCAAGGTCATGACTAAATTGATATAATTTTGTGGAATAAAAGTAAAGTCCTTTTTTGGGTTACCCTCAAAAGCTAGAAATAACTTGAAATGACTTTAGGAGAGAGAGATAAAATGATTTGTTAATTTATTATATGATTAATAAATTAATTAGAAATAACTATAATTAGTTAATTATCAATCAAAATTAATCTGGAATTAACTTGGGACTAATTGGAATTAATTAATGGTGCAAGGGTGAATTGCAATTGTTCAATAGTTGAACAAAAGAAACAATTCTAGAACCATCCATGGTATGGAAGGTTTGGAGGCTTTCTAAGGGTTTCTGGAAGGCTCCTAGTTGTTGATAAGGAAATGATTTGAATTAAGATTAAATTTGATATTTAATTATTCAAATATAGATTTATCTGCAAGTTACCTAAACTATAAATAACACCCTTTAGCCTTGAATTTTAGTGGATAAAATTTCTTAGAAGGTAAAATCCAATTTTACTTCTTTCTCCTCTCTCCTATTGTCTCTCTAGTGTTCTAGGGTTTTGGGTGTGAGTCATTAGAGGCTTGTATACTTTTGGCGCTTGCTTTCCACGGAGCATTCGAAGAATTCAAGAGATTGGCATAACCGATTACGTTAAAGGTTTATTTTATTACTAGTAATTTTGATTATAGTAGAATAGAAGTTTTTATTTCATAAGTATGTTGCTATTAATTATGAAAATCCATAGATCCATTTTGTTTGCATGCACCCTTAAATTTTAAGTGGAATTCCTCATGTACAATGTTATTGTAACCTGAAAACCCAAATATATTTTTCCATCTTAATCAACTTCCAACCTTCTCAAAGGAATCAAAATCTTTAAAGGTTGTAATACTTTTTCCTTCTATGGTTGTTGTTAATATTTCCACGCTTTGCAAAATGATCTTTGGTGGGTTACAACTTTTTTTAAGTTTATTCTATTTTTAGACTTCCGTTGTCGTTTTTAGCGTTTTTGGGAAAATGATTTTGATTAATACCAAACATTAAGATCTTTAGAGTATAATGGAAATATTTCTAAATCCAAATTGATAGTACGTTAGGTTATGCTATAAGACACTAAAAGTATGATAAAAATATTTGTAAACCCAAATCGATGGTACCACGAGCATATATGAGAATCCATTCGGGAGATATAAATGTGGTTCATGAGGATCATTCATGTAAAGGAAAACATGTTTAACCAAACAAGCAATATCCAATCAAGTAAATTTGAGATACTGGAGTGCATAGTAAGACTGTGTTATAAAGATAAATCATTATTCCATGTGCAAGAAGTCGTCGAGTTTTGCACTGGTATCGATAATAAAGAGAGTAGGCTTGTATTTAAGCATGTTGGATCTTCGAAGAACTTCCAATTAATACTTCTTTTGATACAAAAACATGTTGTAATCTGTGGGTAAGAATCGTCGAGTTTGGCGCTGTAATTGTCTCATGTGAAAACAATACTGAGGAAGTAGTTAAGTTGCCAAAGATCTGTCATATAAAATTTAGTGCCCGGTCTTAAAAGCTCAAAGTCAAAAGTCATCAACACACTATCATCAAGATATAAAAGTAAATAAGTTGCATGAGAAATCATAAACATATCTTAAAAGCTTTCTTGAAAACAACGCTTCTACAAAAACTCCGTACAAAATTCAAAATACCTTTCAATGAATTTCAAGCTTTATAACGGCATGGTGAAGATTGAAATTCTTTCAAACTCACACACACACACACACACACACACATATATATATATATATGTGTGTGTGTGTGTGTATATATATATATATATATATATATATATATATATATATATATATAAACACACTATATCGTGTTTTCTAACAACAAAATATTCGAAAAGGTCACATATGAAATATATATTTTCAACCTTTACATGAAAAAAACACGACATCGTTTCTATCTTTCCCTTGGAAAGTAATAATAAACCTCATAAATACGTCAACACGGAGCAACCATCATGTGGATCAAAGAGCTTCTACCTTGCTTTTTCATGTAATGCTTGAGTTCTAACATCATCAACATAAGGAATATTTTCTGTTATAGAGTGCTCATCTAAGAACTTAGATGTTGATATCATATTATAATGGTAAACCTACAATTAACCAAGTGTTACAGTTACTAGATCTAAGAACCAAGTATTTGACAAAGAATGCTGTTATTTTGGTGTTGTGTTTAAATCCTTTACATTACAAGATTGTCAAATTATCTTTTGACAATGTCTTGCAAACATATGATTTGTGTTACACCACATATCAAGGGAAAATATTCAACTAAAAACATGGTCATGGAAATTAATACATCTTGTAATGTTTCCTTTTCCATTGATATCCATTAAAATCTATTTTTCTAGCATCCATGGTGTAACGCCGGCAAATTCGGGCTATACATTTTTGATATAGTAAATAATCCTACCTAAACATTTAGTATACATAATGAATATATCATTGATATAAGGAATGCTTAAATCCGACTTTGTATGAAGAAGTTATGCTTCTTTAAGGTTTCACGATAAACCCGACACAACTATGCGCGTCATAAAAAGTGAATCAGAGATAGGTTACTTATTTGCCTAAGTAATCTAAATGTAACTAATCGTAAAAGCAAGAGTGTGCATATAAAGAATGCCTAAATTTGACTTCGTATGAGGAAGTTATGATTTTTCAAAGTTTCGGTATAGTAGTGTACAACATATAAATCGAAATTAAGATGGATTGAGTGTTAGCCAAAACAATTTAAACGAGAGTTTAAGATCTCATAAATATGAACCCGTCGATATGAAGATAGTCTAGAGTGGAGTTTATATGAAAGAGTTATGATTTTCACATGGAATTTGACAGTCTAATCTATAAAAAAAATAAGATTTTAAAATATATTGAGAATATCTATTGAAACCTAAAGGAAAGTTTTAGAGCTCGTCGAGAGGATTCCGTGGATATAAAGAACTTCGAAAACATAGCTCATATGCAAAAGTTATGGCCATTCGAAGAATCTAGAAAATAATTGCTAATGATGATGTGGCAGCACCAGAGTGTGCCACATTGCAAAAAAGTGTCATGCTTTTCCACCAACTAGTCGACATGGAAACACGAGAGCGTGGCATGTGGTATCACAAGATTTTGACACGTGGAAGGTTCTAGAAGGGGGTGATGTGGGAAATCGTAACCTAACATATGGCAAAAATCAGATGAGCCAACAATCTCCATATGTGTGGCACACCTCAGTCGGTGGGTGCGATGTGTCCCTTGTATCCCTATATATAAAAGAAAATTTTCAGGTCATTTCCTCCCATTCAAGCCCAAATCCTCTATAAACCTTACCACACCCATAGCCTTGAAACTCCCTAGTTCTTGAATACTTTAGCGAGACTCTAGCGCATCTGAGAGCTCGGAGCAATATATCATTCGGTTTTGGAGTTCTGCCTATCAGTTACTAGGTTTTGCTAAAATTCTTGTAAGTTAAGCTGCTTTTACTATGCTTCAAGTGTAACTTATATGTATATTCATGTTCGTTATTATGTATCTATAAATAAGATTTATTAGTGATTCCAAGTCATAATACTAATGGATTTCCTTACGAGAATGATGTCTAGGCTAAATTTAATGAGTTGTTTAAAGTGGTATTTCCAAATAGTATACTTTATATACTAAACGGACCCTACCTCCGATATGAACTTACATAGTTGTTCTTTATTATTTATAGATCAATATTACAGTAACAAGGAATATAAGTATAATACATAGTGATATTCGTACCTAGGTCATATCAAAGGAAAAGCTAAGGTGTTAGGCAAAGCGTTTTCCAAATTACAAGTCATCAACTTTAACAAGTGAATGCATAGTTACTTTCATCTTACACATAGATATGAAGATTTCAAATAATTAAATGATATATGTGCTTATTATCTGTGATTAAAGATATTATGTGTTAGATGAAACAATATGAGATGCTTTTTATATGATTTAAATGTATATTTATTTTCATACTTATAATATATTGGGTAGCAATGGGTGATGAGAGATGAAAAATAATGAGGAGAGGCCATGACTGTACTAGGGATGTGCATTGTAGTTATATAATAGAGTATAGATAACAACCAAAACCTATTCTAGACAGTCCAATGGAAGACTAGTAGATTGACAACCTATAGGAGATGAACTACGTGTTCATGCAATGTACTCTATTCCCCCATGGTTGCCTTATTTACATGTATTACGGAGGAATCCCCGAAGCAGTATTTTCTACCAGATGCTCGCGATGATCCTTAAGACATGTCCCTAGAGAAATATTGAAGATAACGGCGATTGGTAATCGGGTTAATTATTGATGTGAAATATATATATATATATATATATATATATATATATATATGTGTGTGTGTGTGTGTCTATATATATATATATATATATATATATATATATATATATATATATATATATATATATATATATATAACTAGAAGAATTAAGTATATTTTTTGGGTAGAAAACTCTATGTACTCACCAGGTTTCCTAGCCTAACCCACTCTATTTCCTTGTATCACAAGTAGCGATATGAAGGTACATGTATAGTAATGTTTGGATCTGATGAGAGATTTGAGGAGCTATAGGCCATTAGTATAAAAAGATGTTTGTAAGGCTTCTTAAGACAAGTTTATACTTATATTTTGTATCAATTATGATATCCTATTTTTTATATATTAATGAAAAATGTTTCTTTGGAAATGCTTTGATTAAAATAATGTTTTAGGAACAAATTCTATAATAAAAGAATACTCTATTTTAAATAAGCATTAAGAAAAAATATTTAATTGGCTATAAAATTAGGGATGTCACACATAGGCCTACAAATATGGCTACCAAGTAGGAAATATATGAAGAATAAGTAGATATGAAAAGTACAATAATGAAACACATACTCAATAACCTTCCCGATGACATGCAAATATGTATTCTATCTTCTCTTGATGCGAAATACGTTTTTCATACATCAATGTTGTGGAGAAGGTGGGTTACTTTGTAGACGTTGATCCCAATTCCTAAATTCAACTACTATGTTGTGGGTATAATCAATTTATTCTACGAGTTCATCAATAACGTGTTTGTCTTTGTGATGATTCTGCTAAGTTTGTTAAGTTTCACTGGTGTGACTTGTCAAAAGTTTATAATTAAGGTTGTTGATTACGGATTTATAAATTTTGTTGACGAGTTATAAATAGACATCCATCAAATTAGATTCATGATATACACATAATAATAACATATGATAACACTTCATACATGTTATATTCCAAGATGACTCAAAACAGTTTAGATCATGACTTAAAACCATTATCAACTAGATATAATCATAACCCCTAAGGTCTGATGGAGTACCCCCATCGTATGGTGTAGTGGGTGAGCTAGTAATTTCACCATGCATGTAACACCTATTTTTCATATGTGCTTAGTTAGGAATCTTGAGAAAATAAGTTCGAGGGCTTTTAGGAAAAACCGTTGTTCGCGACATGCTTAATGTATAAGCATGCTACGTGCCATGATATGTGTAGCGTCAAAACACGAAGACGCTTACACCCCAATCCCTAATCTTGGACCTTGAGACCTATATGAGGGTACTAACTTCTAGTGTTAGTCATTTTTTTACAGCCTTCATTCCCAAAAAACCATAAATCGTGAAACCCTAGCCTCCATTTCCTTATTTTGCCTTAAGGTTGACATTTTGGTACATTTGGTGATTCTTTGAGAAGGTGCTAGTCATTTGGTGCGTTCTAAAGCTAGATCCATCCAACTTCTTACCTTTCCAATAATCTTTAAGACTTTATGACGTATAAAGTCCCAACCTTTATGTACCTTGCTTCATAGATATAGGTTTTGAATCAGGTTTTAGTCTCTTTCATAACATGTGATGGAGTTGAAGAAGTTCTAGGTCCCAAAGGTTATATTACATGGTTTTCTGGACCCATGGCAGTGACAAGAATTTGATGTCACCTTGCCTTTTGGTCCACCCATGAATTTAGTATAATTCTAACCTTCTTTTAGGTTTATGGTTTAAGATAAGTCTTGGGATGTTCTTGAGAATGTATAAAGTTAGAAACTTTATCCATTAAAACCCTTGTTTGATTTATATTTAAGAAAGTTGGCCTCTGTCTTTAAGTATTAATGTAATATCCGGTTTAACATGTAAATTGTCTTAATTATTTAATTTAAGGATTTTGGAGAGACTTGGCGAGTGGGTTACTCAACTCGTCGAGTAGGGTCGCATCTTGGTGACGTGTTAAATGGAAGGACTCGACGAGTCGGGTATCTGACTCGCCTAGTCAGCGCTGCTGAGGAAAACCCTAATTGTTCGGGTTTGTGACGTATTTAAAGGCTCTTATGGCCTTCAATTGTGGCCACACTTTCCCCTTGAGAGACCCTATTTGATCTAGAGAGCATAGAGAGAAGGAGGGGGCTAATTTCATCATCTTGGTGCATTCTTGCATGGAAGAAGGAGGCTGTTCAAGCAAGATCAACTTGAGGGGTTCAGATCTGCTGCTATTCCATTCAAGGCTGTTGTTTATGGTATAAATCTATACCTATTTTCGTATGGTTAGTAGATCTCATGAATTTAGGGTTTCTTCACCCTCTATTAAGTTGAGTTATGAAGTATATGAAGTCCCTTTGAGGCTTAGACAGCAGATCTAGACCTTGAGAGGTCCGGAGAGTCCCATGATCCCATCTTTATGCAGTCACATAAGAGTATTGAGCCTAAAACACTATTAAAAGGGTCATTTTGTCAAACAGAGCTAGATACGTGATACATGAACATAAAGGTTGGACCTTTATGTGACTTTTGATGCTAGGAGGTTGGACCTATAAGCTAGAGTCACAGATCCAACCTCAGGTGGCTGAATGAGAAATCCGATGGAGCCCACTCGCCGAGTCCATGGGATGACTCGAAGAGTCGTAGCAGGTATGACCTAGTAGCCTGGACCAAGTGTTAACTCATCGAGTTGGGAGTCAACTCAGTGAGGTGAGTGAACCTTAGGAAGAACGTGGAGAGAACGAGTGAACTCGGCGAGTCACAAGTGTGCACTCGGTGAGTCAGGTCATTCTTGGCTGTTGACTCGGTCTGGCTCATGGAGGGGTAAAATAGAGCTTTACCCATACCGAGAGTAAAAACGGGAAAAGAGCACTTAAGGAGTAAATGAGTAATAAGGCGAATAATGATTGAGATGCTTGTCTAACGTGTAGGTGGAGGCTAGTCCAGGATTTTCTTGTGCTGTCTATTACCTACTTGCCACCAGGTGAGTCTTCTCACTATACTTTATCTAGGGGTGACAATTATGTGTGACCATAGGGTCTTATGTGCTTCCTTGAGTTATGCATTTTGTTTGCGTGATTTTATGCTATGTGCTATATAGACCGGACCGGAGGGTCCAACAAGCTAGACCGGACCGAAGGGTCCAAAAAGCTATGAACAGACCAGAGGGTCCAACGAGCTATGGGATTAGAGGGTTCCACTGATACACATTGGCCGGAAGGTCTTACAGAGCTATAGCCTCGAGTGGCTAATTACTTGTGCGTGGTATTTTGGAGAACTCACTAAGCTTCGTGCTTACTGTGTTGTGTGTTATGTGTTTCAGGTTTTCTCAGGATCGCGGGACGACACCAACTTGATTTTACATACCAGAGAAAGAATTATGTTTCGAGGATCCTGGATTATCAACTGATTAAACCCAGAGTTATGTTATTTAAACTAAATAACTGATGTTTTATGAAGATTATATGATTAAAAATGAAAATTTGGTTTTGAAAATTCACGTCGTTACAATTAAGCACATGATGTATTAAGTGTCCTGACTAGAAAAACACGACACAACCAAAGTATGAGTACAAGTATGACGGATAACTTATAAATATCATTTAAAGGATAACTTATAAATATCATTTAGGAATTGATGGATAACTTATAAATATCATTTAAAGGATATTAACTAATTGAACTAGGATGGATTAAATACAAGTATGAGTACCTTTAGGTTATGTTATCTAAACATTTAGTCGTTGTTGATAAGATTAGTTATTATTTGATTATTTATTTGCTAGATTATTTGAGTGACATTTGTAATCTATTTATTATGTTTTCTTTTAAGATTGATTAATAAGAAAATACAAATATGATAATACACTTCTTTTCCCCATGTGTTCGATACCCTTACTTACCTAAGTTATGCCGTCATTGATCAGGTCTACTGCCTAGTGTAGATAGTCCGTTTGGTTTCTTAGGAAAATCGACAAAACAACAAAACTTCTTTTTCTAATAAGGGTGTTTATCTTTTTTTATCTTTTGTTTGGTTTATTTATTTTTAAAGAGTTTTTTACTTTCTAGTTATTCTACCGAACCACCTAATTTGGTATAATACAAGTAATTCTACTTACGAGACCGGTGTCAGAATATTCAGATTTGACTTGGTTGTTGGATTTTCTAAAATGTTTTATCTTTAAAGTATCCTACCTCTCGACCGTCTTTCCTAAGTGTTCTTTATTTGATAGTCAACGTATTGTATTGAAATTTGATTTAAGTGATTGCCGAAAGGTTTTTAAAGCTTTGTTTTGTTTTATTTTATTTATTTTATTTTTATTTTCAAGATGATTCTTTTGGTCTTTTAGATTGTTGAAGAATATATTTTGAGCCTTGGTCGGAAACTGAGACTAAATTTAAAGATTTGAATGCATTTGGAAAAACTCACAAAAGCATGGAGCTTATGGCAAAATTTTGAGAAAAATGACGAAGGAGTAGGCATCACATAATTGTGGGGTTATCTTATAAGGAGCATAAGAAAGAGTTTACAAAATAAGGAAGACTAGTTCCTAATAAATACAAGACAAATAGAAGATTTTTTTTTTGAAAAAAAGAGAAGTTACTATACTAATCAAGTCGCAATTGGATACTCTGAGTCATGAAAAAAAATGGTCGCAAAAAACATAAAATATATTTAATGCAAAATCGCGTTGTGATTCACAACTATCTCATCCTGATTCTTCTATGATGTTGGAGCACATGAATTTCAAGTACAAATCTATGGTTCCACATGTTGATAATACCCCTTGAAGAGCGGAAATACATAAGGAAAATCAAAGATGGAGTGGGAAGCTTAAACGAAGGAGAAGAAATGAATGTTTAGCGCGAACACAAGTTGAATCCTTATTATTCACACAAGAAATGATAGTAATTAGAAACGAAGATGAATCTAAAAGAATAAGATGCAACTTGCTTTTTCATATCTCGAGTCAAGTATATCATTTATTCGCAAAGGAAATATGTGCAGTTCACTTCATTCAACAAGAATTAAATAAAGAAGATGCCACTTCTCACGTACACATATGGGATGCCAATGTTTAGCCTAAGAATCCGTCCAAATTACTCAACTTTGAGCAGCTACCAAAAATGAATACAAATTCTAGAGAAACAAACAAGTTCCAAAATTTAAGAAGAAGTTTCCATCAACAACATGATTGCCTCAAGTCAAATATCGATCTCGTCACCACTATCCCAGGGGAGTCTGTTCTGTTTTTTTCTTTCTTATTTGTTCTTTAATTTATAAAGTATATAACGAGGGCTTTGTATAGTGTGGGGTAGAAAGTTAAATGTGAAATAAATGATTAAAGATGTCAAAAAAACTATATATATGAAATTAAGTCCAAATAAAAAGTTATTTAAATGAAGTTAATAAAATTATGTAGGATATTATGAAAAGAATCCTAAAATGTTTATTTAGTAGATATGTGATAGTATATTTGTGGCTTTCTAGTTTTAATGAAATCATGAACAAAAATGTGAACTTGTGTGGTTTGAGGGATACTATATATTTTGCATTGTTTACTAGAATGTACCCCCACCTAAAAATATATTTAAACCAATAAGGTTTGATGTCAAGTGTCCAAGTAGGAAATAAAGGAAGGAAAGAAAGTTCCAAATATGGAATACATGAAATGTGGAAAAATTAAACATTTATAGTTGAGCTAAAGAGGAGAAATGAATATGTGACCTTTACAATTCAAGATAGTAAACTCTCAGGGAAATTTAATCTCTGGTGTCCATGAGCCATTTGGTAAAGGATCAACAGGTAGAATGCTCATTACGTGGATTGTATCGAAAGTCATGGACTTCTTTTAGTGGCCTTTGGGAGGAGCAATAACATGTATCCAAAAATCTCCCATAGAAAGTCATGAGCTAAATCTAGTAAATTTATTACTACATGCAATAAAGTTGTATCAAGGAGAGAGTTATTTACCAAGGAAATGTGGAAAGTGGTATCTCAAGTAGAAGCATAATTCTGGGATAGTATCTAAACGATGAGAATTTGATAAAAATACCTTGCTTTTAAGGAGTTTTTAATAAGGGTATATACAAAGGGATTCAAAGTGCGTATTGTTTATACAAAGTGGGGAACATTCATGAAGATTATGATTATTTAAAACTGTGAATGTTACTAGGATTTAGACACAGATATGTGTATTGAAGTAAGATATAATTGTTGGGTTTAGAATAGGGTTATCTTTTGGAAAGAAGAATATAAATTTGACTTAAGTTATTCTATACTTTTTTTGGGGTCAAGCAAAATCCAGGTGTGAGGTATATTCATATGTCCTAAATTATACATATTTTTAGGGGCATTTCAGATACATTTAGATACATTTTTATGGACAAAATGTGCTTTATTAATTTATGTTTATATTTGTAAGTAAGAAGTCCATGTTAATGAAAATGAACAAAAATGGGCTAAAATGGAGCTAAACTGATGAGCTGGAGCGAAACAGAAAAAGGCTTGCTACAGTACAAATTGGTTGATAGACCCCTTTGCAGTGTTTAACCGTATCCAATGATTCCTAACTCCAATTAATGTTCTTAAATATTTTCTGGAAAATAGAAAAAAATTCCCTATGACTTATCTATGATGACCTTTTTGAAAATTTGGCTTGTATCATGTACAAAATCGACCCTGGAGATCAAAACTTGACCAGTTGAGGCATAGACAAATCTAAGATTATGTTCAAATTATGTATCTTGAATCAATTGCTCACCTAACAACTGAGAGATCAAAACTTGACTAGTTGATGCATAGAAAAATCTAGTTACTATAGTCATCCCTAGGTTAAAGATGATCGAATTGAGTTAATGTTCATGATTAATATGATAACTCAGACAATTTGAGAAATTCCCACTAACCCTATGACTAATCATACCAATTGAGTCTTTCATAATAGGACATAATAGACTGAGTCTAGGGGACCTATTATTGCTATTAAAACAATTAGAATCATATGATTAGTGACTTAACCATCCGATCTAATCAATCTAGAAATCGGTGGATAACTTATAAATATCATTTAAAGGATATTTATTAATTGAAATAGGATGAATTAAATACAAGTATGAGTACCTTCAAATTATGTTATCTATATAGTTAATCATGATCGATAATATTGGTTGTTATTTTATTATTTATTTTCTTATCTATGTGCTAGATTATTTGAGTGACATTTATATTCACTTTATTATATTTTCTTTTAAGATTGATTAAAAATAAAATAACAATATGGTAGTACACTTATTTGCCTCGTGGTTCGACACTATTACTTACCTAAGCTATATTGTCATTGATCAGAACTACTGCCCGATGTATATAGTCAATTTGGTTTGTTAGGAATTATAAGTGTAAAAATAGATTTGTATTTTCAAGTCTATGTCTTTTATGTCATAAGTTTTTGGTGCCATTATTGGATGGAATGGTTATCATGTTATCTTAAGTTTACAAACTATCATTTAAACATCAGTTTTGAAAAGAAGTGGATGTTACCTTAGCTTTTGGTCTATGCAGGAATTTAGTAGCATTCTAGACCCTTTTACGTTTAGGGTTCAAGATAAGGCTTGTTATCAACATATGATATGGGCATATTTAGTCATATAATTCATGCATTATCTTAATATTTTATGTTGTTGTTGTCTCATTTAATGAATAAAAGGTGCTTAATTAGTTTATAATTTCATTTTTCAGCAAAAATGACATGCTCGGATGGAAAAGGAAGCGGAACTAGTGATTGGAAGCTTGGATCTTGGATTTTGAAGAAAGAAGGATGTTGTTGGACAGCTTGACCCCTCGTCATTGTTTTGGCCATATCTTATGAACCGTAACTCCGATTGACGAGATTCAAAATGTTCTGAAAACTAGACATAATTTCGGACGACTTTCGTGTTTTGAAGAAAATGTTGATTCCAAACGGACTCAGCGAGTAGGCCATCAACTCGACGAGTTGGTCAGAAGTTTTGCAATTCTTGACTTTGCTTTGCCGTACACTGGATTTTAAGTGATGAACTCGGCGAGTAGGTCACTGGACTCGCCGAGTAGCCCCTGTTTTCATAATATATATATATATATATATATATATATATATATATATATATATATATATATATATATATATATATATATATATATATATATAGAAACGCTACTCATTCGAACCCTAACGAATAGGGGAAGTTTAGGATGATTTTTGGAGGCCAGAAGGGTTCTTAGAAGCTGTGGTTTTCGAGATTTCAACTTAGATATCAAATTGGAAGAAGATCAAAGGCAATAACACACTACTTTTGCATAAACCGTGTTTCAATCATTAGATTATGTTTTTAGTTTGTTATTTGCTGTAGACATGAGCTAAAACCTTTAAACTTCCGTTTGGGGAGACAATATTGATACTAAGGTTTGATTTATGGTAGGTTTAATTTGATATTGGTGATTTTGTTGATTCTAGCTTGTTAAAGAACCTTAAGTGTGAATGATAACTATTTTTCTGTTAATAGGAAGATAATTAAGCTGCATGAACATCTCTTAGTTGTTAACCTCATATGTTTATGTGACCACTTTATCATATGTCTAGGATTAATGAACATGAAACTAGAATTAATAAGAAAAATAGGAAAATTCATGTGTGAGCTTGTGTGATGACCATCAACAAGTGGTTAACTGAAGGACCAAATTAGTTAACTATTACAAGTCTAAATTAAACCGAATAAATAACCTAGTGAATTAAATTAAATTAGGCAACTGGCCACTGTTTGAGTTAGTTTGTTCTCTAAGGATTAGTGCAGAGAACGTGAATCAAATCACTTGAATCGGTAGCCAATAGAAGAATTAATCCATTGCACTATTACCATAATATCAACCATAGGATCAATTGAGTTGAACTAAACAGAAGTTCCATTCGTCATTGAATTTAGTTGAATCTTTGCTTTTCTAGTTCTTAGTCTAAATAATAGTTAGTAAGTTTCTAGTCTTGTAAAACTAGAGAAAGCCCATTTTCTATTACTTGTTTTATTTAGATAATATTAGCATTTATTTTAATTGTTTACCGTTCCCTGTGTTCGATACTCTACTTACCTGAACTAAACTGCTAATCGATAGGTACACTGCCTTTCGTGTGTTTGTCTTTGTGTTTAAGTTAGTAGGATTAAAACTAGTTGGTTTCACACACATCAAGTTTTTGGCGCCATTGCCGGGGAACAGTTCTAAATAATTAATCTAATCCCTAATTTTTTCGATCCTTTGTGTGAGTTTAGTGGCACAAAGTTAATTTATTGCAATTTAGTAGTTAGTAATTAGGTTTTAGCATCTGTTTTAATTTTAATATTCAGTTTAGAATTTCTTCAAAATTGCACTGATACTCGCCGAGTGCATTCACACCTACTCGGCGAGTACAAGTGAATTTTGCATTTAATTTGCGTTTTTTTTAGTTGCATTTTTTTGTTCTTTTTACGTTTTTATCTTGTTTATTTCAGGACTTTCATGACCAGAGGATCAAACACCCCGCTGGTACCCCCGTTTGAAGATCCCGAATCCGAATTGAAAAGGAACAAAGGAAAGGACGTGGAGAGCTCGAGTACACCCAAGAAGTCACCTTTTTCTAACTTGAAGACTGTTTTTGGGAAGAAAAAGAGCAGCAAATCAGGAGCATCCAACGCCTCTTTAGTAATCGACGAACCGGTTAAGGAAGATATTGAGTACGAGACCGAGGAAGAAGAGGAGCCTACATAAGAGCAGGAATCTGATTTCGAGGAAGAATTAGCTATCACTATGGCTAACATTGATGAAATCCCCATGGGGGAATGGAAGAAGAGGATGCGCGACGACACTGGCCCGGGACTTGTGCAACCCGCAATTCCCGCGACTACTACTTTCGAGCTCAAGGGTCAAATCCTAGATTTACTTCAAGAAATACCTTTTTATGGAAAAGACCATGAAGATGCCTACAAGAATTTGGATGAAGTCAATGATGTAGCTGATTTCTTCAATGTTCCAAATGTGCCTCGTGAGACTCAGCTACTTCGCATGCTTCCAATGACATTCAAAGGCGCAGCAAAAGACTGGCTCAAAGCACTTCCCCCCGATTCAGTCACCACTTGGGCCAAGATGAAGGAAGAATTCATTGATCACTTTTGCCCACCCTCCAAGATAGCCAAGTTGAAGAAGGCCATTGCTAACTTTGAACAACAAGCTGGAGAGTCGCTATATGAAGCTTGGGAGAGGTATAAAAGTTTGCTAAGAAATTGCCCACACCATGACCTCAACAGCCAGCAAGAAGTCTCCATCTTATATGATGGATTTAATGTCACAACCAGACAGTTACTAGACTCGCAAGGCCCGCTCACAAAGAAGCCGCCCCCGGTGATCAAGGAATTGATTGAAGAATTCTCTAAACACTCTAGAGAATACCACAACCCTAGAAATGATGTTACTAGGGGAGCCACATATGCAACTACTGAAGATTTATCCACGGTCATGGCTATGCTAAAAACCATGGATAGGAGGATGGATAAAATGGATCAAACGATCCATGCTATTCAGGTGGGTTGTGAAAACTGCAATGGGCCTCACCTCACTAGAGACTGTGATTTAGATGAGAATGGCAACAAGAAGGTGCAAGTTTGTTACTCAAGCGAGACCGATATGATGAAGACTGGCGTAAACAAAAGAAAGAGTGGCTTCCTTATGAAGAGTACAAGAAGGCCAAGGAAGAGAAGTTCAGGCAAAAAGCGAGAGGTTTCTACCAAACGGAGGAGTCGGTACAAGAGAGAAAGCCAAGCTTGGAAGAAATGCTCACCAAATTTGTAGCTGCTTCAGAAAAAAATACATAGTGATCATGATGTTGCAATTCAAGAAACAAGGACCATGCTAAGGAACCAGCAAGCATCTATCCACAATATAGAAATGCAGCTTGGGCAACTTGCTCAACAAATCAACTAAAGGTCACCGGGCGAACTTCCTAGCAAAACTGAAAATAACCCATGAGGCGTGCACATAAACATAGTCACAACAAGAAGTGGGAAAATAATCACTCCCCTGGAACCTATTCAGATTGAAGAATCCAAGGAATCCCAGAAGGAGGAGGCAGAAAATCAAGCAGAAAAGCAAAATCTTCAATCTGACAGCTCTACTCGCCGAGTACCACATATGGACTCGGCGGGTACACTACCAAATCCGAAGGAACAGGCCCCTGAAAAGTTGTATCAGCCTCCAATGCCATACCCAGCCCGAGCTAAGAAGGAGAAGCAGGAAGAGGAGTACCAGAAGTTTCTAGATCATATCAAGGCTCTGCAAATCAACTTACCCTTCATTGAAGCTGTCATGAAAATGCCCAAATATGCAAAGTTCCTTAAGGAACTTCTCACTAATAGAAGGAAGATGGAAGAAGTGAAGAAGGTAGTCCTCAATGAAAACTGCTCAGCTGCTATGCTAAATAAGCTACCAAAGAAGAAGGGTGACCCGGGGAGTTTGACTTTACCTTGCCAATTTGGCAACATGGCTACCATTCATGCCTTAGCCGATTCGGGAGCAAGTGTGAACCTAATGTCATACTCATTCTTTAAGAAGCTGGACCTCCCGGAACCAAGGCCAATTCGCATGGCAATTCACTTAGCAAACAAGACAGTCCCTTTCCCAAGAGGCATATGCGAAGACTTACTAGTCAAGCTGGACAAATTCGTCTTTCCCGCTGATTTCATCATTCTAGACATGGAGGCGGATCCACAAGTTCCAATCATCCTTAGAAGACCCTTCCTCAACACGACAAGTGCTATAGTAGACATGAGGGACTCGAAGCTCACCTTGAGGGTAGGAGAAGATTCAGTCACATTTGGGGTAGATCAAGCTATGAAGTATGCAATGAACAGTGACGACACGACGTTCTCAATTGATATGCTTGATGAATTATTGGAGGAATGCATAAGTGAAGATTCCAGCAAGTTCACAACTTATGATGAAGAATTTGATCCAGAAAAAGACTTAATGGAGATTGAAAGGCTACTGGAAGAAGCTGAGTTTGAAGAATTGGTGAAGCAAACTGACAACCCTACTCGCCGACTAGGGCCGATCTACTCGCCGAGTTCTTCCTTAGAAAAGGCAGAATTTGTGAATGCATCCACAAGTCGCCGAGTACCTTACCTGCACTCGGCGAGTCCAACATTTAGAACCAAAAATTTGAGCTCAAAACTTTACCAGAACATTTGGAGTATGCTTTCCTTGAAGAGGGAAACCAAAAGCCAGTAATCATAGCCTCTGACCTCTCCAAATCAGAAAAGGAAGAGCTAGTGCAAGTGTTGAAGAAGCGGAAGCGGGCCATAGCATGGAGCATCACTGACATCAAGGGAATAAGCCCATCTTATTGCTCTCACAAGATCAATCTGGAAGAAGGAGAAAAGCCGGTTGTACAACACCAAAGAAGATTAAACCCGAATATGCAAGAAGTAGTCAAGAAGGAAGTGGTTAAACTCTTAGATGCAGGAATTATCTATTCCATTTCCGACAGTCCATGGGTGAGTCCGGTCCAAGTGGTGCCCAAGAAAGGAGGGATGATGCTCATAACCAACGAAAAGAACGAGCTAATTCTGACACGAACGGTAACCGGTTGGAGAGTGTGCATCGATTATCGAAAGCTAAACGATGCCACTCGTAAAGACCATTTTCCCTTACCTTTTATTGATCAAATGTTACAAAGATTATCGGGCCATAGTTACTAATTATTTCTAGACAGATTCTCGGGTTATTTCCAAATACCCATAGACCCAATGGACCAAGAAAAGACCACATTTACTTGAACAAGTGGGACTTTTGCTTATAGGCGCATGCCCTTTGGGCTATGCAATGCACCCGCGACTTTTCAAAGGTGTATGACAGCCATATTCCACGATATGGTGGAAAATTCATCGAAGTTTTTATGGACGACTTTTCTGTCTTTGGATCTTCTTTCCAAGATTGTCTCACAAATCTTGACTTAATGCTTGCTAGGTGTGAAAAAACCGACTTGGTCCTTAATTGGGAGAAATGTCACTTTATGGTCAAGGAGGGTATAGTTTTAGGCCACAAGGTTTCCAAAATGGGAATTGAGGTGGATCAGGCAAAGATTGACACCATTTCCAAACTACCCCCACCAACTAATGTGAAGGGCATTAGAAGTTTTCTAGGACACGCGGGTTTTTACCGGCGTTTCATAAAAGATTTTTCCAAAATAACTAGGCCTCTAACACAATTACTATTAAAAGATGCACCATTTAATTTTACTAAAGAGTGTTTAGAGGCATTTGAATTTTTAAAGGAAAAATTAACTAATGCCCCAATCATTGTTGCACCAAATTGGAGTTTACCCTTTGAGATTATGTGTGATGCTAGTGACTTTGCATTAGGAGTTGTCCTTGGTCAAAGGGTTGATAAACACTTTCGACCCATATATTATGCTAGCAAGACTCTAAATCCAGCCCAAGAAAATTACACCACCACGGAAAAAGAATTATTAGCTGTGGTGTATGCTTTTGATAAGTTTCGTCCGTATTTAGTTTTATCTAAAATAACCGTTTTTACTGACCACTCTGCTATCAAGTATTTATTTGCCAAACAGGATGCCAAACCAAGACTAATACGATGGGTGCTAATTCTTCAAGAGTTTGACATAGAGATACAAGACAAAAAGGGAATGGAGAATTTAGCAGCTGACCACTTGTCAAGGCTTTAAAAACCTGCAGTTGCACGAAGATAGAGTTGGCGATGATTTTCCGGACGAGTATATTATGGTAACCGTGGGAGAAGAACCATGGTTTGCAAATATAGCTAACTACTTAGCTACCAATTACATCCCAAAAGATCTCACAAGTCAACAAAAGAAGAAATTATTTTCCGAGATAAAATATTACTTTTGGGATGAACCATATTTTTTCCGAAGCTGCGCGGATGGGATCATACGAAGATGCGTGTTCGGGAATGAAAGCCAGAAAATATTAGAGCATTGTCATAGTGGGCCCACGGGTGGACATCATGGAGCACATTACACTGCAAAGAAGATCTTTGACATTGGGTTCTATTGGCCCACAATTTTTAAAGATGCAGCCCAATTTGTCAAAGAGTGTGATGCTTGTCAAAGAGTGGGAAACATTTCATCTCGAAATGAAATGCCACAACATCGTATCCAATTGTGCGAGGTCTTTGATGTGTGGGGTATTGACTTCATGGGACCATTTTTCATGTCTAAAGGAAACAAATACATATTGGTGGCGGTGGATTATGTATCCAAATGGGTGGAGGCACAAGCGTTACCAACTAATGACGGTTGGGTAGTGGTGCGGTTTTTAAAGAAGTTATTTTCACGATTTGGAGTCCCGAAAGCTCTTATAAGTGACCGAGGCACGCATTTTGCCAATGATCAACTAGAGAAGGTGCTAAGAAAGTATGGGGTAACCCATAAATTTTCTACATCCTACCATCAACAAACTAGTGGACAAACCGAAGTGACGAATCGAGCTTTAAAGCGTATCTTGGAGAAATCGGTGGGGAGCAATCGCAAAGCATGGTCGGATAAGCTAGACGATGCACTTTGGGCCTTCCGTACAGATTTCAAAACTCCTATTGGTACTACACCATATAGGCTTGTTTATGGAAAGCAATGTCATTTGCCGGTGGAGATAGAGCATAAAGCATTTTGGGCTTTAAAGATGTGCAACTTCAACATGGAGGAACTCAAGAGCAACCGGTTAATGCAAATGAACGCTATTGAGGAGCTTAGAAATGATGCATACTCTAGTTCGTTGATCTATAAAGAGAAGATCAAGATGTGGCATGACAAGAGGATAAAAGAAAATAAAGAATTTCATGAAGGACAAAAAGTGTTGCTCTTTAATTCACGACTAAAGCTTTTCTCGGGAAAACTCAAGTCAAGATGGGATGGTCCTTTTCTGGTGAAGACGGTGTTTCCACATGGTGCTATAGAGCTATTGTCAAGAGATGGAACACCTTTCAAGGTCAATGGACATCGGGTCAAAAAGTATGAAGAAGGAGTCCCCAAGAATGAAGGTATGGAAGAATTGTTGTTGCTGGAAGGGATAGTGGAGAAGTTTGGTGATTCCTTCTCCATTCCACATGCGGATGAGCCAGCAGTCCCTGAGGAGCCGGGAAGGCGGGTAAGGCACCATAGCGACCGGGTACGAGAAGACCCACCGGTTATTCCGGTGGAGGAGGACAACGATGGATGGAATCAAATGGAGTACCGGCGCTATTTGGACGACATTGGAAGAGGAGTAAACTATAATAATCAATCTTTCGAATACCTTTTCCAACAAATGAACATTGCAGCAAGACCCGGACCCGGCTATCCGTACATCATGAGTTGGGAAGAAAGAATGGGGAGAAGAAATGAAGAAGGAGTAAACGGAGCTGGAGGAGCCTATATGGAAGAAGAAGATTGAAGACTTTATTTTTATGTTTTGTGTTTTTATGGTTTTGTTTGGGATAATTGTTAAAACTTGGATGATTTTTGTTTTTAGGATTTTTATTGCTTTCACTTTTAGTTGCTTATTTTTTTAGGGATGGAAGGTTAGGAAGCTTAATAAAGTGTCAAGGGTCAAGTAAGGAATGAGATACGTTCAAGAAAAAGTACGAAGTCTTGTCCTTAGGATTGAGTCTGTTAGAGTCGAGAGTAATGGAGGCTGTTGCTGCTGAAGGGTTTAGAGAAAGGGTCAGTGAAATTTGCAATTTCAAGACCTGAGTCAAAAGGAACACGAGCTGGATCAGTTTTGGCAATACAGTGCCTACTCGCCGAGTGCACAATTTATACTCAACGAGTACATGGGTAAAAACACGATCACTGCAATTTGGCAGTAAACTCGCCGATTAATCGACTATAATAGCCGAGTAGACTTGCAATTTTCGAGTTCCAGAGCTGTTTTGAGCACTTTCACTACAACATTTATCCACTTTTCGTGAAGACTTGTTGCTGGAGAATTCTAAGAAGCTTTTCCCTTGATATTTTCGAGTTGTTAACCACACGAGACGCATGACACCCAAGGCATGGATGAGCTGTTCCCATGTCTAAAGTCAAATGAAGTTGGAGCTGAAAAGGAGAGTTATCAACCTATCAACTGCTACCCCAGGGGAGTTTGTTCCAATTCTCTCTATAGTTTGCATTTTTATTTTTGCATGATATGCAATGAGGGCATTGCATAAAATAAGTGTGGGGTAGGGGGTTGGTCACATATTAGTAAATCTAGAATCTTAATTTGTGCTAATTTTAAAAATTTTTGCATACCAAAAGTATTACTTACGATTTAATTTAGAAAATTTTGGTAAAAATAATAATTAGGATTCCATGATTAGAATTGTGTTGATAATTGCATGAAGACCCAAATGTTTAGTTGAGCCAATATACGTTATAATGCATTTGTGGCCTCCCTTATTCTAGTGAAATCATTGGACAAAAACACGACCTTGCTTAGCCCGAGGGATGCAATATGTTTAGCATCGTGTACTTGAAATGTATCCAGGAAAATTGTTATCATTAGCAAATAAAGATTGAAGTTGAGCGCCCCTGCTTAAGCATGTAGGGATTTGAGTGAAAAAAAAAGTGAGATACATGTAAAAAAATAGAAAAGAGAGAGAAATTACAAGAAAAGTTTGAAGAATTTTTGGACCATCAAAGTCACATATGAAATTAGAAGATCAAAAATTCCAAAAAATTGAAGATACCAAAAAATTAAAGAAGAAAGTGAATTCAAAGAGATCAAAGATCAAATGTCAAGAAATGAAGAATTCCAAGAACTCTAGTGTGGTATCATGAATTGTAATTATCTAGATTATGTATGCTTGGGTTGCTCAAACAAAAATACCTTGAGGTTAAGAGGTTTTTTGGTGATGGATTCGGAGGGATGCATAAAATGAGCATTGTTCGGGAAAAGTGGGCGAATGTTTATGAGGATTGTGAGTATTTGGAGTTTGGGGGTATTTAGAATAATTTTAGACACAAATGCATGTGTTGTGGTTTTGGCATAATGGTTGGGTTCGATTGGGATTATCGTATGTGATATTGGTGTGCTAAAATTCAGTTTTGCTTGAGGGCAAGCAAAGGTCAAGTGTGGGGTATTTTGATATGGGCATATTTAGTCATATAATTCATGCATTATCTTAATATTTTATGTTGTTGTTGTCTCATTTAATGAAAACAAGGTGCTTAATTAGTTTATAATTTCATTTTTCAGCAAAAATGACATGCTCGGATGGAAAAGGAAGCGGAACTAGCGATTGGAAGCTTGGATCTTGGATTTTGAAGAAAGAAGGATGTTGCTGGACAGCTTGACCCCTCGTCAGTGTTTTGGCCATATCTCATGAACCGTAACTCCGACTGACGAGATTCAAAATGTTCTGAAAACTAGACACAATTTCGAACGACTTTCGTGTTTTGAAGAAAATGTTGATTCCAAACGGACTCGGTGAGTAGGCCATCAACTCAACGAGTTGGTCAGAAGTTTCGCGATTCTTGACTTTGCCTTGCCGTACATGGGATTTTAAGTGATGAACTCGGCGAATAGATCACTGGACTCGCCGAGTAGCCCCTGTTTTCATAATATATGTATATATATATATATATATATATATATATATATATATATAAATGCTTCTCATTCGAACCCTAACGAATGGGGGAAGTTTAGGATGATTTTTTGAGGCCAGAAGGGTTCTTAGAAGTTGTGGTTTTCGAGATTTCAACCTAGATATCAAATTGAAAGAAGATCAAAGGCAATAACACACTACTTTTATCTTAATCTTTTGCATAAACCATGTTTCAATCATTAGATTATATTTTTAGTTTGTTATTTGTTGTAGACATGAGCTAAAACCTTTAAACTTCTGTTTGGGGAGACAATATTGATACTAAGGTTTGATTTATGGTTGGATTAATTTAATATTGGTGAATTTGTTGATTGTAGCTTGTTAAAGAACCTTATGTGTGAATGATAACTATTTTTCTGTTAATAGGAAGATAATTAAGCTGCATGAACATCTCTTAGTTGTTAACCTCATATGTTTATGTGACCACTTTATCATATGTCTAGGATTATAGAACATGAAACTAGAATTAATAAGAAAAATAGGTAAATTCATGTGTGAGCTTGTGTGATGACCATCAACAAGAGGTTAACTAAAGAACCAAAATAGTTAACTATTACAAGTCTAAATTAACCCGAATAAATAACCTAGTGAATTAAATTAAATTAGAAAACTGGCCACTGTTTGAGTTAGTTTGTTCTCTAAGGATTAGTGCAGCGAACGTGAATCTAATCACTTGAATCGGTAGCCAATAGAAGAATTAATCCATTGCACTTTTACCACAATATCAACCATAGGATCAATTGAGTTGAACTAAACAGAAGTTCCCTTCGTCATTGAATTTAGTTGAATCTTTGCTTTTCTAGTTCTTAGTCTAAATAATAGTTAGTAAGTTTCTAGTCTTGTAAAGCTAGAGAAAGCCCATTTTCTATTACTTGTTTTATTTAGATAATATTAGCATTTATTTTAATTGTTTACCGTTCCCTGTGTTCGATACTCTACTTACCTGAACTAAACTGCTAATCGATAGGTACACTGCCTTTCGTGTGTTTGTCTTTGTGTTTAAGTTAGTAGGATTAAAACTAGTTGGTTTCACACACATCAACATATTAATGTATTAAGTTGCAAACTTTATCCATTAAGACCTTTGTTAGATTCAGATATAAGAATGTTGGCCTTTGTCATTATGGATTAAGCACTTGATGGATTAGGTGTTCTAAGCTCCAAAAATGACGCAACAAAGGCATGGTCGCGACACGAAGTGTGGCTGAGGGTCGCTACTATCTTGTCGTCTAGTAGACGTGGCGTGACCATGTCTGAGTCGCGGCATGTTGATCATTGAGTTTGACTAAGTTGACATTGACCTCGAACGTCGACTTTTGGTCAAAATTTTATGGATATGAGTTTTGAGGACTAAGGATCAGTCTCTGTTTGGTATTAGGTGGTCGGTGCTATTAGATTCGTCAGTGTTGGCTATGTGCGAGGCTTGTGGTTGATTAGCTAGATCCTGCTGAGTTTTCTAACTATACTTCGTATGGTACTAGATATTATTTATATGTGTAACTTCCTGAAAATCACAAGGAGATTTTTCATTTTTAAAATAGAATAACCAATTAAACCCTTGTTTCAAAAACCATTGAATAACATTTGAATGATTGAAAATCTTACATTATCAGAGTTAAATTTACAAAACCATGGAAACGAATATCTTTGATGTGTGTGTATAGTCTCGTTGAACTCTTCTCACAAACGACCTGCACAATGTTCAATCAACAACTGGAAGCATAAATCTTAGTGAGTTCTCTAGTATACCAAATATTCCACCATACATACAATGCATCCACATATAATCCTCGACTCTAGCTTCGAACAACCAAAACTCCTATCCACACACATATATCATACATAACGGGCCCAACCAACCTCGCATAATGGGCCTCACCCAAACATAATGGGCACTGCCCAACCATACATAAGGTGCCCCTCCCAACCATACGTTACGGGCTCCACCCAACCATACATAATGGGCCCTGCTCAAGGAGCAAATGGGCCCAACCTAAACTCCATTCCAGGAACCATATATTGGTCTTCCATAAAATTCATAAAGTCGTGTGTAGTCATGGATCAAATGGACAGTCGAATAGATGATCCACCTAAAAGAAAATGATCACACAATAATATTGCAATAAGGCATTATACCAAGAATTCTCAGATTATCCAACATAAACTACATAGAACCCAAGATATCACTATCACATAATCATGTACCATAAACACGTGACATACACTAGCATATTACATACCCATAGGATCTAGCCTTACCTAGTTACCCTGCCCAAACATAACTCTTAAACGTATCATACCATCATCAGGCAAAACCCTATCGGTCTAACTTACAGTGATACCAACTTTCCTACACTATACATGCATAACAAGGAGTTATCTTAGTTAACTAGAATACCTGTAGTCTCGCACTACCTCTATCCTACCATGCAAATGATATACAAAGGGATACATGGCATATGGAGAAATTCACATGAATTGAAGAACCAGAGAAGCACAATAACACTCTAACACCTTAGTCTTGCGAACAGACTAACACCAAAGAGCTAAATCCTCCATCAACAATCCATTTCCTCCAAGTTTGACCCTAAGTCAAACTGGTCAAAATTCAACGGTCAGGAAAAGTCAATGGCCAACACTAGGGATGAGCATTTGGACTGGGGAACCGGTCGGAACCGGTACCGGAACCGGAACCGATACTGAAACCAGAACTGGATAGACCGTTCGGGCCGGGGTCGGGACGATATTCTTTTGGATTTTTGGAACCAGGAACCGGTACAACCAGAAGAAACTAGTAGAATCGGCAAAAACTGGAACTGTTTCTTGCTATTTCTTGAGGACATGTTCCAGCATTGAAGACACGGCAAGAACCATTTGGAACTGGGAACTGATAGAACCGGCGATCCGGTTCGGTTCTTAATTTCAGCCGACTTCAGTTCCCGATCCAGGTCTGGTTCAGGCCGGTTCCAGCCGGGTCGGTTCCTTTTCTCATCCCTAGCCAACACAACGTAGATACCACTTGGCCATGTGGTGTCCCAAAACCGATCAATAGCTCATAATGAAGATGGTCACCACACCGTGGTCTGAGTTTGGCCACAATTGTGATGTGCAATCCCACCAAATCGTGGGATGCCTGACAGCCCTAAACTACTTCCTGGATCTTAGTATATTAAGACAACTTATGGTACTTTACAAAGGTATTCCTTGCACCACAATAAGTCATAAAAATAATTACTTTATTGTAACAACCCGAAATTTCATATCACACCTTGTAACCCAAATTGTAATCCAATTCGATCAACCAAACGCAGTTTCCAAATCCGTTTCCGATTTCATCATTAAATTAAGTCATTAACATATTTCGATCTAAAATGACTTAATGGGTGTCTTAATGTCATTAGGAATCATTCTAACACTCCATTATCGTTATCGGAATAATTCTAGAATCGACCATATCGGGTTACGACAAATTGGTCGGGTATGACCAAAAGCCCCGCCTAACGCCGGTATCGGGTAGAATTCCGTCGTGTCCTATTCCCGAGCACTATATAAGTGATTCAAAGCTTTCATTTGAAGCTTTTGGCCATTTCTTCCATAAACACTTCCAACCTCTCTCCTCATCCATAATCAAAGGTCCAAAAACAAAGATTTAAGGCTCCAAATCAAAGAGGTAACATCCCTAACTTGTTATCTAACCTCTTTAGCCTTCAATTTGATGTTTAAATTGAGTTTTAGGACCTAGAACATGTGTTTATGGCCAAGGATCAAGCTTGGGCTGTAAACACCTAAAAATGGGGTTTTTAAGCCAATTAACCCTTCCAAATCATTGTTGGGACTTACATACGACCTTAAGGCTTGCAAATTGGGACTTGAAACATTTAAATCATGAATTTTGAAGGATAAAAGAGAGTTTACGGCCAAGGCTTGTTCTTGGGCCGTAAACTCCTCAAACATGGGGATTTAACACCTTAAAACATGTCAAAATGCCTTGTAACTCAACCAATAGCTTTGTGATAAATCCTAGATCCATCTAAAACTAGTTTAGGGGTTTGTAACATATCAAAATGCCACATATAGGAGTTTACAGCCTAGGAACATACCCTTGGCCGTAAACTCATGAAACTATGTCAAAAGATGCATCTAATTCACAGGCTTGCTTAAATTTCTAGAATCACATGTGATTGTTTTAAGTGTCAAAAACTAATTTTTCATGAGCATAGAAGAGTTTACGGCCATAGAACATGCCTCTAGGCCGTAAACTCCTAAAAATATGTTAAATTGTGCCCTAAATTCATGACAAGGCTTGGAAAATTAACTAGAATCACATGTGATTGTTCTTTGTACCTCAAATGAATTATTCTTGACCATAGTAGAGTTTACGGCCGTAAACTCCAAGTTTAAGGCCGTAAACTCCCTTTTAAACGGTATAAATCCAAACAAGTTAATCCAAGGCATTTTAGAAGTCCATTCCAACAATCCCCATGTCCTTTCAAGCCATTAAACCCTCAAAATCACACCAACATGAGTTTATGGCCGTAAACTCATGTGTGTGTGTGTGTGTGTTTTGTGGCTGTAAACTCCCTAATATGTTTACTCTTGGGGAGTAAACTCAAGTCCTAAGTCCCTAGTGTCAATATACGTCCGTAGATGTCACCCGGGTCACTCCAAACGCTCGTTTTGAGGTGTTTAACCTCGTTGGAGTGTAATGTTCCATATGATTAGTAATTGTAAATCTAATTAGTTATATATGGACATTATTACATTTTACATAGGGTCATCGCGAGTAAACAAGCCCCGAACCAACGTCTAGTATCCAAAACCATCGCATTTCCGAGTCCGGTGAGTTCATACCCCTACCCTTTTTCACTGTTTTTCACTGTTTTCAGGGGGGGGGGGGGGGAACACAAGCAAAGTACAAGGGTTTTCTTGTACTCAAAACTTATTTTTGTGTGTGTGTGTTTCACATTTCATATGCTTTTAATACTGATATACACAATTGATAACCAGTAGAACATGCAGATCACGTAAACATTTATTTATGAAATGGGTTTTATAAACTGTTATGTTTTATATATTTCACAAATGGTTTCCACATTTTATCAGTTAAAAGCATGACATTAGAACACATGAACATTATAATTTGTACACTGTCTTGTCCTCAGTAACATTCCACAGAGATACGCGAATGGAGGATTATCATATTATTACTAGTAAATTTGTTATTCCTGTATGATTGGAGACACGTCCTCGGCGAACACTCCACAGAGATACGCGAGTGGAGGACTACACCCGTAACCAGAATCTCTGGGATTTAGAGAGCGTGACTTGAGTGTATAGATCTATACGGGGCTGACTACCCCACACCTGGCTGCTAGCTACAGCCGAACCGAAATGGTTTAAGGGTGACGAAAGTCATAAGGTTGTGGACTACTTATTGCCACAGGTTCAGTCTTTAGTATGGTTATGGAACTCGCAATTAGGATAACAGAGATTTACTTATATTAATAAGGAATAACTTATACATCTTACATTGATAACCAACATTCAGGAAAGCATGGGGCCTTCCTGGGGAACATATACTTAACTAGAAAAGTGTAACAAAACAGATAACATTACATCTTTTACAAATGATAACTCACAATCAAGAAAGTATAGGACTTTCCTGGGGATACATTGGAACTCATGCAGAATAGTTTAACACACCGGATAATCAAACTATACATTTTTCACATGAGTAACATGTATTCAGTGTACAAACCTACTATACTTTGTAATTGTGAAACAACAACCAATTTTTAAGAAAATGTGGGATTTTCTTAGCATGTGTTACATTTTTCAGAAATAGAAAGGAAGCATGAACATTTTCACAAAACAAAACTACTTATGAACTCACCAGCGTTATGCTGATTTTCAAAACCGCTTGTGTTCTCAGGTCAACATTAGAACAGGTACTGAAGATCCTTTTTGCTCGAAGTTGGAGTGCTCAGAAGACCCATTTTATTTTGTTTATATATATATATATATATACACTATGTATCACAACTGTAAAACTTTACTTTTGAAAACAATTGTTAAACTTTTATATGTAATGTAATGGTTGTTCTACTTTACTTACTATGTACATTGGATTTGATACTTAACATGGAGTCAACCCCGGAAATGTTTCCGCCTTCAGTTTTCGGGGGGTGACATTTATGGACATGCATGCCTCCTCCAAGACCTTTAACTCATGCATGGCTCCAAACCATAGAAAACATCAAGACATACAAGGTAGAACACTCTAAGGAAATCCAAGGTAGCTAAAGTTGAAAGGTTTATTTGGAGTTCTTCCATAAACTGCAACTAACACTATTAAAGGGACATGAAAATCCATTAAACTCTAGATCTAGAACGCTAAAGCCACAAAGCTAGGAGCTTGAATACTTACAGAGGTCTAAATGATGCAGAATATGCTAGATCTCTTCTAGAGATACACACTCAAGCTTCAAGAGAAGATGGCCTTCCGTCAAAGCACCCAAAAATGGTATACATTTAGAAAATATGTCAATGAGGAGAGGGGAAAGAGAGAAAGGGGCTAGGGTTTATCAAAAGGGAAGATGGAGGCTAAAAGGAATATCCTAAACCTGGACTTAGAGCCCTTAAATATGGAAGAAACCCTAATATTCATGGGCATGGGCTGCAACAGTTGCCACGCCGTGGCCAACACTCTGTCATGCCATGCAAAACAAGGCAAACATATTTTTTTAACTTGCCATGCCATGCCGTGGTCATGAACCCACCATGCTATGACATGTGGTTTTCTCCGAAAACCATAACTTTGACCCATTGAGTCTTTAGCTGATCCACTCTTGAAAATGGGTGTTATAACTGTCCCCCAGCTAAATCAGATTTCGTCCTTGAGATATGTCCTTAAAAATTACTCTTAAAACTACCTCCAAACCCTATGTGGGTTTCGAAGACAATTGATTTTCACAAATGAATATTTAGAAAGAGGTGAAAAAGTCATACTCGAACAAACAACCACCTTCCAATGCCGATTATGATTCAATCCTTAGCGAGAAATATGTAACCCGTAGAAGATATAGACACCAATACTTCACATCCAACTGAATCCAAGAGGAATTAACTTCCTTACCCATGACTTGAAGACTCCAAGATCGTGTATTACTTCAAGAAAGACAACACCACCCCTATAACTCAACCATGCTGACCAAAACCTCATAGGTGTGGCCCAACCATGATCTCTCTGGCCTCACGTCGCCTACTTATAAACTGAAGAATGGAAATCCACGATCAACTACTGGAGCCAACAACCTCTCACACGGACCCAAAAACAAACTCCTATCAAGAGCCTAATAAACAAGTAAACGGAACACACCCAAAAACCTCACCTACGATAACTTATACAAACAGGCCTGGCTCACAGGTCTCACCCAAGATAACAAATACAAAATACGCCTCGTCCATGGGTCTCACTCAACATAAAATATACAAATGGGCCTTGCCCATGGGTCTCACTAATGATAACATATACAAACGGGCCTCACCCCATAAGCAAAAGCTACATCATCCTAAACATCGACATCCCTCTAAAAGCCCCAAATCCTGCAAAAGGAGCAACTAAACAACAACAACAATTCAAATCAACCCAAGAGAATGTTGAGGTACTCCCATAGTATTCCAATCACCCCTACAACAGCCTATTTCAACCAAGTGAATGTTACGAGCCAAAGCACAGTCTTACAACACTTGTGTGACTTCCATGGGCTCCCCCATGGTCTTTCAAACAAACCTGCAAGGATAGAAAGCAAAACTGGCATGAAATGGACCCCTAGTCTGCTAGATCCTATCAGGTGTTCGGGTCGTGTTTCTAAACCCAAAGCCTTCATTAACAAGAACATGTAGAGAGGCCCACACACAAGCCTCAACCTTAGAGAAGTCGCTAACAAAAGCTTGCGTCGTTGTCGACGCTTCAAGTTTTTAGATGAGAGAGCCTTGAATCCTTAACATCTACTTCCCTAATCACAGCTGACTGCTAAACACCATTCCTAGCATAACCTTTAGTCCTAGATAAAACCCAAACCCACTATTCTCTTATCCTTGGATTTGAAACTCTGGGATGACCTGCACTCTGCACTCTTTCCATCTAACAAGACTATTCTCCCCCACTTGGAATTAAATAAACTCCACTGACTTCATAACCATTCAAATTTCCCAGCCAACCCAATAATTTCACGACATCGTTTCTAACAACCATGCTGAACATCACCAAAAATCGGGGAAGTCGAATTCTTCAGACAAAACTCATGAGCTCCAACATATGACTACAACCCATAACGACAAAATCCAGAGAGTTCCAACATAATCCACAACCTCACAATAACAACAATCCAACAATACAAAATCACTAAAAATGGAACCAAAGTTTATTAAAACAATACCATTCATAAAGATCACCCAAGGTTACAACTAGGATAACAAAACATAATAGAAAAATATTGATGACACCAGCGAATGCTGCGCCCGACTGAACTGAGGAAAGCTGATGACTTAGACTCCAACACTTGGGACTCTAGCCGTACCATCCTCCCATCCGGTAACTGCCAAGCCAAAGGCATTGGATCCAGAACCATCACATCCTCTCTCTGAGGACAATTAGCCTTAACATGTCCTAACTGACTGCAAATGAAACATATCCTCGACTCCCTCTGACTATAGTCCTGGTTGTAGTGACCCTCTTGAATACATCTGAAACTTCCAAAAACTAGCGTGCGACAAATACACCAATAATCTAGACTGTACCTGACGAAAAACCCACAAGTCTCTCGATTTCGTGACTGAAAATCATTCACCCTAACCTTCTTGACTGCGGATGCTGATGTACAAATCTAATCCTACTATCTCTTCCGCTACATGGTCTCCTACTCTAGGTCTCTTTCCCTGGCTGCCTCCACCAAACCAGAAAAGTCTTATGACTCGAGATATTCACATGCTCCCGGATCTCCATTATCAACATGTCATGGTAGCGAGTCATCTTCATCTCCTTTGTATTTGTATACTGAGGGTAAAGCAATACTCTCTCTTAACATGGCAGTGATCTTAGCCACCATCTCTATAGTCTTCTCCAGTGCCATATACTCTCAAGTTAATTGTTGAACATCTATCACCATCACAAACTCTCCGTTAAATACGGGGGAAAAATCCTCCCATGAGATAGACTCGATTGCATCAGATTCGAGGCCCTAAACAACCTTGCACCACCAATCCCTAACTCTTTCACGTAGAATACACAGTCAAAAGTTGGCGTGGAAAGAACTCTCCACATCGGCAATATAATGCATACTAATGATATGCTCCTTTCCCCTTAAGAAATGAGGAGCTCCACAAACATCAAACTTCCTGAAGGACACCTCCTGAGTTCTGAGTCAACCGTCCTCAAAATCAATCCGAAGAACCCTAAGGCTCTCATCCATCATAAAAATTAACTCCTACCTAATAGAGCTGATCAAACCTGGCAAATCCTCTCTCACAAATATCAAAATCTCTACAACTATAATGTCACAGGCATCCTTCTTACTCAGACTAGAATCTCCAATATGAAAGATTGTTATCTTGAATCTAAAAGACAAGGGGAACACATCAAAATATATGTAAAACGCAAACCCACAATATGCCTACCCATGTACAAGCTCCTCGGTAGTCCTGAAACACCATGATACCCAAGTAAGGATCTTGTGCTTTCAGTAGTATGGGCCCAAAACTACCTTCCACACCTATACATACTTGTTCCAAGCACTGTTCCAAGACTCCCAAGTCACTTCACTACACTCCACTAAACTCCTCACGTGCATGAACATGTATAGCCATATGCATAATACTACACTTTCTAGACTCTCTCTCTAGGATTGTTTCCTTCCCAGTCACTCGCATATTACTAGAAGTCTCAGCCAGCACTGCTGATTGCTTTGTGCACATAAGTTATACACAATACTTGTAACGTCCTAAAACTTTAAACCAAAATTTTACAAATTTAAAACACATTTATCTCATTTTATAAATCCCAAGAGTGCACAAAATTCAAATCACCAAACACATATCCAAAAACTGTATATCACAAATCTAGGATCATCTCAAATCATAACTCAAACTCTATGTGTGTACAATCATGTCGGCGCCTTCCCATGAGCCTGAGAAGTACCTGAAACACATAACACATAACACGGTAAGCATGAAGTGTAACGACCCAATTTTCACGTCCAAAATTTTCATTTTTGATTAAGTGATTTGCAAAACATTTGTAACAAAATATCAACCGATCATATCGTTTCATAAAAACATGTCTCATGTCAAAAAATCGAATCGTAAAAACATAATAATGTCAGAGTACAAATCTCAGAATAACTCATAGTGCGGAAAACAATGTGTGTGCCTGATGTGTCGCTACCGAGCCAGCTCCTTCCCCTTCGCTGAAGAGGTACCTGAAACCAAAACTGTAACAATTAGCACAAAGCTTAGTGAGTTCCCCCATCGTACCACATACCATACAATCACATAGCATACATACTGTCGGGCAATTTTGGGGTGCCCGACCTACCGGGTACGGCTATTCTGGGGTGCCAACGTACCCGTATGGCCATTCTGGGGTGCCGACCTACCCGTGTCAAGCCATTCTGGGGTGCTAACCTACCTATTTCAAGCCATTCTGGGGTGTTGACCTACCCGTCGGTCCTAACAACCGACCCTCAGGGACTATTCCACCCCCTACTGCTACTGTCACATATATCATAACATAAACATACGATCAGACATATCTGGGGTGTCCGAACTACCCTTCGGTCCTAACAACCAAACTTGGGGACTATTCCCCTCCTACTACCGCTATCACATTTAACATACCATGTCAACATATAAACATATAATCATATACTGTTAGACATATCTGGGGTGCCTGACGTACCCTTCGGTCCTAACAACCGAACTCTACCACTATTACATATATCAGATCATGCCAACATATAACATATCAGGTAGTAGCAAACCTAGATGATATCACGAAGACAATCATCTAACATACAAATCCTACTGGTGGGCCGGCATTGTGGCCGTAGACTAACCGCTACTGGAAGGTAACTCACCTCGTAGTAGCTGCTGATTTGTGCGGGAATCCTCTGACTACTGCCGCTGCTGCTCTGGAAATCCTCCGGCTATAATTCCCACAAAAAACTTAGTCATACATTGCTAACTGTTCTTAGGGTACAGTCACCATTTTACCCCTGACCAAGTCAAAGTCAAAGTCAAAGTCAACTTCTAGTTGACCGGACTCACCGAGTTGGTTCGCCAACTCGCCGATTCCCTATCCTTCCATTTGTCCTTATACCCGTCTCTACTCGTCGAGTTAGGTGATGACTCGACGAGTTTTCCTTTTAATTGAACATTGACTGAATCTTCATCCGACTCACCGAGTGGTATGAACAACTCGTCGAGTTAATCTTCAACTAATACACAGGTCCTGTCCTTCACTCGCCGAGCTGTATGAAAAACTCGTCGAGTTCATCTTCATCATTAAGAAGATTGCCTTGGACTCACCGAGTCTATTCATGCACTCACCAAGTCCCATGAATTTCCAGAATAATGGCCTAGTCCTGAACGTTGGGTCACTCCCCGGAAATCCCTAAAACGTTTTCACACTCAACTGGGTCCTTTTGACCCTCAACTGATATGGGATAGAAACCTTGGACTTGCCAAGTCCAAGAAAGGACTCGTTGATTCGGTCACTTCCTCTCACTAAATCTTCGATTTCTGATGCACAACCCTTGATCAAAAGATAGATCTATGCTTCTACAATCGATCTAGCACGTAAAGTTACAACCTTTACGTGCTTGCATGGGACTTTGAGCTAAAAAGGTCCTAAAACAAGCTCTTACAATGCATGGGGCCTTCTTTGAGTGCAAAAGCCACTCCTTTCTGCCTTGTAACCCCTCTAAGGACCTAGATCTGAAACATCAACCCCTAACCATACTTGCAATCATGGTTGGTGACCAAATTGGCTTAGAAAAGCCCAAAAACTCCACAAAATTGGATCTATCAAAAGAACAAACAAGGTATAGACTTCATACCTTTTGTAGACTGCAAATGATGCTCGAATTCGGATCCCTCTAGCCTCCTCTTGATCCATCAAGCTTTTCCTTCCTTCCGTGGATCACAAAATCACCAAAATCACTCCAAATGCCTTAGATTGCTTCAATAACGGCTAAGGTTTGCTATGGGGGTCTTCTGGGAGCAAATGGGACGAAGGAGGCCAAGTTAAGGTGTTTAAATAGGGTGCAAACCCTCGGGTTAGGGTTTTTGTCCAGATAGGGCCTACTCGCCGAGTCCGCCACTTAAGTCCCATGTCCCATCCCGCTTCTACTCGGCGAGTTGGTCCTTCAACTCGCTGAGTCCAAGGCCAAAATGCAAAAATATATAAATAGCTAATGAAGGCAGTGCGTACCAAGAACCAGGTGCTACATGAAGCTTAGCGAGTTGCCCAAAATACCACTCACAGCTCATTAGCCACTCGAGTCTATAACTCAATAAGACCCTCTGGACAATGTGTCTGAGTTGGAACCTCTGGTCCTCACTCAAAAATCTGATAATGATAATACTCAACATAAATCACAAAGACATAATGCAGAATATGAAATGAACAGATAAGCACATAAGATATCTCGGTCACACAAGGATATCACTCATTGTAAGTATAGTGATATGACTCACCACGTAAAAATCGGATAACCTCGAACTCTAATCATCAGTCTAGCCTCCGCCTAACACATACAATAATTATCCCTAATTAATAAAGGATCCTAAAAGAAGCTAGACTAACCCTTCTATAAACTCACAGAAGGGTAAAACTAGTCCACAAATTGACCAACCCTAAAATTCAACCAAAAAGTCAATGACAGGGAGTACGTTGCGCATACCAGCTCCTTACGCTGGGCGTACTCAGCTGCCATGCAAGCATTGGGGATGCTCGACCCCTATACTGTGCGTACTGGGATTACGCCTAGCGTAAATCCCAATTTTAGTCTTATCACTCTTTTGGTCTTAATCAGTTAAGACCTTGGCTCATATCATAGATCTGGACTCCCTACTAGCTCTTACTCCATAAATTCAGTGACTTTAAGCCTTTTTCATGGCTGATTTGGTCACAAACACCCAAAACACTCATCCTCCTTTCTCATAAAGCTCATGTTTCATGCATGGCTTGATTATAACGTCCAAGCTTGGATTTTTATGACATTACACTATAGAATACACTCAAAGGGGTTGATCGTAGTCTCTGGAGCTCAATATCTCATAAAGTCTCCAACATTTGGGACAAGAAACCCTAAAATACTCTCCTAAGATGCATCAATTAAAAGAGTGAGAAAGTTTGACGCTTTATACCTCTATATGAAGCTCCTAACACATATATGCTCATATTCAAGGGCCTGGACTCTCACTCTTTGTTCTCCAAAGTTTCTTCCTTCTTCTTCACTTTGAGAACACAAGAATTCACTCAAAAGCTCTCAAATGCACTCACAAGCTATAAGAACGAAGATTTAGGGTTAGGAGGGTTTGCTGTTTGAGAATGGTGGCCAGGAATGAGGCTATCATATCCTTTATATAGGGGACTCACCCCAAATTAGGGTTTTCAATATGGGCCTAGTACGCCCAGCGTACTAGGTGGCTTCCACGTCCAATGCATGCATATGAGTATGCTGAGCGTACACTCACGTACGCCCCGCGTACTCATGCACCACCCTTTATCAATAAAGGGTTGCAATTGACAAGTGCTCAAAAGAACAAGGGTTACAAGGTATACCTAGACTTAGGATGTTACAATATAGGATCAAATACACTGTCAAATAAGCGATTCTACCCTAAGCCCACAACCACAGAAGGAACAAGAAATAAGGCTAAATCAATCATTATAAGGCTATATAATCCTAACCGTGTAGAAATCTAAAACATACACCTAACAATTAACATTATCAATCCAAACCTTAAGTGGCACATAACAAACAATTCCCTAGGCTATAAGGCATAATAGATGTCAGGAAATTCTATCATGCAATTCCTGAGCAGATCTACAACCTATATTCTAGCATGCATAACATTTCATAGAACACATACAAGATCATATGGGTATATTGAGAATTAGTTACTTCTTGAGCTTCGACCCGACTATATGCATCACATCCTCTAGTTGTTATAAAAATATTTTAGAAAATCATTTTCTTGAATAAAAACATCCTCTTTCAAAAACTGATTTAGAAAATTTCTGAGTCCTCAGTTTGTGTTCAGTCACATTGCAAGGCGCGCCCGAATCCCTCAAATCAAGGCTTTGATACCAACTTGTAACGTCCCGAAAATTACAAAAATATTTCATATTTCAAATAGATTAACAAATTAAACACTTTTTTCAAAAACCGTTGAATAAATTTGGTTGATTGAAAATCATAAATTATCAGAGTTAAATTTACAAAACCACGGAAACGGATATCCTTTATGCTTGTATATAGTCCTACCAAGCTCTTCACATGAATGACTGACAAAATGTTGAATCCATAACTGTAAGCATAAAGCTTATTGAGTCCCTAGTATAACACATATTCCACCACTCTAGTGTCGAGCAACCAAAACTCCTATCCACACACATATATCATACATAACGGGCCGAGCCCAAGAGTAGTGGGCCCAACCCAACTCGCATAACGGTCCCCACCCAAACATATATAACGGGCCCCACCCTACCAAACATAACGGACCCCACCCAACCATACATAACAGACCTTGCCCAAGGAGTAAACGGGCCCAACCCAAACTTCATTTCTAGAAGCCACATATTGGTCTTCCGTATAATTCATAAAGTCGTATGTAGTCAAGGATCATATAGATAGTCAAACATATGACCTACCCGAGAACGAACAATCAAATGGTAACATTGCAATAAGGCATTAGACCAATAGGTCTCAGGCTATCTAGCTTAAACTACATAGAGCCTAAGATATCACTATACCATAATCATGTACCATAAACACATGACATATACTAGCGTATGACATACCTTTGGCAACTGGCCTTCCCTAATTACCATGCTCAAATATAATTACTTACAGTATCATATGATCATCAGGCATGACCCTACCAGTCTAACATACAATAACACCAAGTGTCCTACACCTTACATGCATAAAAAGGAGTTACCTTAGTCAACTAGCATACTTGTACTCTATCACTACCTCTATCCTGCCATGCAAAACATATACAATAGGATATGTGGTATAGTGCGAAAGTAACCTAAACTGAAGAACCAGAGAAGCACAACAAAACTATAATACCTTGCACTGCTCAGTGTCGTGAACCAACTAACACCAAAGACATAAATCCTCCATCAACAATCAATGCCTCCAAGTTTGACCCCACGTCAAACAGGCCAATGATTACCACGACGTGGAGACCACTTGGCGACATTGTGTCCCAAAATTGATCCAAAGGTCATGATGAAAATGGTCACCACATCATGGTCACTTATTGACCTTGTCATAGTCTAAGTCTGGCCACAATCATGATGTGCATACCCACCACATCGTGGTCACAAAATGGCCACGAAATGGGTTGAATGACAGCCCCAAATTACTTCCTAGATCTTAATCCATGAAGATAACTTTTGATACTTTACTAAGGGCTTCCTTGAACCAAGATAATCCATAAAATCTTACTTTATAGACATGCATGTTCAATACATGTCTCCATCAAAACTAGGTCAAAATGTCAAAATGTGACTTTTAACTCAATGCATGGCTCCAAACCATTCTAAAATGCTAGATCTACAATGTAGAACACTCTAGGGACATCTAAGGTAGCTAAAGTTGTAAGTTTTATTTGGATTTATTCCATGAACTCTAACCACTAGCAAGAAATGGACATGAAAATCCATGAAACTCTAGATATAGAAAGCTAAAGCTACAAAGTTGGCAACTTGAATACTTGTAGAGGTTCAAATGATGCACAATATTTTCGATCTCTTCTGGAGATACACACTCAAGCTTCAAGAGATGGTGGATTTCCTTCAAAGAACCCAAAAGGGGTACACTTTCACAAAATATGACAATAAGGAGGGGGTAAAGAGAGAAAGCGGCTAGGGTTTATCTAAGGGAAAGATGAAGGCTGAAATGAATACCCTAAACGTGGAGTTAGATTCCTTAAATATGGAAGAAACCTTAATCTTCATGGGCTTGGGCTGCAACAGCTACCACGCCATGGCAAATGAGCTAGACACGTTTTCATTAACTAACCATGTCACACCATGTTAATCTACCCACCACGATGTGACATATGTTTTTCTCCAAAAGCCACAACTTTGACCCATTAAGTCTTTAGCTGATCTACTTTGGAAAATGGATATTATAGTATGATAAAATATTGGTACTATTATGTGGTATTTGTTTTTTATTTGCGGATCTTCTTGGCCTCTTTTGTCTGCGCTGCATAGAGCATGTGTGGGCATTAGCCTTCACAAATTGTTTGTTTTTTAGAAGACCGCATCCCTAAATAGGATTGCGTGTCCTTTTCTTGGCGCAAGTGTGGACTATAGCATCTTCAAATGTCTTTTAGCTTGGAAAACACACACACACGCACACACACACACACATACACACATATATATATATATATATATATATATATATATATATATACACACACACACACACACACACTTGTTCTATTAAAAATTAAAAGTTAGATTTATTCCAACTTTATCTATGATAAACAATCTGGGAAAAAAGTCACAATACTTCAAGCAAAAGGGTTTGATGACACAATCATGACCTTTGTGAAAAATTTATAAATAAATATTTAATAAAGATAATGGTCGTTGGAGTTGTTTATATAAGTATGGAAATAATCCTAATATTGCCCTATAGCTTTGTGTCAATTGTTTTTAAAATAAATATTTAATACAACATCATCCGTTTCTAAAAAAATTATAGTTATTTTTTAATTAATTTAGTTGAATAAAAATAAAATAAAAATTTTCATGTTGAAATTAAAGTTTATTTCCTATGTATTAAACCCTTTAATCCCAAATTAAAATCTTTAAGTATATCTTTGCGACCAAAGCTTCTTGGTTTTTATCAAATATATTTATTAATTCGTACAATTTTATTTACCTTTTTAAACAATAATATATAAATTTTGATATAGATTTGATAACTATGTATAATAAACTCATAAATTTATTGAAAAACTCTTTTAGGTTAAAAAACAGTTTATTCAAACTTTAGTTCATTTAGCAGTCCGCAGACGTTAAAAAAGAAACAATATTCTTCTTTCAGAGTGCAGATACCTGGAACACATATTCGACTATTGTAACATCCCAATGTTCAGGTACTTATAAATTCATCCCTATATTTTTTTCATGTTATTTTGGTCCCTATGTCCAAGAAGTTATGCTTTGAAGCCCTATTAGCAATTTCGTAAATATGGCAGGAGGAGTATGCCAAGTGTACATGTATATACGCTGCACGTACTAGGGCGTGCCCTAGCACGATGGGCGTAAACTTATGTACGCAGGACGTACTAGCTTCAGAAGGAAAAGCCTAATTTTTAGGGTTTGGGTGGTATTCAAGCAACATTATGTCTCATCATCCCTCACCTTTTTAGCCTCTACATCCTTTGAGACATTTTTGCGAACTGTAGCCTTCTTAGTGTGTGTTTTAAGCTCAAGAATGTGTTCTTGGTGTGTTGAAGGAGGAAGAAGTTTCATTGAGGAGTCTTGAAATGGAAGCAAGCTTGTAGATATGGGATATTTGCCTTCTTGAGAAGCTTTAGAAAGTATAAAGTTCATACTTTGATGTCTTTGTTTTTAGATCCCATTTTGGGTGTTTTATGCTTCTTTTCTTGTCCCAAAGGTCCCATCTTGTGCATGTTTTGTTCTTGTCATAATGAGTTGTCCTTTCAGACCCTAAGAAGGGTCCTAAGGCATAAAAATGAGGTCCTAATTGCTAGAATTGCTTCATGCATATTGTAGAAGGTCTTAATGGATTAAGACCTTGTGTTAAGGAATTTGTGGACTTGTAAAGTCATAAAGTTGGAAAATTTATGACTATATGGTGCATTTGGGCCGTAGATCTGAAGTATGGGTTTAAGTGCTTAAGCCATTAAGCACTAAATGGAGTTTGGAGGCTGCAAGGGTACGCCCTGCGTAATCGGTCAACTACCACGTAATTGGTCAATACGAGGATTAGAGTATGCTAATAGTTCCTCCGGAGTACGCTTTGCGTACTCGCACTAGGTCAGCTCGATTGGGTTGACTTGGTTGACTTAGTGGGTTTGACCAATTGACTTTGACTTTGACTTTGACCAAGTTTGACCTTCAGGGTGTTTTTGGTATTTTAGGATGTTGATGGAATTGGTCATTTGGTGGAAGTAGGTATCGGTTAGAGAACTGAGATTTGGAGTCAAACCTTATCAGTTATGTTCAGTTTGTGAGGTGACTTTTCCTCATTGTACTTTTGGGTTGAAGGAGCCAAGGCTGACTCCTTTGATTGTTATCCTGGTTATCATATGATTATATGTTGTAGTGACCTGTTAGATCTGTATCCTGGTAGATAGGATAATGTTATGCTTAGTGATCTGTAAGATATGTCTGTTTGTTTGTTATCAGGTTATATGTATGCTTGTTTGTTATGTATGTGTCGACATGGTTCATGTGTGGTTAGGTTGAGGCGGTCCTGCTTTATGCTGAAGGCCAACAGACCTAGGTCGTCCCAAATAGACTGAAGGCCAATAGGGCCTACCAGTCAGGCCAAAGGCCCAAAGAACATTCCAAATATGCTGAAGGCACGTTGTGGCGTACCAGTCATGCTGTAGGTTTTTTGTGGGCGTACCAGATAGGCTGTAGGGTGGTGGGGGGTTACAGTCAGGCTGAAGGGTCTGCATGCGTATTTTGTGTTGTTATTATGATTATGTGTAGTCTTGGTTCTTTGGAGGAACTCACTAATCTTTGGGCTTACAGTTTTGGATTATGTTTTAGGTACCTCGGATGACCGCGGGAAGGCATAGGCATGATCATACACTTCCTCGTGTTTTGATTTGTGATTTTGGGAAAACTTTGATATTAAACATGTTTTGAAAACTATATTGTAAACAATGATGATTTTTGGACTGGTTTTAAATGTTTAAAATTTTCATGATTTTTATGGGTGTTACAACTATATATGTCTATAGATGTGGTTCGCAGAATGCAAATCTCTTATTTATAAAATAATAAACAACACCCTAGTGTAGGTTTATACAAGTAGACTACATTAGTCTTTTGTATGTATGTTGATTGCTTGATTTTCTAATGCATGTATGTATCATGTTCAAGGGGTTGATAACATAACAATGATAGGATGTAAGTCAAGATACCTAGAGTCGTTGATGGAATGACGATAGGTTGCGAGACCACTGTCAATTATGTTTGAGGGGTTGATGACAGAATGACGATAAGCTACAAGTCTAGAAACCCAGAGTCGTTGACGGAACGACGATAGGCTACGAGTCAACTACTGATAGCGAAACTATGACAGGTTGCAAGCCATTTTTTCTATATTTATAGTAACTGTATTGTTGTATGTGGTATTTGATGGAACTCGCTAAGCTTCATGCTTACCAATAGTTTCTAAATGTTTCTCAGCTTGTTCTGTTGATCGAGGCAAGGTGCGACATGATTATACATTCATATCAATGGGTTCTTATGATTTAGACTTCCGCTAATTCTATATTATTACTTTGTTTTGCAAAGTATGTTTTTATAATGATGAACAAATGATCGAGTTTTTATATTACTTTTGTGAACCAAGTTTCATATTCTATTCTAGTCTAAAAAATGAAAATTTCATTTAAAATTTGGGACGTTACACACTATAGGTGCGAATACCATACCGGCGGGTGTCGTGAGGGTAGATAGAGTCGACACACGATTTTTCTTCACTATATTCTCTCTTTTTTCTTCTTTTTCATTCGTCTCGAATACAATCATATTTTCATACGTATTTTAAAATTATATACGCATACAGTTATACATGCATTTACATACTCTCATTATTTATTTTTTGTTGTAGATATTTAAATTAATGTTTTAGCTATACTTTTTACATTAGTTGTATTATAAATAGAAAAAGTGTATTACACATTATTTTAGTTACATGATAGATTATTTTTTATTTTATTTATTAACTAAAAGTTGCCCCTCCCCGTTTTGCGAGGTACACCTATAATTTTCAATATATTTGCTAAACTGATAAGTTTCAATGTGTGCTTTATGGGGGACGTAATCTGTAAATTACTTATTAGGGGAGATCATTTTTCTAATTTTATAAATTAAAGTAATTTATTTTCTACAATGGGATAAAACCTACCAACATACAAAAAGTTTAAACACATGGATCATTTCTGTAAAAAAAACTACATAGGGACCTTTTCTTAATTACATGGACAAGTTTTGTAATTTAGTTTCTACATAAATACCAAACGTACCAACATGCGAAAGATTTAAACACATAAATGATAAACCATTTCTATAAAAAAAAAAAAAAAACTGCACAAAGACTTTTTTTATAGATTGTAGGGACAATTTGAAATTTATTTTCTACATAGAAAGAAAACGTGACAACATGCAAAAGATTTAAACATATGAACTCTTTCTGTTAAAAAAACTTCAAGGTGACCTTTTCTCAAATTTTCAAGGATAGTTTTTGTAATTTGATTTTCTACATAGAGACCAAATATACTAATATACGAATCGAATGGTCAAAATCTAAATCAAAAAAAAAAAGTATAAAATTCAAAAATTTAGTCTCAAGGTTAACATGAAAAAAATTCATCATCACGTTTTCAGAAGAAAAATGATGTCAAAGTTTGAATATGAGATATCTAGAATGTATTCTTATTATCTTTAGGCCATTCATGCGGGACAAAAGTACAACACTACAACTCATATTACCAGGAATCTAGTTAATATGGCATTAAAGAAATTGGATACAATCAGTATGGCTGTCCACTTGAGGCTGCTATTGTCCATTATTTGTTAGCTCATTAATAGGACAACATTGAGTACGGGCAACATTTTAAAATCGAACTTCATTATAGAATATATTATATACCAGCTAAATACCAATTAACGTTAAATATCCGCAATAGAATATACGTAAATTCATATAACTTAATAATATATGAAATTCTATATTATTTAATGCAAAACTTTGTATATATAAATATCGTAACAAATAATAACATATATACAAAAATAAAGTTATAAAAAAAATGTACTATAAGTTAAAGACAAAATATTTGCATAAGTTCTATGTATATTCAACTATTTTTCTTCTGCTGTTTTTGGTCTTGATCATGTTTCATTTTTTTGTTTTGGATATTTTTTTTCTTTGACTTCTTTTAAACTATAAATAAACAAAAAAAAAATGTTGAATGTAAACATTCATAACAAAATAAAGACATAAACAGTAAGTTATTTCTAGAAATTGATAACAGAATAACATAAACAGTAAATTTAAAAATTCTTTAAAAAAATATTAACACAACACCAATTTATTCGGTTGGGAATATGAAAAAAAAAACTCACAAATATATATTCATAACTGAGTATTAGCATACTCTAGAAAGTATAACAAAATGTAGCATTGAAGACAAATACATTTAGCCTACTATTTAACATGAAGAAACCAAAATGCAAATTAACTAAACAGTTGAAATCAAGAAAACAAATATAACTAGAATATATCCAAATGGTTGTAGTTTATTGTCGAACAAAAAATATCAAAATTAAATGAATACAATAATCCTACTTTTAACATGAAAAGTCTCTAATTGGTTTTTGGTTATATCCTTAGTCAGAAACTGTATTGAACGATTGAAAGCAAGAAAAAATAACAACGATAAACAAATACATGAAAGATAAACAACCATTGAAATAATAAAATACAAAGCAATGGAAATTAAAGATTGATAATGATTTAAAATGATAATATACATTTGTATATATATTTAATCACTGAGTTTTCCGGTCCATATTTAACTTGTTTTTTTGTTCATATTCAATTCTTATAATCGGCTACAATAGGTTAAGCCGAAAATTGACTTAATATGATAATATATTTTTCAGTTTGTACACATTTAGGTCTTAATGTTTTTTGTACACATTTATTTCTTATCATCGGTGTCTTCAGAGTTTGCTCATGACATTCTACGTGGGACAATCATTAATGATGCGTTCTCATATGCAAGGTTGTAAACTCGTTACTCGGTACCTGTTCAGAGTACTTGGATTTCGATATTTGTGTAGAAATATTTTTAGGGAAATTATATATATCAAAATCATAAGATAAAATTATAATTTGATTGAAATATATAACAAAACTGGATACATGTGAATACACAAAAAATGAAAAACACATAATGGTCTCACTTCGTGAATAATTACTGAAAATTTAAGATATATATATATGTAGTAATAATCACATTTGTGTGTGTTAAATAATAAATCATTAAGTATATTATACATATTAATCACCGAGTTGACCGAATTTCACAACACTACTCAGTTCGTAAGGGGCCGATTGGGGAGTACTCAAGATTATATAACTCGCCTCGGCAAGGGGGGGGAGTAGCGAGTACTCGGAGGTGTAATCGGCCAACACGGCGAGTTTTACAACACTGCTCATATATGACTTATCCTTCATTTGTATATGTAGCATAATTCATGAACTGATCAAATAATGTTAGTGTCTTAGTTTTCTCCAAGCAGAAGATGTCTTTTACTTCAGTTTCATCTATCTCCATAGGAGACAAAAAGATTCTTTGTCTTGGAAGTGCGAATTTGAGTTGGGATGAAGCAATCACAAAGAATCTCGTTTTTTGTTATGGAGATAGATTAAACTTTTTGCCAGAATGTTTTTTGTTTGGAAGTGCAAACTCTTGTAATGTCTCCCTTAATTCTTTTGTATTGGAAGTGTAAATTCGAGTTTGGAGGAAACAATCACAAAGAATCTCGTTGTCAGATATGTAGATAGATGAAACCAAAGATGAAGATATCTTCTGCTTGGAGAAAACTAGGGCACCAACATTATTTGAACGATTCGTGAATTAGTTCACTAATATAAGTGAACGACGAGCCACATATGAGAACACATCATTAATGATTGTGTAACGTCTGAAAAACCACGGTAAAAATTTTCCATTTTCAAAACACATTTTCATAAAATCTATAGAATAATCTGTAACATCCCGGAATATCAAGAGTAAGGTTGAAGGGCTACAAGAGTAAATTGGGAAGGGGAAACTCGGCGAGTCCATGGGTGGACTCGGCGAGTAGGGTCGCGGCTTTGGTCGCGTGTTAAGTGGCCGACTCGGCGAGTCAGCGGATGGACTCGGCGAGTAGGCGCTGAGTGGAGAAAACCCTAAATCCAGAGGTTGAGCCCTTTATAAAGAACATCATATCTTCTCCCCAGCCTCCTTATTACTCCTTGAGTTCTAGAAGCCCCAAATTCGTGAGGAGACCCCATTGTTGAGTGAATTAGAGCTTGGAGAAGGATATTTGGTGCTTTAAGCTTGAAGATTGGAGGCTTGTATCAGGAAGCTTGGGGGGATCAGGAATCTACAGTTGGTTGGGCTCATGCTAAGGGTAAGGAACCATTTCCTTAAGCTATTTTCTTCATGGGTTCATGTGTGGTGGTTGATATGACATCTAAATTGAGATAGAAGCTTGGATCTGAGGATGTTATTTTAGATCTAAGCTTGGGATGGTCTTGTATGTCATAAAGTCCCTGTTAATGAGTGATTGAAGGAGCTATCTTGTCCCAAACCCAAACCCTAGAGTGGAAATGCTTAGATCTCCTTGGATTCACGTAAATTTTGCCACTTTACGTGATGGATGGCCTTAGAAAGGGTAGATCTATGGTTTGGATCATCTGCATGGCTTGGAAAGCCTCGGTATAGATTCAAACCCGATGGTACTCGGCGAGTCACGTGGGTGGACTCGGTGAGTTGTTTGAAGATAAGCTGGAACTCGGCGAGTTGGAAGAACAACTCGGCGAGTTGGATGAAGATGGCCTGGAACTCGACGAGTTGGAAGAACAACTCGGCGAGTAAGTTGAAGATAGCCTTAGACTCGACGGGTCTGTTCTTGGACTCGACGAGTCTTGTCGAAGAGTCCCAATCTTTTCTGGTTGAGCCGTGAATCGGTGAGTCAAGGGGTGACTCGGTGAGTTGTGTGCGAGTAGACTCAGAGTTGTTGAACTCGGCGAGTCTCGGGGTGACTCGGTGAGTTGGGTCGCGGATCAAAGGAAATGTTGAGCATAGGGACTCGGCGAGTCATCGGGTTGACTCGGCGAGTAGAGTCAGTCAAGGGTTCACTTTGACTTTGACCAAGGGTTGACCAGTTGTCTTCCAGGGGTATTTTGGTAATTATTGAGTTCAGTGCTTTGGTGTTGTTCGGTGGAGGAGTTCGTGTCGGAGTTTGGAGCAGCGGGATCTTATCTTTTCAGCCGGCAGTTTCAAGGAGACTTATCCTCACTATATCAGCAGGGTCTAAGGCACCAAGGTCGGGCCTTTATCGGATTGAGATCCGGGTATTTGTTGTTATGTTATTGCTTTGATATGTTTGCATCCTAGTAGCTAGGATGGTATATGTTAGAGACCTAGTTGAGGTCGGTTCCATGATAGGTAGGGTGATGCTATGCTAGTGACCGGTTAGGTCGGAATCCTGGTTAGGATGATGATATGTTATGTGATCTGTTTGATCAGCTTGTTGACTAGGAATGCTTATATGATTGTATGTTTATGTGCACATGGTTGTTTGGACTGGAGTTGGGTTGAGGCAGGTCCTGCTTTGTGCTGTAGGCCAAGATACCCAGGGCGGACCGGTTGTCCCGAAGGCCCAACGAGCGGTCCAGATAGGCTGTAGGCCCCAAGAGGGCGGACCAGACGTGTCGAGGCTCGGAGAGTGGACCAGGCCGACTGAAGGCCCGGTGCGGGCGGACCAGTCATACTGTAGACTCAGAGAGTGGACCAGGTGGATTGAAGGCCCGGTGCGGGCGGACCAATCACACTGCAGACTCGATGTATGTGGCTAGATTCGGAGAGTGGACCAGGTGGATTGAAGGCCCGGTGCGGGCGGACCAATCACACTGCAGACTCGATGTATGTGGCTAGATTCGGAGAGTGGACCAGGTGGATTGAAGGCCCGGTGCGGGCGGACCAATCACACTGCAGACTGTTGGCCGGTGCGGCGGACCAGTCACACAGTAGACCCGAAGTGCATGGTTGTTCTGTGATCGGATATGATATGGCATGTTATGCGTGTATGGTATATGTGGTTGGTATTTTGGGGATATCTCACTAAGCTTTCGGGCTTACAGTTGTGGTTTTATGTTTTTCAGGTTCTTCAGGAGACCATGGCAAGGCGAAGGCATGATCGTACCGCTCCTCATGTTTATGTTGTGATGTGATTCTGGGAATACTCTAAATAAATTGTATTGAAAACCTTTTTGTAATAATTTAATGAAATCTGGTTGTTTCTGAAAAGTTTAAATTGGTTGGAATTTTTTGGTCGTTACATAATCAAACATTGTAACGCCCCGATTATCAGGTAATAATTTATATAAATATTTTTGGGTTTTGGCCCTACTCGACGAGTTGGTTGCCCTACTCGTCGAGTAGCAGTGGGTTGTATCACGAATTAAGTAACCTACTCGGCGAGTCCTTTGTGGGACTCGGCGAGTAGGAGCTGGAAAGTGAAACCCTAAGTTCTGGGGTTTGCACCCCTATTTAAAGAAGCTCAAGCCTCTTTCAGTTCCTTTGCAGCCCCCTTTGCATCTCTAACTTGTGTGTGTGTGTGTGCCCATTGTGTGTTGAAGCTTGAGAGAAGATTTTTGGTGAAAAGTTTGGTGAATCAAGTGATTTAGGCAAGGAGCTGGGAAGAGATCCGATTTCTTCTTCTGTGGACATCTCTTGGGAAGGTAATTAACCATTTCCTTCAATTATTTCAAGTAGACCTCATCTTTGTATGGGTTTTAGGGTTTTAGAAAGGGTATCAAGTTGGTATGGCAACCTACGGGCTAGATCTGAAGTTGTAACTTCAGATCTAGACCCTCCTTGGATTATTCAAGCATAAATTTCCAGCTTTAGTCGAGTTTAAGGTCCCCTTGGTCCATGAACACCCATTAAGAGCTTAGTTTTGGCATTTGGAGCTTGTAAGCCAATGCATGCACGTAAAGTTTGCAACTTTACGTGAAAAGAACGCTTAAGGAAGCTAGATCTACAGTTTGGGATCTTGCCATGACTTATAGTCGTCTGCTTGTTAAAATGACTGAAGGAACTCGGCGAGTCGCAAAGCCGACTCGGCGAGTCATATGAAGATATGCATTAGACCCGACAAGTTGGATGAACAACTCAGCAAGTCAGTTGAAGGAAGCCATGAACTCGACGAGTTTGTTGAACAACTCGGCGAGTTAGATGAAGATGGTCATGAAATTCGACGAGTTGAAGAACAAATCGCGAGTCGTATGAGTTTTAGCCAAGGATATGTTTGCGTGTATACCCTTCGAGTTGCAAGGAGGAAACTCGACGGGTGGCCTTGAGACTTGATCAGGATTCGAAGGAACTCGACGAGTCACCCCGACGACTCGGCGAGTTGGAATGTGCTTCAAAGCCTCGACGAGCAACCGATTGTACTCGGCGAGTTGAGGTCAACATGGACTGTTGACCTTGACCAAGGACTTTGACCTTGATCAGGGATTGACTAGTAGGTTATGGAGTGCCTTATAAGGCTAAGGACTTATGAGTATATTGTGATATGGATATAGGTGGTGGAGCCAGTGACAAGTGATCCGATAGTTGGAGTTAAGTTTCGAGTCGACATCTGTGAGGTGAGTTATCCTCACTATATCGATGGGGTCTACGGCACCAAGGCCGAACCTTTAGTCGTTATTGTTATGGTATGCTACACGTGATATGATCGGTTTGATCGGAATCAGGGTAGGCAGTATGTTATGCTTTTATGATCCGTAGGGATTGGTATGTTAGTGACCTGCTAGGTCAGTGCTCTAGTTACGAGAGAATTCTATGATTGATGATCAATGTGATAGATATGCTTGATGTTTGTATATGCTAGTATAATATATTATGCGCACATTGTTAATTGTTTGTTGGTTGGGTTAAGGCGGTCCTGCTTTGTGTTGAAGGCCAACATACCCTATGAGCGGTCCGGGGAGACTGTAGGCCCACGTGGCGGACCAGTCATGCCGAAGGCTCGGGATAGATTTAGATAGACTGTAGGCCCTGAAGGGCGGACCAGTCAGGCCGATGGCTAAATATGCGGGTTGATTGATTGATTGATTGTTATTGATAGGTTTTTGTCTGTATGGTATTGGTATTTTTGGGGTAGCTCACTAAACCCTCGGGCTTACAGTTTTCAGTTTATTGTTTCAGGAACTTCAGGTGATCGAGGGAAGGCGAAGGCGTGACCGTACCGCTCCTTATCCTTATGATCTATTTTGGGACACTCTGATGATAAATGAATTGGAAATGTTTTGTAAAAATAATTACTATTTGTTTCTTTTGTCAATGTTAAAAGTTTAAATTTGGCGTAAATTTTATGGACGTTACAAGTTGGTATCAGAGCCTTGGTTTGAGTGAATTGGAGGAACACTTGTGTGAATCCAGTCTCAAATCAAGGAGATTTTTGGAAAGTAAAGTTTTAAAATGATTTTCAAGATAAGGATGGAGGATGCAGAGAGTACGATCAGCCGGAGCCTGTAAGTAAGCCCCAAAATACCATACAATTATTTGATATTCTGATATGATTAGAACAGCATGCTAGTGCTAGGCTAGGGGTGTTCAAGAATCGCATGATAGAATTGCCTGATAATATGATGCCTATTAACCTAGGATTCTTGTACATGGAACTAACATCATGACTGTGGATGTTTAGTGTATGCACCACGGTTGTGTGTAGTCAAGATCTTATAGCCTGAGAATGTCTAATTCGACCTTAGTGTAGGATCAGATATTCGAAAGTCTATCAGGTCCAGCGTTATGTGTAGCCAGTGTACACTAGCGCTGCAGGGGTTGATGGAAGTTTCATGGATGTGTGAGTGGTGTGGATCTGCAGGATCGGTTGCGAGAAAGGCGATGTCCCCTATTAGTGAGGGTTGAACGCATAGTAGGTTGAGCATAGTAATAGGGTGTTGTGGTGATACTTGGGACAAATATGGGTAGGTGTGGAAGGTAGTATAGGACCCATAAGCGTAACAAGGAAGTCACAACCCCTAGTGTTTTGGGTTTTAGTCTCCCGACATTATATTGTTTATATGATATATTGGGTGTATTTGTAGAATGGTGGTGACGAGACGCTTTGCTGATGGATCCGGGTCAGGATCTGGGTCAGGATCGGGAACGGGAGATGGAGGGTCAGAGGTGCCGATAGCACCTGAGCCCGTAGTTCAGATTGGGACTGAGGAGCTGGATGCCAGGATCTGGGAGATTCTGCACGACGAGGTCGCTGCGGCTTTTCGAGCGCAGCTGCCAGAGATGTTTGGGTCAATTAAGACCGTGATGATTGAGTATTTTGATGAGCGATATGCAGCTCTAGCAGAGACAATTGCCGTTGCAGCCACCCCAGCTGTAACTGCGATAGGGGTTGGAGGAGGAGACGGCAGGGCTTTCTAGTACCGGGACTTCAATAATACGAAGCCCCCGACATTTGATGGTACACAAGATGCTATTCGGGCTATGAGGTGGTTATCTGACGTGGAGGGATGTTTCTTCACGTGCTCTTGTCCTCCTAACTAGAAGGTCAGATGTGCCCTGAACCTGCTGAGGCTTGGGGTGAAGGACTCGTGGAGACTGACGACAGTTTCATATTCGGATGATCAGCGGACTGCTGTTACCTAGGAGCAGTTTAGGGATATGTTTCGCACCCGCTACGTTCCTCGTGTTGAGCGGGAGCGTCTTGCTCAGGAGTTCTTGACTCTGAGACAGGACGGAGAGTCAGCAATGGAGATTACCCGGATGTTCACGGAGAGGGCTATGTTTTGCTCAGAGTTTGCATCGGAGCAATCTCAGATGACCCGTTCTCTGAGCATTCTCAAGACGGATATACGACAGTTCGTGGCTACACATCGTTGTGATACCCTCCTGGATCTGCAGGAAGCCGCGAGGCGGCGTGAGTTGGAGATAGAGCTGCAGCTGAAGGAGCAGCGTCAGGCACAGGCCCAGTCGCAGCCGACACCTAAGCGGTTTACGACCACTAATACACGATCTGGGGGTCAGCAGAGCCGCACTTGTGGAAAGTGAGGCAGGGTTCATTTAGGAGTTTTTCGAACGGGAGGTGGATGCCACAAATGTGGCAAGGAGGGGCACTATGCCAGGGACTGCCGTCGGTCCGCCCCTCCACCAGACATGAGGATTTGTTACCATTGTCATCAGGTTGGTCATGTGAAGACCAACTGTCCACAACTTGCCGCTAAGTCGCCACAGGGATCTACTCCAGTTGCTGGGAAGATTGGTGATGGGAGGCTAGTTAAAGTGGAGCCTCCGAAGGCTGAGGGACGCGCCTTCCAGCTTACGGCCGAAGAGGCCAAGACCGCATCGGATGTGGTTGCTGGTACGTTTCTATTCTCTTTCTCCATTTATTGTATTGTGTTATACTTATTGATTGTACTTGTAATTAGGTACGTTGTTAGTAAATTCTTTACCTGCTTTGGTTCTATTTGACTCGGGGGCGAGTCAATCGTTCGTATCTCAGGCTTTTAGTAGAGGGTTCAGTGTGCCGATGGATGATCTCGAGTGCCCATTGCGGGTCTCGATCGCCAGCGAGCACGAAGTTTCCGCTTCTTCGGTCTATCGGGGATGTGAGTTGGAGATTTTCGGGGTGTCCTTCCCGATAGACTTGATTCCTATTCCCATGGGGGATGTATGCGTGATTATAGGGATGGATTGGCTCAGCCGTTTTGGCGCCATGATTGACTGTGAGAAGGAGCGGGTGGTAGTTCGAACCCCAAGTGGGGGAGAACTTGTAGTGTATGGAGAGGGCACCAGGTTGGGATCAGGGTTCTACTCGGCAGCTAGGGCCCGACAGTATATTCAGCACGGGTGTGCCGGTTATTTGTCATATGTTATAGATACACGGGATAGGGAGCAACTCTTTGTTTCAGAGGTCCCGGTGGTGCGAGAGTTTCCTGATGTGTTTCCGGAGGAGTTACCCGGAGTGCCTCCGGAAAGGCAGGTTGAGTTCAGGATTGATCTAGTGCTAGGTGCAGCCCCTATCGCCATGGTGCCCTACCGTTTGGCACCGCCTGAGATGCAGGAATTGTCATCTCAGTTGCAGGAACTGCTGGGTAAGCAGTTTATTCGTCTTAGTAGTTCGCCCTGGGGAGCGCCGATCCTTTTTGTCAGGAAGAAGGACGGTTCGCACAGGATGTGCATTGACTATAGGGAGTTGAACAAATTGACGGTGAAGAACCGTTACCCACTCCCGAGGATAGACGATCTGTTCGATCAGTTGCAGGGTGCATCTTGGTTTTCCAAGATTGATTTGAGATCAGGATATCATTAGGTCAGGGTGAGGGAGGAAGATGTGGAGAAGACCGTGTTTCGAACTCGTTATGGTCATTACGAATTCGTGGTGATTCCGTTTGGGCTCACCAACGCACAGACAGTGTTCATGGATTTGATGAACTGGGTCTGCAGACCGATGCTCGACCGCTCGGTCATTGTGTTCATATATGACATCTTGGTGTATTCCAAGACCCAGGAGCAACATGAGGAGCATCTCAGGGAGCTGCTGGAAGTTTTCAGGCGAGAACAGCTATACGCCAAGTTCTCGAAATGCGAGTTTTGGTTACGAGAGGTCCAGTTCCTCGGACATCTCGTTAACCAAGAAGGGATTCTGGTCGATCCGGCCAAGGTGGAGGCAGTTATGCAGTGGGAGGTTCCGAAATCCCCCTCAGACATCAGGAGTTTCTTGGGTTTAGCAGGGTATTATCGGAGATTTATTCGTGACTTCTTCAAGATTTCCGTACCCCTCACTCGTCTAACGAGGAAAGGGGTGGATTTCCGGTGGGGCCCGGAGCAGTAGAGGTCCTTTGAGACCCTGCGGCAGTGTTTATGCGAGTCACTAGTGCTGACACTCCCCGAGGAAGTAGAGGATTTTGTAGTATTTTGTACTATTTTGTGATGCATCCATCATGAGCTTGGGGGCACTCCTCGTGCAGAGGGGACGAGTGGTAGCCTATGTGTCGCGGCAGCTGAAGCCGCATGAGACTCGGTATCCGACGCACAATCTGGAGTTGGGGGCGGTGGTCTTCGCTCTCAAGATTTGGAGGCACTACCTGTACGGAGTGCGTTGTACGATATACACAGACCACAAGAGTTTGGGGCACATCATGGACCAACCAAACCTGAACATGAGACAGCACAGGTGGCTGGATGTGGTCAAGGACTATGATTGTGAGATCCTTTACCATCCTGGTAAGGCAAACGTGATTGCGGATGCTTTGAGCCGCAAGTCTGCTGTGTCGTCTACCCATCCAGATGTATGAGGATAGCGGTGGATTCCCCACTGGTGGGTTTCGTCAGAGATGCTCAGATCGAGGGTATGAAACTAGAAAACTGGAAGTTGGAAAGAATTAACGGCAAAAGCGCCCGGTTTGTTCAGGATAGCCGCGGGCTATTGACCCGATACGGGCGGGTTTGGGTTCCAATGACCGGAGGAGTTAGGCAGACAGTGATGGAGGAGGCTCATAAGTCTCGTTTTTCTATTCACCCGGGGGCCACCAAGATGTACTGTGATTTGAGTTCGAGTTATTGGTGGCCTGGCATGAAGCGAGATATCGCTTGGTACGTCGAGAGGTGCTTGACCTGTAGGATGGTCAAGGCCGAGCACCAGGGGCCGCATGGTAAGTTGCAGCCTCTGGAGATTCCCATGTGGAAATGGGAACGGATCGCGATGGATTTCATCACAAAGTTGCCAAGGACAGCAAAGGGATTCGATGTTATATGGGTCATCGTGGACCGATTGACCAAAAGTGCTCACTTCCTAGCCATTCGGGAGAGTTCGTCGGTAGAAAAGTTGGCCGACCTGTACATCCGCGAGATTGTCTCTCGCATCGGAGTCCCGGTTTCCATTGTTTCGGATCGGGACATCAGGTTTACTTCACGATTTTGGCAGAAGTTCCACGAGGAATTGGGTACAAGGTTGCATTTCAGCACGACGTTCAATCCACAGACTGATGGGCAGAGTGAGCGGACCATACAAACCCTCAAGGATATGTTGAGGGCATGTGTCATCGATTTCAGTGGGAGTTAGGATTCCCACCTACCGCTTATGGAGTTCGCCTACAACAACAACTACCATTCAAGTATTGGCGCCCCGCCTTTCGAGCTATTGTATGGGTGAAAGTGTAGGACGTCGGTCTGTTGGGGCGAGGTTAGGCACAAGGTGATGGGTCGGACAGAGCTAGTTCTGCAAACTACCGAAATGATACAGCAAATTAGGCATCGATTGCACACCGCTGACAGCCGGCAGAAAAGTTATGCCGACCGGCGCCAATCTAAGTTGGAATTTTAGGTGGGTGACATGGTTCTCCTGAAGGTCTCACCCTGGAAGGGTGTGATCCGCTTCAGGAAAAGGGGAAAGTTGGGTCCCCGCTATATTGGGCCGTTCAGGATTGTTGCCAGGGTGAGCAAGGTGGCTTATAGGTTAGAGCTCCCGGAAGAGCTTAGCCGGATCCAGAACACATTTCATGTTTCGCAATTGCGAAAGTGAGTCATGGAACAGGAGGCAGTGGTGTCGTTGTATGATATCCAGGTTGACGAATGCATGAACTATGTGGAAAGGCCTGTGGCAATTTTGGAAAGGAAGAAGAAGATTCTGCGGAACAAGGAAATACCTTTGGTAAAGGTACAACGGGAACATAGGAAGGGATCCGAGTGGACGTGGGAGCCGGAAGTGGAGATGCGTGAGCATTATTCGGCGTTGTTTATCCCAACGGACTTCGAGGACGAAGTCTAGTTCAAGTGGGGGAGAGTTGTAATGCCCCGATTCTCAGGTAATAATTTAAATAAATATTTTTGGGTTTTGGCCCTACTCGACGAGTTGGGTGCCCTACTCGTCGAGTAGCAGCGGGTTGGATCGCGAATTAAGTAACCTACTCGGCGAGTCCTTTATGGGACTCGGCATGTAGGAGCTGGAAAGTGAAAACCTAAGTTCTGGGGTTTGCACCAGTTTTTAAAAAAGCTCAAGCCTCTTTCAATTCCTTTGCAGCCCCCTTTGCATCTCTAACTTGTGTGTGTGTGTGTGTGCCCATTGTGTGTTGAAGCTTGAGAGAAGATTTTTGGTGAAAAAGTTTGGTGAATCAAGTGATTTAGGCAAGGAGCTGGGAAGAGATCTGATTTCTTCTTCTGTGGACATCTCTTGGGAAGGTAATTAACCATTTCCCTCAATTATTTCAAGTAGACCTCATCTTTGTATGGGTTTTAGGGTTTTAGAAAGGGTATCAAGTTGGTATGGCAACCTATGGGCTAGATCTGAAGTTGTAACTTCAGATCTGGACCCTCCTTGGATTATTCAAGCATAAATTTCCAGCTTTAGTCGAGTTTAAGGTCCCCTTGGTCCATGAACACCCATTAAGAGCTTGGTTTTGGCATTTGGAGCTTGTAAGCCAATGCATGCACGTAAAGTTTGTAACTTTACGTGATAAGAACGCTTAAGGAAGCTAGATCTACAATTTGGGACCTTGCCATGACTTATAGTCGTCTGCTTGTTAAAATGACTGAAGGAACTCGGCGAGTCGCAAAGCCGACTCGGCGAGTCATATGAAGATATGCATTAGACCCGACGAGTTGGATGAACAACTTGGCAAGTCAGTTGAAGGAAGCCATGAACTCGACGAGTTTGTTGAACAACTCGGCGAGTTAGATGAAGATGGTCATGAAATTCGACGAGTTGAAGAACAAATCGCGAGTCGTATGAGTTTTAGCCAAGGATATGTTTGCGTGTATACCCTTCGAGTTGTAAGGAGGAAACTCGACGGGTGGCCTTGAGACTTGATCAGGATTCGAAGGAACTCGACGAGTCACCCCGACGACTCGGCGAGTTGGAATGTGCTTCAAAGCCTCGACGAGCAACCGATTGTACTCGGCGAGTTGAGGTCAACATGGACTGTTGACCTTGACCAAGGACTTTGACCTTGATCAGGGATTGACTAGTAGGTTATGGAGTGCCTTATAAGGCCAAGGACTTATGAGTGTATTGTGCTATGGATATAGGTGGTGGAGCCAGTGACAAGTGATCCGATAGTTGGAGTTAAGTTTCGAGTCGACATCTGTGAGGTGAGTTATCCTCACTATATTGATGGGGTCTACGGCACCAAGGCCGAACCTTTAGTCGTTATTGTTATGGTATGCTACACGTGATATGATCGGTTTGATCGGAATCAGGGTAGGCAGTATGTTATGCTTTTATGATCCGTAGGGATTGGTATGTTAGTGACCTGCTAGGTCAGTGCTCTAGTTACGAGAGAATTCTATGATTGATGATCAATGTGATAGATATGCTTGATGTTTGTATATGCTAGTATAATATATTATGCGCACATTGTTAATTGTTTGTTGGTTAGGTTAAGGCGGTCCTGCTTTGTGTTGAAGGCCAACATACCCTATGAGCGGTCCGGGGATACTGTAGGCCCACGTGGTGGACCAGTCATGCCGAAGGCTCGGGATAGATTTAGATAGACTGTAGGCCCTGAAGGGCGGACCAGTCAGGCCGATGGCTAAATATGCGGGTTGATTGATTGATTAATTGATTGTTATTGATAGGTTTTTGTCTGTATGGTATTGGTATTTTTGGGGTAGCTCACTAAACCCTCGGGCTTACAGTTTTCAGTTTATTGTTTTAGGTACTTCAGGTGATCGAGGGAAGGCGAAGGCGTGACCGTACCGCTCCTTATCCTTATGATCTATTTTGGGACACTCTGATGATAAATGAATTGGAAATGTTTTGTAAAAATAATTACAATTTGTTTCTTTTGTCAATGTTAAAAGTTTAAATTTGGCGTAAATTTTATGGACGTTACAAACATTGTTTCCAAAACAATACCATAAAAATTAGAGTATCAATATCATATCTCAAAACATAAATCAGGAGGAGGATGTGTACAATCACGCTTTCACTCTGTCATGATCATCTGAAATACCTGAAAACATTTAAATCCACGACTTCATGCCACAGCTTAGTGATTTCCCCCAAATTACCTCACATAATAATACACATACAAAGCATGCACATATGAGCCTATAGTCTGCTTGGACCACCTCGCAAGGCCTACAGGATGCGTGTACCGTTCTACCAAGCCTACAATCTATTGGACCGCCTCGCAAGACCTGCAATAGTTGGACTACTCCATTGGTCATATAGTCTGACTGGACCGCCTCGCAAGGGCTATATTATACTAGATTGCCCCGGTATCTTGGCCTACAACACAAAGCAGAACCACCTCAAGCCAACAACAACATGTCAACATCTGTATATAAACAAACAAACAGACAATTGTCAACAATACATGTAATCATAACAGATCTACCAATCAAACATATCACTAGAGCATACCAACATCCTACACACAAGAACACATATTACAATACAAAGTATAATGAGAAAACTCACCTCACAGTCTAGCAGATAAAAACACAGCTCTCGCAAATCCAAAAAATGGTACTACAGGTTACTTATACCACAATCTGGGACCAATTCTGAAACTAGAGCCCAAAACCCTGAAATTGACCCTAATTCAAACTTCGTTAAAAGTTCAACGATCAAAGTCAAAGTCAACAATAAAAAGTCTCTCAGTCAGCCATCGTGGCCATGCTTTTGCCACATCGTGGCGGCCTCTAGACAAAACAGTTGTGGAGGCTAATTCTCTACGTTGTGGGAACTTGTAACGCCCATATTTTTCTACCAAGGTACACCAAATAGTTATAAAACAAATCATTAAAAAGTTTTATAAATAATCTTAGTGTACAATGGCACTCTGGCATACAAGAAGTTATCACAAATATCTTGTTGGTGCCTGGTAGCAAGCACATGATCTAGCTGGGCATCACAATAAATCTACCTACAAAACATATCATCACAAAAACATAAGCCTCACGTCTCAGTGAGTAACAACTACTAGAATATAATCAAATAAATCAAAAATCATAAAAATAATGTAAATCATGTATATTCCAGATAATTGTCACATATGTAATCATTTCATCACATGATTCATTTCTTCAGTAGTAATCTATCTATCAAATACCTGTCCAATCAATAATCAATATCTCACTCATATTAACTCTCTTGCTCATTGAACAATATATCAAATGTGTTATATCTCCCAATCAAATATATCTACCGATCAAATATTAATATATTAGTATAATCCAATCTCTCATCTAAAATCTATTTATTAACATTTCCTCAATCTCTCAATCAACGATTAATATTCTAAATAATACTCAATTATATAATAGCCATCACAATTATCACAACTCCAGATATTAGAGTAGTGTTATTCACCTGGTAAGTCGGCAGGCTTATTAAAGTCTCAGTTTTACTCTTCCACTATTTATCAGCTCGTCACAGGGTAACACATGTTATTAAATAATAAGTCCCGTAGAATATGTCCAGACTCACTAATAATTATAATAGGCTTAACCCTTAAGCCCATAGCTAAATCTCTCACATCGGGTATTTCTCGGTCAATAGGGTTTATAACCCTTGTCAACCAAACATGATATTAATCATAATATTTTCTCACTAATCTCACCAACAGGTTCATAACAACTCCATATCACGAATACTCGTAACATATACTTGGGTCTAAAAATTCCCAAAATCTGTCACATATAATAATTACATAATAACAGGGTAAAGATACCTCCACGGTCTCGTAACTCAGCCCGTATCTCACGTATATCGGTATAACTCCACCAATATAATATGACGTAGACGACTCCCGAGTATCATCTCTGCTCAAATGTGTCAAAATCCTCCAAATGACATAAAAAAGCACATATTTATAATATGTGTTGGTCACGTCATGACTATATAGGTGTCACGTCGTGACAACCTGTTAAACCCGGTTTTGCCACGTGTCACACTCTCCATCCACGTGTCTCGCCGACTCATCACATTTCACATCGTGACACACTTATTGTAACATCGTGACAAGCATTATTTCACGTCGTGATTGTAAAAGGTTGACCTTTGACTTGAATCCATCGACTTTCTCATAATAGCATCCTACTTTCATGTCAACTACATATACCAATAACTTTTTCATACAGACTCTGTTTTCTGCAAACTTTATATCTATGAAATCCTCATCTCACGAACTACAATATTCTTCAATAATATTTTAATAATTAACATTTCTAAAAAAAATCAACTCAAGGCTTTATCTCATTTACTCAACTAATAATATCTATATTTCGTAAAATAACATATGTTACGAAAAATCGGGTGTTACAATACTTCCCCCCTTCGAAAGATTTCGTCCTTGGAACATCTTGAAATAACATTCTACTAATGTAGGGTAAGCTAAATATTTGTATCACATATATCTCATTATATTCTCTTACGGTACTTTTATATTATCTAATCTCATACTTTTATTCCTATATGAATCTCAGATTTTCTCATCTGATCTCATAATTGTTCAAGGCTCATACGCTTCTCATCTCATTTCTCTACTCTTTTACAGATTCTAAATAGAATTATTATATAACTCTTATTGTCTCATGTCTTCTGTAAGTATAAGCAACTTACATAATTTCTAATATATATATTTAGACACTTTATGTAGCTTTAATTAACATTTCTTTCATCAAACTCCTCAATGGCGATCGACTTTAATTGGTAGGGAAAAAGGTCCTGATAATTACAAATCAATACTTATTATTAATATATATATATATATATATATATATATATATATATATATATGTGTGTGTGTGTGTATGTGTGTGTGTATGTCTGTGTGTGTGTGTATATATATATATATATATATATATATATATATTACACAATCAACTAAATCAGTCACTATAATCAATCACTTAGGTCAATCACTCAAATCGGTTACTTTGATCAATTTATGTAATTGCTAATGGTATGCATCATAATCATACATAATGCCACAATCATAATATCTTATTTTTCCTTGTAATCAAACCTTTTTGTTTATCAACTCGTAACATTTAACCCAATATCACATCACAACGTCAGCACATGACTTTCCAATAAATATCGAATAACAATGTCAGCACATGAAAAATCAATGAATAACAACAGTGTCATCCAGTGCAATATTAACAAATAGCGACAGTGCCAGACCGTGGCACATCAACAAATAGCACAATCTCATTCTTAAGGAATGTCAATCTCATATCTCAATCTCATTCCCGAAGGAATATCAATCTCATATCTGATCTAATCATCTCTAATATCGATCAAAAGTTCTTATTGTAATTTCTCACATCATATCAACTTTAGGAGTTATATCCTTACTCCAAATCATACTCCCATACTTCATCTTAGTCTACCTCGTTATTCTCTAAATTATAATAATTAATATTAAGAAATATGCTTTTATTCCATGATTACCATCCTTGTCATTATCAATAAGCCTTCCACATAACATATATTAACTTGACATTCAACAAATCAATATATCATATCTTCGAATATTGTTACGGATTCATAACTATGACATCCCCAATTTCACGGCAAGAAAAGACCAATTTAATTTATGCTTTTAAAGTAAAATCAGAGTAATCCTTTGATTAAAAGAGTTGCGGAATATGTTCCCAAAACAAAATATGATAAGAATTTATCAAAGCATTTCTTAAAGAAATGTATTTTTCATTATAAAGCAAAATCTCGGGATGTCATGTTCCGATAACAAACCAAAAGCATAAACAGTACAAAATAGACCTTACAACAGTTAGTTACAACTACTGGTCTATAATCTAAAATATATTGAAAAGTCATCCAACTTATGCTCTCGTGCCACTACCTGTAATACAAAGAAAAACTGAGTGGGTCAGGCTTGGGAGCCTGGTGAGCATATAGGGTTTTCAACCCAGAATAAATAATTATATTAAGTTTATCAACCAACAATAACCCGATTACCATTTCCCGTTATCCTCACTTTACGTCCCAAAAACAACTATCATTAGGGACCTAGTATAATGACTTTCATCGGAACGAACACTATTTCGAAAGGGTTTCCTCCACAATAAATGTCCTACAGGAAACCATGAGGGGGATAGAGTACACCGGTGAACACATCGTTCACAAACACATACATGTTGCGAACCTGCCAGCCTTCCACTGGACTGTCTAGAAAGAGTCCGTGGTCGTCATCCATACTCCGCTATATGACCAGGTCAACAAAAACATCGAGGCCTCTCATCATTATATTTTGTCACACAACAACTATCTACCCATATTCTGTAATGCCCGTAGATCCGGGCTAGTCAATTTACAGATAATAGGGGTCGAAAACGGCTTTTCGACAAAAGATTATTTAGAATAAATAATCTTAACCAAGTTTTATAATATGTCTCAAGGGTTCCATACATATAAAGAATGTCGAAATCCGAGTTATAACGAAGAAGTTATGGCCCGTCGAAGTTTTACGGCAAAACCGGCACGGCACCGGGAGACATAAATAGTGAATTTTTGATAAAGGAATTTTTAGCCTTATCGATCCAAATAAAAGTTGTAGTATATGTTAAACCGAGAACATACAAAAAAAGAACGCCCAAATCTGACTTCGTATGAGGAAGTTATGAATTTTCTAAGATTTGGCATAGCAGTGCACGACCCGAAACTCGAATTTTAGTTCGAGCAGTTTTTGGCCTACACAACCTAAATGATAATTGAATATCTCATTAATAGGAACTCAACGGTAAAAAGACAGACGAACAGAGTCTGTATGTAGAAGTTATAAATTTTACGCGGATATTTAACAGTATAATCTCCTCGTACTGTTAAATTTAAGATCGCTCGAGAATTAGCCGATGGAGTCAAAATGAAAGTTGTAGATCTTATTTTTACCTACGAGTGGATATAAACAACCTCAAAAACAGAGGTCGTATGTGAAAGTTACGGATTTTAGAAGTCGGAAGTGTGTTGTGCGAAAATGGGTGATGTGGCACAATCTTGGCCATTGCTTTCTCCCCAAGTCTTTCCACTAGATGGTGACATGTAGCACCAAGTTCAGCCATTTTCACCCTATAAATAGAACCTCTCCCACCCTCATTTTCCTCATACCTTTCCCATTTTTCTTCTCTTTACTCTCTCTCTAGAACCTCTCTCTAGCCCCGAAACCCCCCCGAAAAGGCTAGGGAACCTCCCTAGCACGAGGCGGAAGCCCCGGAGTGCTTGACGGCTCCGAGAAGAAGAGCTTTTCGGCTCAAGAACACTGCTCCAAGCAAAGCCCGGTTTTCTATAAAACTTGTTGTAAGTGAGCTACGCCTACGCTATTTTTAATATAGTTTTATTTAATTATAATAACGTTATTAGGAACTTATAATAAGTACTTGGGCTATTATTAAGAGTTATATAAGTATTGTTTAATGCTTATATAATAGTAATAATAGCTAGAATATTAATTAGTCTCGACAAATATTAAACTAAACTCTAGTGGTAATAATATTAGGTTTCGTCGAAGGTAATTATTTTTAAGAAGCGAAGCGCTGTCTGAGTTCGGAATCACAACCTTTTCAAGTGAGTGCATAGTCCCTTTCATGAACATGATTTTAATACAAGTATCGATTAAAGTATTAAATATATGTTTATGTGAGAATTATTTGATGTTGCCTGAGATACTTGTTAAAGAACATACTTGATTATATATGTTGTTTTAGGATAAAGAGTAAACCTAAATTAATTATGAGGACTATTGGGTAGTGTTTTCTTACGAGAACGAGTGAATTATATTCAGAGAATAAAACCTTAGTATACGTCATTGATCTGGGAGCATGGCTTAGACATAGTCATTGTCCCTAGTCCGAGAGTATGCATTAGGCATAATCATTCATCATTAATCCGAGAGAATGGATTAGTCATTCGTCCCTAGTCCGAGAGTATGGATTAGGTAAAGTCGTTCATTTCTGATCCGGGAGTATGGATTAGGTAAAACGGCTAATCTTAGGTCCGAGAGTATGGATAGTCTCGTTGTGAGGATCGACAGGGTTGGATAAGAGTTGTTTATATATATATGGTGAAATTGTATATTTTGTGAGTTTTAAACTGTATATATGGTATAAAATTGTGGGATTGAAATCCCTATGTACTCACCAGGTTTCCCAACCTGACTCACTCAGTTTATTTATATCACAGGTGTTGATATGAAGTCACATTACACTAAGATATTAAGGAGATATAAATCACTAGTGATAATGAATGTAAGTTCTTTTTATGCTTATGTTTCTGTATTGACGATGACATCCCAAATGTTTTAAAATGAATAAAAATACTTTTCTTCGGAAGTGCTTTGATAACGTATTTATCATGTTTTGCTGGGAACAAATTCCGCAACATTTTTATTAAAAGAGGTACTCTGATTTTTATAAAGCATAAACAAAATCGGTCTTTTCTGGCCGTGAAAATGAGGATGTCACATATTCTACCCAACATATTTGTAGATAATATATATATATATATATATATATATATATATATATATATATATGTGTGTGTGTGTGTGTGTGTGTGTGTGTGTATTTATATACAACTTAAAACCTGTATAAAACGTCCATTCCACACTTATTTCAAATAAACAAATAATATATAAACACATAACACGTATTTTATGGAGAATACTTCGTATCTACATGTTAAAGAAAATGATTATTCACTCACTTGATAAGACAATGATCGGACAACACTACGGCTCTTAAAGTATTATTCCTTGATGAAACTGGGCTTCTCGCGGGCACAGTTTCGGCTCGAAAACCCTTTTTCTTGGGATCTTCGGGGCGTTGGGACTTGCTTTGGGTGTCGGGATGATACCAGGACTTTGGGAGTGTTTTAAGATGGCTAGAGAGGGTATAGAGAGTGAGAGAGAGAGAGAGAGTGTGAATTAGCAACCTAAATCGGCTGGCCTCGCTTTCTATTTATAGGTTGAGATTTCACTATTCACGTCGTGAACCACAAGTGTTCACATCGTGAATTTGGTCATGATCAGTTCCTAGACTCGACATCTGACTCCTAGCCCTGGACGGTATCAATCAATGGTTCACGTTGTGAAGCTCCTGTTCACAACGTGAATCCTGACACAGGTTGAAGTTCGTGCCTCGAACTTCATAAATTCATATCTTTCACATACGAGCTTCGTTTTTGACGTTCTTTATATCCATGCGTAGGTGAGATTATGCTCTACAACTTTCGTTTAGACTCCGTTGGCTGGTTTTGACTTTATTTTTAATATTATATTTTTAGTAGGCCAAGACAGGATAAAGTGCATTAATAATACATAACTTCTTCATCTGACGTCTGTTTTCATATGTCTTTTTACTGTTGAACTACTATTAACGAGATATTTGATTCTCGTTTAGATTGTTTACGCTGAAAATCACTTGATCTTATATATGAACTTTGGCCTGCATACTGCTAAGATGAAACTTTAGAAAAATCATAACTTCTTCATACGAAGTCAGATTTTGGACATTCTTTTTATGCACACTCTTGGTTTAATGTATTCTACGACTTTCGTTTAGATCACTAAGGCTAAAAATCGCTCCACCGTAAACTCACTATTCACGTCGCGCTATATCGTGTCGGTTCTGTCGCGAAACTTCAATAGGTCATAACTTCTTCGTTATAACTCGGATTTCGTCATTCTATATACCCAAAATCCTTGTCAAGACTACTACCTCTTTATGTATAGATATTGGGTTAATCTAACATTTTATTTTAACACTTATTTTTATCCTTAATTCAATTAAGTCAAACAATTATCCATAAAACACATAATACTTAAGTAATACAATTTTTATTATTTAAAAGTGGGTTATAAAGGTCAACCTACACTATTACATCATCATTAATGCCTAGCCTAGAAACATGGGCGTTACAATAACTCATCCGATTTAATCACTCAGGTCGTTCAAACAGTTTTCTCAAGTTAATCCCTCATATTACTTAAATCAGTGATTAATTAATCATTCAAAATTGTCACTAAGTTTTCTTATTAATTACTCTAATTGTTATTAATCACTCTGATCAAAATTAATTGCTGAGATTATTTACTCAAATCTATTGATTTACAACTCTAATAAGCATTGATTTCTCTGATCAATCACATGGATCGCTCACCTAGTTTAATCAAATCAGTCACTCAAATTAATTGCATCAATCGATCATATTAATATTTTTCACTCAAATCAATTTCTCAAATCACTCAATTTAATATTGTCTACTCAGATTAATTACTCGGATCAATATCATTTACTCAAACCAATAACTCGATTCGGTCATAATATATCTTATATTAGGATTAGGTCTCGTCACCTCTCAGAGACTCAATCACAAAATATCATCTACATTTAAGTCAAATCGTTTACATGTATGTCAAATCGTCTACATGTATGTCGAATCATGTACATGATATAATCATGTAAGTCTATGATCTTTAATCAAAATTCTCATTTTGTAAGATCCAATCACCTCTCATGGATCTTTGTGTAAATCATATGATCTTGAGTAAAAGTTTTCATTTCTCAAATCCTATTTCATCTATATTCTCTGTCTCTTTCTCTTGATCTCTCTCTCATTCTGTTTTTGTCTCTTTCTATCTCTATTCTAACTCATTCATCATCCTTCTCTTTCATGAGCCTCAAAATCTCTTTCAAAAGTTTTCTACATCTTATCTCTTTCATAATATTAATCTTGATTACATTATCTCGTTTTAAGAGTAATACTATCACTCCGCCTCATACTCTCATACTCTATCTAATCTCACGCTCTAACATCTCTTTTAAATCTGAGTCCTTTGATTCGGAACTCTTATATTATCTCAACTTTAAAAGCTATAGAAACACTCTAGTTTAATACTCCCACTTTTTATACACTATTGACTCTATAAATATAGTTAAATATATTTTAACTCATCTTATATCTCGTTATAATAAATTTCTTGTCGCCTCGCAATTCAACATCATATAGTAATCTAATTTTATTTTATTTTATTTTTTTATCTGTGTCATGGGGAACTCTCTTCACGTCGCAGCTACTCAGAATAAATCATCTACTAAATCTTCATGGCTACGTCGTGTCATGATCTCTACCTCGCCACGTCGTGAGCTTACACTCGTCAGGTTGTAAGCTTCACAAATCAACTATAGCATCATACTTTAATGCTCACGTCGTGAGGGTCAAAGTATATTACTGTTTCTTGATTTGACGCACCTCGTATTTGCTGTGAATCTCGCAGTCATACATCACATCTCCCTCTAAAGTACTCCACGACATTATTTTATACGGAAATAATAAATTATACATAAATATATTTATTTTCCTCAAGGTTATCTAAATGTCTAATAGCCAATCAACTCTTAATCATCAAATAAAAACAATTTATCTAACACATTTATCAAATCAACCAAATATCATGTCTACACTTAAGGTTTAAGTTTAAGAATCTATTATAAGAACCTAATTCACTTAAACCTCGGCTCTGATACCAAATTGTAACACCCGGATTTTTCTACCAAGGTACACCCAAATTTATAAAAAAAATATTTTAAAAGTTTTATAAATAATCTTAGTGTACAATGGTAGTCTGGCATACAAGAAGTTATCATAAAGATCATGCAGGCAGCAAGCACGGGATCGAGCCGGACGTCACAATAAATCTACATGCAAAACAAATCATCACAAAAACATAAGTCTCATGGCTTAGTGAATAACTACTACTAGAATATAATCAAATAAATCATAAATCATAAAAAAATGTAAATAATGTATATTCCACATAATTGTCACATACGTAATCATTTCATCAAAGGATTCATTTCTTCAGTAATAATCTATCTATCAAAATACTTGTCCAATGAATAATTAGTATCTCACTCATATTAAATCTCATGCTCATTGACTAATGACCAATATATCAAATGTGTTATATCTCCTAATCATAAATATATATCGATCAAATATTAATCTATTAATATATTCCAATCTCTTATTTATAATCTATTTCTCAACATTTCCTTAATCTCTCAATCAACGATTAATATTCTAAATAATACTCAATTATATAATAAGCATCACAATTATCACAACTGTGGATATTAGAGTAGTGTTACTCACCTGGTAAGTCGACATGCTTATTCAAGTCTCAGTTTTAGTCTTCCATTATTTTCCAACTCATCACACGATAACACCTGATATTAAATAGTAAGTCCCTCAGAATCTTTCCAGACTCACTAATAATTATAATAGGCTTAACCCGTAAGCCCATGGCTAAATCTCTGATATCCGGTATTTCTCAGGCAATAAGGTTTATAACCCTTGTCAACCAAACATGATATTAATCATAATATTTTCTCACTAATCTCACCAAAAGGTTCGTAACAACTCCATATCACGAATGCTTGTAACAAATACTCAGGGTAAAGATACCTCCACAATCTCGTAACTCAGCCCGTATCTCATGTATATCGGTATAACTCCACCAATATAATATCACGTAGGTGACTCCCAGGCAAATCTCTGCTCATATGAGTCAAAATCCTCCAAATGATACACAAAACACACATATTTATAATGTGTGTTGGCACGTCGTGACCAAATTGATGTCACGTCGTAACAACCTGTTAAACCCTGGTTTCGCCATGTGTCGCACTCTATAGCGACGTGTTTTATCAACTCATCACATTTCACGTCGTGACACATTTATTGTGTAACGACCTAAAAATCAAGGGTAAAAGTTATATTTTTATCATAGTCAAAACATATATATCATTTAATACAGACATTCTAAAAACATCGTTAATTAAAACATTTATCAGAGTTCGTCCCAAAATTATATATTGCGGAACACGGGTGTGCACTGTGATCAAGTCGGGCCTTTCCTTCCCAAACCAATGATACCTGAAACCATAAACAACAACTGTATGCACGAAGCTTAGTGAGTTCCCCATACCATACCCCACACAATCCACATAATTACATAATCCATATTACCTATATCAGTTACATATCCACATAAGCCATATCAATCACATAAGCCATGCATATAATCATATAAGGAAGTCGTGGAAAACCTCCAAGGTCTTACTCCGGGTGCCATAGGAACCCCCTCATGGTCCTAGACCACTTCCATGGGAACCCCCACATGGTCTTCCGTATGTGCCAATAAAACCACACATACAAACATATGAGCTAAACATGAAAACATATAAGGATACCCTGGAAACACTCCAAGGTCTTACACTAGGTGCCTCGGGAAGCCCCCGAGATCTTAGCCCAAGGATGCCCTGGAAACCCTCCAAGGATTTACACACAAGTTCCATGGGAACTCCCATATGGTCTTTGCCTGGAATGCCATGGAAACCCCCTCAGGGTCTGATATCCAACTGCCTTGGGAACCCTCCGAGGTCTTCCATGCAAGCAACACAAAGTCAACTAGCACACCGCATATCATAGAAATATTTAGCATACCACATATCACATAATATCTGGCATATCATATAAAACATATAACTAATTGCCATGGGAACCCCCATATGGTCTTAGTCTACTACCTCCGGAGCCCCCCAAGGTCTTTCTTGCAAATGTTATACTAACATAAGACATAATCAACTAGAATATCAGATATCATAAAATGGGCCGGCCTTGGTATGGTGAGGAGACTCATCTCGAATGTAGAAGCTTCTCAAATGACATCCTTAGTTGTTGCCCTGCCGACTTCCCGAGCTATCAATACCAATTAATATATCCAATCAACAATTGGGTTTCATACTATAATCCCTAATCCATACATACGGTAAGATGACCATTCTACCCTTGGCCTAGTATGATCCAAGACTGAGGCCTAAGTCCAAACAAAAGCCCAAGACTATAATATCCATAAATCCTTCAATTGGCCTAATTTGTGATGGCCCAATACCAAAAATGCCTAAAATACGGAATGGTCAACCCTAGTCAACTCCTGGTCAAAGTTAAAGTCAACAGTCAAGGTCAACAGTCCATGTTGACCTCAACTCGTCGAGGGAATCCAACGACTCATCGAGTTAACTTAACAATTCATCAACTCGCCGAGTTACCTATGTAACTCATTGAGTTCCTCCCGAGTCCATTGCACTGAATCCCAAGTCAATTCGCCGAGTCACCTAAGTGACTCGTCGAGTTCATCAGATGTCCAGAAGACCAAAAGTTCATGCAGGCCAAAACTCTAATCCTTCACTTCACTCATTCAAAATCTCGAAAACAGGTAAACCCTACCTGACTTGTCGAGTCGACTAAGGGACTCGATGAGTTCCTTCAGTCCCTTTTTGTGTTCACTCCTTTCAAGTGGGATCCAAGGTCCCAAACTTCAGACCCAATCCCCTAGGGTTAAGATACCATGTAAAGTTGCTAACTTTACGTCCATGCAAGACATTAAAGGCTATAAACACTTAACTGAAGCTTGTCAAGGGAGCTAGAGCATGAAGGAGGTCCAAGACTTGATAAAGTTGGCAACTTTAAGTCCCCAAAGGCGTTGAGATGTCTAGATCTAAAGCCATATCTTCATGTCATGCTCACAACCAAGAATGGTGCCAAATTAGGCTAATAATGGCCATAAACTTTCATAGAAGGGGATCAAAGAAATGGAAGGTCAAGCTTTCGAATTTATACCTTAAAATGGTTGCCATACTAGAGGAAATCCTGGATCTACTGCCTTCCACTCAATCCAACCTCTTCAAGCTTAAAGTTCTTCCAAAAGAGCGTCAAGAATCTTTTTCCAAGCTCACAAACACCCACACAAAATGGGAGTTGAAACTCGATTTAGGGGTTCTCTAGACAAAAGGGGTGATAAGGGAGGCTACAAGTGAGGCTGAAGGGCTTTAAATAGGGTACAAACCCTGAAAATTAGGGTTTACCTCTTCAACTCCTACTCGTCGAGTTGGTGCCTTCCACCTCGTCGAGTAGGTCCTTTATACCACATCCATTATGATTTCTACTCGACGAGTTGGAGCTCCCCAACTCGTCGAGTCCCAGCCCAAAACTCTAAAAAGTTCGAGAATTGACCAATACCTAAACCAAACGTTATAAATCTCCCCCACTTGAACTAGAATTCGTCATCGAAGTCTGCTATTGCAAAAGTTTGGATAATGTTTCCTCCGTAATCTTTCATGATGCATCCCTTGCCCTATTCGGGCCAAATCCTGACTGACTCACTATACCTGGCCTTCATCCCTACTTCCTATATCGGGTGTCACTCCTTTAGAGTGAAGCCTTGAGAGCACTTCAGCCATTATGAAGCTTGAGTATCCAACTCTTACCAATAGACGACAACCCATTCTGAACCCAATAAATACCGACACCCGACATCCCGAGGGACACATCTATCACCACGATCATTCCATGACCGTTTAATAAGGAAACAAGACTCAACCACACCAGGCTCTCTCCGATCTTGTTTATCTTGGCGTTACCAACTGACTGAGTTCATCCACTATAAGCGGATACCGATCACCTAGATTCAAAATATTTGGTCTCCTGTCCGGTTGTTGAACCGAGTAGCAACATCACATTCACCCCATATGACCTCCAAAAGAGACATCGTCTAGCAGTAATCATCCCAACTGTACCGCCACTCATGGCCCCGTTAAACTTTCTGACACATCCGATCATCACAAACTAACAACCTGTCGCCACTGAATCCAATACAAAAGTGCGTGCTACATGAATAAAGGTAGTCTTACCTCATTCTTGGTCTCCTTTAACCTACTGTTTCCTGATTCCAACATGTTGTGGCTCTATCACAGATAGAACCAACCCGAAACACATCATGATGGCTTAAGCTACCATCGAACCAAAACCATTCATTACCATGGAATCCTGCATTTGATGTCTTAGGCGCATAGATGCTTCCAAATCTCATCTTACTGAATCAACTCTTGTACTGCACGCTTGCGAACTCCGGTTCGAGGTCTTTCCCAAAATGAATCAATACTCCACTCCTACCTCAAGATTCACGATTCTGCATTTTCATAATGCACCATAACTTCCAACATCTCTTACTTGACCGATAAGTAAATTCCTTTAGCCAACTCCGAGGCTACCAGTCTCGCACCCGGTCCAACACCAGGTTCCCAAGAGATCAAACATTATGATTGCCCAGCCGCAGCCCTACAGTAACAAGCACTACTCATCCACATGATCCTGCAACTTAAGATCCAACACTTGGCTCAACAGTCTCTACCGGTTCCATCCTAAATTCCCATAACCATCCGACTCACCCCTGTATAAATGATCGAACAGTCCTTCCGATGCTGATTCTAATTAAGTTGCGGCCTACCCACAACCTTGCGAACTGGTCTTCCTAGCCTAATTTATCTGAATGAATCCGTGAATGCTACAACTACACCCACAGACTTACAAAAATTTCAACACTACCCGACAACCTTGTGAATTCTACATCAACAACTGCAGACTTACAACACTTCCAACATTATCCGACAACCTTGTGAACGCTACGACTACACCCACAGTCTTACAACACTTCCAACACTATCCAAAAACCATGTGAATGCTACGGCTACACCCACAGTCTTACAACACTTCCAACATTATTTGACCGATACCCATGATCCTACCGCTAATATACCAATCCGAACACATCTCAATGTTGCACACTCATACGGTGTAACCTCCCAACCAGACTCAAGTACTGACTGGAACCCAACCTGGTTCCCTCCCTCAAAGCCTTCTATCTATCGACAAGAAGGCGCGATCCAGATGCTGGGGAGTTTCCCGAACCCCCTATCCCGTAGTATCCTATATTCAGATAGCCACTAAGGCTGCCTCCCTTTCCCTGAAGGGGATGCGAAACGTATCCTAGTTTCTCTCTTGTTTCTGTTCTGGCTCCCTGGGTGATTCTCCCCCACTTAGATTCAACTACGTCCGCTTGACAAATGAAAATTGAAGGATTCCCAATCCTTATTTCAATCCAAAGATTATCAAAGTCCCAAGGACCTCTTGGTCTAACCAATGCCTCAGCAACAACTCTCTCCTCCCTCGACAACCCCGACTACTCTTCCCAGCACAAATACTTAGGCTACTAAAAAGTAATCATAATTCCCTCATACACGCCCTTGAACCAATCCCAACTAACCAAGATGACATTTAAACACTAGGAAGTTGCTACTTATAAGGGTATGACCTCGTTCTATTCCACCAAAGATTCATGGTATGCAGATGGCATATCACCCTTCTTGATGCAAGATTATTGCCATGATATGCTTACGTCACGTTGATGCAAGATTATCGCCACAAATACATGTAAAGCTATAAAGAAGGAAAAAGGGTATGTACCCTGCACCCTTGACCACTGGAGTTCTGATCTCCCCTGTATGATTCTACAAAGTGTGGCCCCTTCCCTTCGTTGAGGCTCCTGCTTTACCCTCGCATCCGTCGGTGATCCTCAAAATAACTGGAGTAGGTGCACTCACTGCTCCTCTCTGATCATCAGACAGTCAACCTCCTTGTCGCCCACCTGATCACAACGAAAATATAACGGGCTTACCCCCTGTAGGAAATCCTTGCTAACGTGACCAAACTTGCTACACCTGTAGCAATCTGGACCCCTGAACAGATTCTGACAAAGACTCGGAACAATCATGGTACGTGCGGAATCCGCCTCGAGAGGCACGTCTGTCAGAAGATTTCTCAAAGATTCCTCGGCATGTAGAATGGCATCTGACAACCCTTGCTAACTCAGGTAATAGTAGTGAACTGACCTAATTCCAAAGCGGTGCAAATTCTCGACAGCCACCTGAAGTGGTAGAAGATAGCATATCCACAAACATTTGAAGGAATCCTAACCTCCTCCTCCTGTGTTACCTCAACCATCTTGTGTACATGGTGTAATACTTCCTTCCAATCCCAATGACAATCCAAACCTCTGGAATGAAACTACATTGTGCAGTTTCTACGAGCGTTGCACTGATTACGACCCTGCTGGCCTGTCAACAGCTGGTCCGAACTCTTGGGTCTCTGCCCGAGATCCTCCACTAAATTCACCTGACTTGAACCTCTTTCATCCAAGTACCCCTAAACAATCTTACGTTCTCGGATTTGGGATCCATATCATTCAGGGTTTAGCACCCTGACACACTCACCATCTCAATTGTCAACAACGGAACTGCAATAGCTAGAGAATCCTCTGCTCTAAACCGGTTACAAACTACTCCCAAGACATAGTTTCCAATCCCAAAGTGCAGTAAATCGCACAATCAACCCTTGCCGCCTGATACAAGAGATCCATGGTGAACTCGAAATCTTGGCGATCCTTCCGCTAAATGGATCACCACCGGAGCCAAGACCAAACCCTAGTCCTACTCATGTATACTCATCCTCATCTTGGCAAAGCAACTATTCCCACTGTTAGAGCATAACCAAGATTATCCTTCTCATAAGCTTCTTAGATTCTCCAGGAGTCTCAACGATTCGAGTATGGATCATGTGCTTTCAGTAGTACGGGCCCAATACTACCTTCCACACTTATCCATACTTTCCCCAACCATCCTCCCGAATCCTCTAAGTCACTTATTCAGACCATTACGTCGGTACTCACTGAACCATACTACCGACCCACTGCAGCATATCCTAGGCTTCCCTAGGTCCCCAACCTCACCCTGCCCTTAGCTGTTGAACAAATCCCATTAATGTCAACTAGTTATCTCATGAATATAGCCACATGTAATAGGGATCAGATAATCCTTCGAGTAAAAGTCTCAAACCTAGAATGGTTGGACTCAGACGAGAGTTGCGCAATAGGGTCAAGTCCATCACTCTGAGATTATCTAGCCTGTGTTGCATATGACTTAGCATATTCACTTAGTAGCTAACTCACATTGCTAAGAGTCCTATAAAGCACAAATCAAGCAACATACAGACCACGGAAAACTAACCAACATACTCTAATCAAGTAGTTCTATCCACACATAAAATTCTCAATCAGGTGACTCCTGTCACTAATCTCATCCTAGGCTCTCCCTAGGGTACTCTCCAACCTGTGAAACTATCATCGGACATTCAGTCCTCGTACCACTACCCATGCTATCCACCTCTACTGTCAGATGCCTAGGGTACTCTCCAACCATAAACTTTCATAGAAGGAGATCTAAGAAATGGAAGGTCAAGGTTTCGACTTTATACCTTAAAATTGTTTCCACACTGGAGGAAATCCTGGATCTACTGCCTTCCTCTCAATCCAACCTCTTCAAGCTTCAAGTTCCTTCCAAAAGAGCACCAAGAATCACTTTCCAAGCTCACACATACAAAATTGGAGATGAGGCTCGATTTAAGGTTTCTCTGGATAAAGGGGGTGATAAGGGAGGCTACATGTAAGGCTTAAAGCCTTTAAATAGGGTATAAACCCTGAAAATTAGGGTTTACCTCTTCAGCTCCTACTAGTCGAGTTGGTGCCTTCCAATTCGTCGAGCAGGTTCTTCATCCCGCATCCGTTATGATTTCTAGTTGACGAGTTGGAGCTCCCCAACTTGTCGAGTCCCAACCCAAAACTCTAAAAATCTCGAAAGCTGACCAATTCTTAAACCAAGCGTTACATATTGTCATGTCGTGACAAGCATAATTTCACATCGTGATTGTCAATGGTTAACCTTTGACTTGACTTCCGTTGACTTTCTCATAATAGCATCCTACTTTCATCACAACTTCAAATAGCCATAATTTTCTCATACGAACTCCGTTTTCAGCAAACTTTATATCCATGAAATCATCATCTCATGAACTACAAAATACTTCATTAATATTTGAATAATTAACATTTCTAAAAATAAATCAACTCAAGGCTTTATCTCATCTAATCTACTAATAATATCTATATTTCGTAAAATAACACTTGTTACGAAAACCAGGTGTTACAGAACTGCTCTAAACTTCTTAATGTTTTAAGTTCTTAATCACTAAGGCTACTCATCCATACATCCCAGAAGGCTTTCCTACACACCTAATGCATCATAGAAATCGGTGCTTTATGGACATGCATGTCCAATGCATGTCTCTTCCAATCTAAGTAAAAAAAACATCGAAGAAATGAACTCAAACTTGTGCATGAGACCACAAACACCATAAAACTCTAGACCTAGAACATATAACCTCCAAGGGACCTCGAGGATCTATAAAGTTGCTAAATATATGGAATCCACTCATCCAAACTAATAAGAACATGAAGAACAAGGCTCTAATCCTAGATTTAAAAGGTTTGAACACAAACGATAGCAACTTGAGGACTTACAACGATCCATAAGATATGCAAGAAGATGAAAAGGAGGTTTGTCTGCTGGATCAATGCTCAAGAACACCTTATTATGATTCTTCAAGGTTACCAAAACACCACAAAGCCTTAAAAGGACAACAATGGAGGCTAAGGTTTCTTTGAGGATGAAAGGAGGTGATGAAGGCTGAGGGTGTGCAAAACCTAGCCCTTACTTCCTTTACATATGGGCACAAACCCCAAAATTAGGGTTTATAATAAAATGGTTGCAATGTCGTGACCAATATAACACCACACCGTGTCGCACACTTAAGCTGCACGATTCCATCGGGCACTGCCACGTTGTGGTACTATCATCACCATGTCGTGGCCATCAAAATCCATCCTTTTTGAACTTGAAAGCCATGACAAGAAAAGAAGTATATACCCAAAACTTGGTGTTACAGATTATCATTCGTAGGATGTCGTGAGTAAAATCTAAAGAAACTAGTCATAAGGAATAAAAGTGTACAAAAACATTAAGGACTTAATGTGTACAAACTGAAAAATAAATTACCCTATTAAGTAATTTTTTCAGTTTAACCTGGAGTAGCCGATTATAGAAACTGAATATGGAAAAAAAATAAACAAGTTAAATGGTCAAATGTAGACAAAAAATAAACTCAATGACCAAATATATACAAATCAAAAAAATATATTATATTTTAAGTCATTATCAAGCACTACTTTTGTATGTCACAAGTATGTGGTAGTTTGTAGGTTTGACTTAATTGGTATTTTATCATAGCATTTTATGAATATCTATTGAAGTAATTTCAATGTAAATACTAATGTTGTAACATAAAATATATGAACTTAAAACTTAAGAAGGTACTAATGTAAAACTATTTTAGAAATCTTCATTAAACGACCTGATAAACAATCCTGTGTATGTAAAAATGTTTGTTTGACTTTGACATCTCATTAAAAAGCAAATATAACATTAATTTTACATTGACAAAGATCCTATACTAAAGGTAATAAAACAAGAGAGGCCGCGATATTTGTTTTTACAGCAATTTTATTTGACCTTTAAGGATCATTCACACACATAACCGGGTCATCTTACGTTTAGCAGACAAAAGGTTTCCGAGTTGAAATCATCCTAATATACTTCTTGTGCTTGTCCACATCTGCTACTATTGAAGACGAAAAATTGATGCAGATCATTTCTTGGAGATCTCGGGCTTGATCCATGTAGTTATTGGTAAAAAAAATACAATTTGATAAAGCAAAGAAATAAGATGATTTTTTATGAAAAAAAATCCAAAAAAAAAAAGACATATGATAACTATAATACATAACAGGAAGACGGAATAACCCGAAAACATCATGATTCTAAAGAATGGGATTTTGAGTAAACCCCGAAAGGGTGTTGGGGCTCAAAAGTAGCGAAGAACACCATGATAGTGACGATGGAGATAAACTTAACCCAAAAGTGCTCATGAGTGCAACCCCAGATGGATCATAACCACGTGTCACCGGCGACAAACTTAACCCCAGTGGACTCAAACCCGCGAAATAATCTATCACAGGTGACTTTGACTTAAACCTAGTGGTATCCAGTGTTTCATTCAAGAATTTGCAGAAATCTGGGGACAAAGTGAGGGCCGATAAGGGGCTGACGTTTCCTCCACCTTCTGATGGTGGAGGTGGTCTGGGAAATAAAGACGGTTTTGGTACCGTAGAGAGAACAAGAGGTGGCGGAGCGATGTCTTTTAGGCGGCGTACAGATGATGATTGATATTTGGTGTCGCTAGTGAGTGCATGAACAGTTTCCTTGAAGTTGGAAGAATCAACTTTGTAAACTTTAGGTGGGGTGGGTGGTAATGGTGCTATGAAATGCTTGGAGGTGGGTTTTTGTATAGCTTTGCGAACTGTATGGAGAGAATTATGATATGATAGTCGGCTGGAGCTGATTGTTTTTGGTGGATGGTCGTTGGAAGAAGACGAAGATGAAGTGTAGGAAAAAGTAATTTGATCCATTTTTTGTCGTAATGAGTTTGCTTTTTTTGTTTTTGGGAGGATGTGTATATATAGAAGGTGTCAGGAGCAATTATTGTTTAGAATCCACGTCGTATTTATGGTTATTCAATTGCTGACTTATTTTAAGAGTATGATATTACCTGTTTTGGGATAGATATATAATTCACTTTATAAAGAATCATTCAGAAGATAATAATCTAATTAATGAGATTAGGGCACCAGGAGAAATTCAAATGGTAGCTTGTCAGTTTCGTCGGCTAACAACACATACATACAGTGAGTTTATAAAAAAAAGTCAACTATTTTATCTTGACTAAGTGTTTTTCATTTATTTTTTTATATAAATTCGAATCTTTAGTACTGTATCTTTTGGATATTGTTTTTATACGGTTGTGTGACATATGATATTCGTAATGTTTTGGACCTCGTCACAATAAGTTCATAGTTGATGCTAGAAATTGCAACAAGAAACTTATTACTGTAGATAACTCAGTGACGATGACATGTTGCTGCTATATACATTTAGAACAAAGACAATAATAAACACATACGGACCTTCAGCTTTGTTTTGTTTGTTTTTGTTTTTGGTTTTTTAATTATTTTCGTAGCTATTTCAGTAAAAATATAGAACGTAATACAAAATATGTAGACAATTATATAAATAATATTGTCGTACGTACAAAGTTCAATACAGCTCATTATAAGTTTAATAATGTTGGATTAAATAAAACCAAATAGATGGAATAATATATAGAAATTGGAATTTTATGGAGTAAACAATAGTTTTTTTGTGTGTTGGTTTTGTCGACAGGAACAAACGGCGAGGAACGGATAAAAAAACTAAAAAGAACTTCAATCGACTCAATTGTAAAACCGTGCAGTGCAATACACAAAATATTTAATTGGGCCTAAAGTCTAGGAAGAACAATATATAAGAGTTTGACTAAATTTAAATAATAACAAATTCAATTATCTAAGCCTTTAATATCCGGTTAAATTTATTCGCATTCTCTTTATTTAATCGAATCCAGGTGGAGCTTTATCACCCAAAACTTCCTCAAGTTTGTTGGTGAAATTCACTCTTAGTAAGTATATTCGTCATTTTGCTCTTTCGAAAAAACAAACCCCACAATGATTTTGTTTATTCTCTACACGTTCCTGAATGTAATGAAACTTTGTGTTGATATCCTGCTAATTTACCTGCTTAAGACATGATACTTCATCAGTAGAATCACCGATTTATTATCAACAAAAAGTTTCATCAATCATCCTTTATATCCGTTCTTCCGTCTAATAAATTATCCAACCAAACAACTTCACAAGGTACTTCCGTAGTTGCGACACATTCCGCTTCACAAGTTGACAATGCCACAATATTTTGTTTTTGCGATTGTCACAGGATATCGCTTTCCCTGGGGTAGAAAACCATGACATTTGTACATTTGTAGTCCATCAAGTCTCCACCAAGATCGCTTATAGAAAAACTCGATTCATTACGTTTTTATGTGGTAATGCTGGTCTTACCATATAACGACTAATTAAGTATAACCAACCAAAAGTGACAAATCAGGCTGTAACATCCTGTTTCGGATCGTCCGTGATTAGGGTTCTTGGGCTGCAACTCGAGCATGACGAAGCGTCGGGGTTGCGACGAGTTGGTAGAAGCATAGGGCATCTCGTCACCTTTCCGTGGATATGAGGTTCATTGGAAACGGAGTTATATCGAAGAAGCTACGGAAGTTTGAAGTTTTGGCAGGATAAGTCCCTTATTTGAGAAAGGTGGCAGCTGAGTACGCTGGGCGAACATGTGTGTACACTTAGCATACTCATGTGCATGACTTTTAAGCGGAGCCACCTAGTACGTTGGGCGCACCAGAGGGTACGCTGGGCGTACTAGGAACATAATGAGAACCCTAAATGAGGGGTGTCCCTATATAAAGAAGGAGATGGCCTCATTCCTGGCCACCATCCTAAGAAAATAAACCCTCTCAAACCCTAATCCTTGCTCTTGAGCTTGTGTATGTCCATTTGAGAGCCCTTAAGTGATTTTGTGTGTTCTTGGAGTGAAGAAGGAGCTTTGGAGAAGAAGGAGTGAGAGTCCAGGCCTTGCATCTGAGAATATCTGAGTTGGGAGCTTTATCTAGAGGTACAAAGCTCCAAGCTTTTTCACTCTTTTGTTTTGTACATCATAATAGAGTATTTTAGGGTTTTGTCCCAAAATTTGGAGACTTTATGTGATATTTGAGCTCCAAAGACTATGATCAACCCCTTTGAGTGTATTTAGTGGTGTAATGTCATAAAAATCAAGACTTGGACGTTGGAATCAAGCCATGCATGAGATATGAGCATTTTGAGATAAGAGAGTGAGAGTTTTGTGTGTTTGTGACCTTGTCAGCCATGAAAAGCCTTAAAGTCACTGACTTTATGGAGTAAGAGCGAGTAGGGAGTCTAGATCTGTGATATGAGCCAAGGTCTGAACTAACTAAGACCAAATGAGTAGAAAGAGTGAAACTGGGACGTACGCTGCGTAATTCCAGTACGCCCCACGTATTGACCAAGTGTCCCCGATGGCCAATCTGGATTTGTGAGTACGTTGAGCATACCAAGGGAGCTACGCCCCGCGTAACCTCACTGTGGACTTTTGGGCTAAGTCACATTTTGGGCCTTGAGTGTTGGGCTTATTGCACTAGAGGTTTGGACCAGAGGAATATATATATATATATATATATATATATATATATATATATATATATATATATATATATATATATATATATATATATATATATATATATGCCTTGGGCCCTTAAGTTGGGCTTGCCACTTGGACTTGAGAGTTGGGCCTCGGGAGAGCCCATTTGTTATTGGCCCTTGGTGGGCCCAATGGATTTTTGGTTATAGATGGGCTGGTTAGTGGGCTACCTTTAGACCTAATGAGTGATAGTTTAGACTTAGTTACTAATTGGGTTAATTGTGGGTTTGGCTCAGAGATAGAAGCTGGTGCGCAGCAGCAGCATTTATAGGGGTTGTTCATCATTCGAGGTGAGTCTTCTCACTATACTTACCATGAGTGGTATCTCTCAGTGACCGGAGGGTCTTTAGTACCTATTTTAGTTACATCATATTATGCATTTTGTCTGTGTGATATATATGTTATATTTTATGTTTTACTGAGATTGGACCGAAGGGTCAAAACCGAGTTGTGGGACTGGAGGGTTCCACTGAGATAGGACCGAAGGGTCCAAACCGAGTTGTGAGACCGCAGGGTGCTCACTAAGACACGTGATCGGATGGTCCATACCGAGATGCATAAGACCAGAGGGTCCATGCCTAGTTATAGCCATGAGAGGCTTATTATTTGTGTATGTGGTAGTTTGGGGAACTCACTAAGCTTCGTAATTACCATGTTATGTGATATGTGTTTCAGGTTCTTCTCAGGATCGCGGAAAGTCGCCGGCTTGATTTTACACACCAGAGAAACAATTATGTTTTGCGGATCCTGGATTATTAATCAAACAATTATGGAGCTGCGTTTTGTAATTTAAATAAATGAGATTTTTTGTGAAATGTGTTACAAGAATTATGTGATTTAAAAATGAAAATTTTGTTTGAAAATTTACAGCGTTACAGGTTGGTATCAGAGCCTTGGTTTGAAGGATTCGAATGCATCTTCGGGTATATCTGGACTCAAACTGAGGATTTGAGAAAAAAAATTTCCAAAGAAATGTTTTTCTAAAACGCGCAAGAGTTTCTAGGAGAAAAACAAGAAGGAGCAGTGTGTACAATCAGCCAGAGCCCAAACGGTGATTTCTCAATATACCCTTATTTATTTGTGTTATGAGTTATTATTGAGATATTTGTGATGCATGCTAGAAGATAGGCTAGGTATTTCATATTTTAGGGCTAGAGTTACCTGATTTGTGATGCCTTCGCCTAGGAATTTTGCTAGCTGTGATGTTCTTTGAGTATGTGCCGAGTAAGAGTATCCAGGAGGAATATTTTAGAGAGAACTTTGAGTAGAGGAGTAATCTAGGAGAGATGCTTAGATGAGCATTAGAGGAGCCTACTGAGGGATTAGTTAGATACCTACGAGAGGTAGGATTGCTTGAGTCAGGTGATATCTTTTGGGTGCGAGTAGAGCAAATAGATTTGTAACCTAGAGTGGTTTTATGTGTTGGTGGAGATTATTCGATGCCCGAATGATGCTTGCTTTGTGCTTTGTGGAACTCTTCATAATGGGAGTCAGCTACTAAGTGAATATGACGATATTCAGAAGGTAGATGGCTATCATCCTAAGGAGTTCTTCAGCAGCTGATGGCAGAGAAGTGCAAGAACCTAGGCACAGCCTAGGGACTAACTTTAGAGTATGATGATAGAGGAGAGTATTCGCTGGGTAGCGACCAGGTATATCGGGATTGGTGATCGAGAAGGTTGAGCAGCTACTTAGGAAATCTGGGACTATCTGTGTGGAAAGTATGGGTAGATGTGGCAGGTAGTATGGGCCCGTACTATTGAAAGCAGAGGACCCGTACTCGAAACAGGGAGAATTCTATAAGTTCTAAGTAGCAAATTGAGAGGTGATAACATGGTTCGAGTACCATGATTCGTAGCAGATTGAGAGGTGATCACATGGTTCAAGTGCCATGATTTGTGGCGGTTAGTGCTTCTGGGTTTACCAGTTATCCCGTTGTGATTGATTAGACTGAGATCAGATTTGATAGAGTGTGGGGTCAGAGGGCCATGTCGAGCGAGTTTCAATGGAGCTTACCTTGAGAGGGAGATCAAGTTAGTTTCTGAGAGATTTTATTGGTGAGATTCCAGCTGGAGTCGCAAGACTCAGGGAAGAGTAAAGATGATGCTTATTAGAGGATTGTGGTCTGGATTGAGCAATCGACCGATAGATGAGACGTCACCTTCTGTGACAAGAGTTGCGTTGTCCCCGTTTCCTGGGAGAAGCAAAAGAGATAACGAGCTTTCAGTTTCAGAGGTTGGAGGTAAACCTCGTGGGGTAGCTTAGGGTTGCAACCTTTTCACCAGAGTATTTGGGTAGTAGGTTTGCTACAAGGTATTTCTTATACCATGAGAGAGTCATTAGTGGGACTAAGATGTAAGACAACAAGGAGGTGCCTTATTGAGGGAAACATACTTTTAGCAGCAGTTCCAGGTGATCAAGAGGAGTATATCGGGTCGGTGGCCCTTGTTGTCTATGTTGTGTATCGAATGTGATAATGAGGTCTCTTGCTTTTATGATGATTCCCGTGATGGTAGGCTGGTCGAGGAAATTAGAGACGAGGTGCGTGATAGTGCATTAGTTCCGGACCGAGATTTGGGACTAATTCAGAATAGTTGCGGTATCTGGCGGTATATCGGTCTGAGGCTTCGAGATGACTAGAGGCAGTCACGTTCGGAGGATTCTGAGGTTTTTGTCTAAGTTACGGGATATTTGGAGTTGCTTGGTTCCATCGGGAAGATCATTAAAGTGATTACGTGGTACGTTCCAAGAGTTAAGTGTGATATACCTGGTGAAACAGTCTATGGAGTAGATTGTTGGTATGCAATTGGTGATGGTTTGAACCCTGAGTGGAGGAGAATTGGGTATTCTATTGAGAGGATCAGCGATCCGTTCAAGTGTAGTTAGAGAATTGGTTATGGAGATCTGCTGTGCGGACACATGAAACCTGGGTTATTGGTGGATGAGGCGAGGTTCAAGGCAAGATGATGTATGTGTATGTGCTTAAGAAAGGATGAGTGAATCCACAGTAGGAGGGCGTTGGTCAGAGAATTTGTTGTGGCTAGGGATTTTTCGGGTTTGCAAATGTTGAGTTTGAGGCGGTTGGGTCGCTGAGTTCAGGGTGCAATAGCTGAGATTTGCAGGTATAGGTATAGATTGTGATCTATACTCCAGGAGGGGCAGCAGTTGATTTTTCAACCAATTTTAGAGTCAGTATGAGTAGTTTCGTATGGGTGGTGATCAGTAGAGGGTGGAGCTTTATATTTCCATCCACATGTTTTCAGTCGTTGAAAATTCCTCCGTGTTTCAATTTGTGGGATGGGAATATTTCGAGGTTTGAATTTGCATAAGTGGAAGATCAGTGGTTGAGGCAAGACATCGTGAGATGTTGTGATGGTGTACCGAGGCACACGAGTGATTTTTGTTCCAGTGGGAACCCATCAGTTAATTGTTCCCGAATTGGGACTGTCTAAGGGTGTATTTGTGCAGAGACTAGTGCCTTGCGTACGAGAACTTACATCTAGAGTTGTGGTGCATAAGTTGCGTGGGTGTAAGCACCTGTCTATGTTGAGTTGCGGAGCATGATTTGGTGAACTCATTGCAGTAATGACTTGATGATGTGATTATGGGGTGATAAGAGAGCAAGTGGATCCGGGTGGGAGTAATCGCTTTGGATTATCAGGAGAAACCATGGAGTGAGCCCATGTTGAGTCAGTGAGCGAGAGAGTGTTGTAAGACTACGGGGAGCCGTAGCATCCATGAGTTAGTAAGAGAGGGTATCGTGGTACTATAGGGAGTCGTAGTACTCACTAGTCAGCGAGAGAGGGTTGTGATACCGCGGGGAGCCGTAGTATTCACTGGTTAGGAAGAGAGTGTTGTGATACTGCGGGGAGCCGTAGTACTCACTAGTCAGTGAGAGAGCATCGTGATACTGCGAGGACCCATAGTATTAATTGGTTAGTGGGAGAGTGTTGTGATATTGCGGGGAGCCATAGTACTCACTAGTCAGCGACAGAGTATCGTGGTACTGTGGTGAGCCGTAGTATTTACTGGTTAGAGAGATAGTGTTATGATACTACGGGGAGTCGTAGCATTCACGAGTTAGTGACAGGGTGTCGTAAGACTACGGGGGAAACCGCAACACTCAGTAGTCGATAAAAGTGAATACTGTTCTACGGGGAGCTGTAGTATTCACTTGTTAGAGTATGACGCAGAGGAGTTCTTAGGCTTAGGTAGCCTTACCACTTGAGTCTTTGGGAACCTGGTTATTGGATCAGGGGCGAGACTGGGGTCTCCGTGACGGTCGGGATTTGTTATATCCCGGGTTGAGGAGGGATTATCGTAATCGGAAGGAATTGGAGAGATGGTGTGTGCATAAATTTGCGGATCACAGGTATGGGTTGAGTATCATATTGGAAATGAGTGGTTCCAATTCTGCTGTTGAATCAGACTCTCGAGCTGAGTTTGGGAGAATTCGTGTATTGAGTAGGCGAGATGAGGTTCTGTATTCGTAGATGGGTTTCATTTTGAGGGGTATTGATCTCCATATGATGTCTTACACCGGAGTGGGTTAGTTTTGTTGGTATGGGAAGAACCGCGAGACGCATGGAACCAGTAGGTGGTAAATGACAGAGGTCGAAGGTGAGACGACTTCATATGGGGTTGTAGTATTCGCTTGGGATAAAGCGAACTTCGTGACTTGTGTGTCACGATGGGCCGAGATAGTTATTGTGAGAAGGAATCCGGTAAGTTGTTTTATGGGGTGTGTAGTGGGTAACCTTGGAGGTTCAACTATTGGGTCGGGAGTTCACCTAGTGCTCAGTGATGGAAGGGACATCTGAGAGGAACTGGGGCTTATGATTAAGGGTTTCAGAGGATCGTTCCGATATGGATTGATCGCTTTCTTGTATCTGAGGACAAAGTTTTAAGGATCATTCCTTCAGAAGAGTTGTGATAGTTGTTCAGGCAGTGGGTCGTTAGTGGGATATGACCTTTTCGTTTCTCTTGAGTTCGACCAGGATCGATTAGAGAATCAGAGTTGGTAAAGTGTTCTTAGAGTTCGTTATTCGATGAGAGATTAACATGATGATATTTTGCGAGGGTGGTCTTGCGGGGAGACAGACCACTAGGGTTTTCATGTTCTGGAGAGTCAGATCGAGTACCGAAATGGCAGAGGGGTCTGTCCTTTTTCGGGGTTGGGAGTTCCTATTGGGTTCAGATGTCTTTGAAAGACATTGTTGTATGATATGAGGTCCTTTTGGTGGTGCTTCTCGGGTTATTGGGTTCGATCTATGTGTTGATAAAGAGCAATTTCAAGGGCGAAATCTAAGTCAAGTGGGGGAGAATTGTAACATCTTGTTTCGGATCGTCCGTGATTAGGGTTCATGGGCAGCAACCCGGGCATAAGGAAGCCTCAAGGTTTCGACGAGTTGCTGAGCGTAAGGCATTTCGTCACCTTTTCGTGGATATGAGGTTCATTAGAAACGGAGTTATATCGAGGAAGCTATGGAAATTTGAAGTTTTGGCAGGATAAGTCACTTATTTGAGAAAGGTGGCAGTTGAGTACGCTGGGTGTACGTGTGTGTACGCTTAGCGTACTCATGTGCGTGACTTTTAAGCGGAGCTACCTAGTATGTTGGGCGTACCAGAGGGTATGCTGGGCGTACTAGGCACATAATGAAAACCCTAAATGAGGGGTGTTCATATATAAAGAATGAGATGGCCTAATTCCTGGCCACCATCCTTAGACAATAAACCCTCTCAAACACTAATCCTCATTCTTGAGCTTGTGTGTGTCCATTTGAAAGCCCGTATGTGATTTTGTGTGTTCTTGGAGTGAAGAAGGAGCTTTGGAGAACAAGGAGTGAGGGTCCACGCCTTAGATCTGAGCATATATGAGTTAGGAACTTCATCTAGAGGTATAAAGCTCCAAGATTTCTCAATCTTTTGTTATGTGCATCATAATAGTGTATTTTAGGGCTTTGTCTAAAAATTTGGAGACTTTACGTGATATTTAAGCTTTGGAGACTATGATCAACCCCTTTGAGTGTATTTAGTGGTGTAATGTCATTAAAATCAAGACATGGACGTTGGAATCCAGCCATGCATGCGATATGAGCATTTTGAGATAAGAGAGTGAGATTTTTGTGTGTTTATGACCTTGTCAGCAATGTAAAGGCTTAAAGTCACTAACTTTATGGAGTAAGAGCTAGTAGGGAGTCCAGATCTGTGATATGAGCCAAGGTCTTAACTGATTAAGACCAAATGACTAGAAAGAGTGAAACTGGGATGTACGCTGAGCGTAATTCTAGTACGCCCCGCGTACTGACCAAGTGTCCTCGATGGCCAATCTGGATTCGTGAGTATGCTAAGCGTACCATGGGAGGTACGTGTGACAACCCTATATTTCCCAAAAGCTTTGTAAACACTCGAAAGCTAAAAGCAACGAAATTAACCTCGAAAATAAAGTGTTCAAGTATCTAAGTTGGGATGCATCAAATATTAGATATCATGCCAAGGTTTCCAAAAACATAAAGAATGCTCAAAACCAGGTTATATTGAAGAAATTATAACCACTCGTATATTTACGACACGACGTTAAAACATTATTTGACGTAAAAAGTAAAATCTCAATAAAATGCATTTTTAGCCTTAAGCATCTAAACAAAAGTCGTAGATCTCGTTGAAAGGTGAGCGTGCATAAAAAGATCGCCCAAATTGGACCTCGTATGAAGAAGTTACGAATTTTCAAAGTTTCGTAACAGTAGTAGAGGGCTAAAAACTCGGATTTAAGATCGAGTGTTATTTAGCTATCGCCACCTAAACAGAAGTTGAAGATCTCCTCAGTGGTAATAAAACGATAAAAAGACAAACGAAAACCGATGTCGAATAAAGAACCTACGAATTTTTAACGAATTTTAGGAGGCCCGGCCTATTAAAAATATATCATTAAAGTTAAAGTCAAAAGTAGCCAACGGAGTCTAAATGAAAGTTGTAGAGCATAATCTCACCTACGCGTGGATATAAAGAACACGAAAAACGGAGCTCGTACGCGAAAGTTACGGAATTTAGAAGAGGACAGGCTGGATTACGCCCCGCGTTCTCTGGGAGTACGCCCCGCGTACTAGACCCAGAGTCGAGTCCCATCGGCCCGCCCAAGCTACGCTTAGCTAGCCAGGAGTCGTAAGCCATGATGCATTTTTACGCCCAGCGTAACGAGGTACGCGCTGCGTACTCCAAATTTACGCCCCGCGTACTCACTCTTCCAGCACTATAAATAGATGGCATGAGCTTCGAGTTTTGGCACACCTTCACAATTCCTCAGCCATTCTCCCAGCTCCAGAGACCATTTTCTTACCTTGGTTTCCGCACTCGAGCCTCCGACGAAAGATTTACGCTGCAGAGATCCCCGAAGAGCCCGACGACGCAACCATCTGCGGTCGAAGTTCTGCTCAACCCTAGCCTCTCTCTTCAAACTTAACGAGTGAGTTCATACCCCTACTTTTCAATTCTTTTTAAGTTTTAGGGGGGGGGGGAATACAAGTACATTACGAATCAAAGTATCATTTTATAGACATAATTATATTATCGTTCTTATAGGGTTTCGAAACAAAAATAACTTTATGTTTAAAGGGCTATTATATCACCAAGTTGTTATCACCAAATGGGAACATACTTTTGAGAAACTATAATGAGCATTGTATTCCAGTTATTCATAAATTTACATATACATCTCGACAAATGAAATACTTTCAAAAGAAGTAAAGTCTTTATTATCGTAAATCTGTTTATACCAAGTAATGTGAGACATTTAAACTTCAACGTACTCGTATGTATGCATTTCAAGTCCTGTATGATATACCATAATCTCTTGGAGAGAGAGCGTGATACTTGTGTATAGATCTATACGGGATTGACAATCCCGCACCTAAACTATTAGCTATAGTTAGACCGGCAGGTCTGGGGTGACAAATGTCATAACACTACAACACCTGAAGAATGTTGTTACAGGCCGTCAGTGTCAATAGTATGGTTATAAAACTCACATAAAAGTATAAAAACAAGTTTGATTTACGAGATTCATATATGCATTTCAGTTTTCCATTTTATTGTTAACACAAATTTTATCACTATTATTCAAGCATGGAAAACACTAATGCACTCCAACACGGGAAACTTTTCAAATCATTTATAGAAAATATTGGATTTTCTGAAAACCTCGTTCATCGATTTACTATCAAAAAGGACATACTTTTCAATGCAAAACACTTATGAACTCACCAACTTAATTGTTGACACTTTTTCGAAACCACTTGTATTTCTCAGGGAATCAGTAATACAGGTAACCACCAGCTTTTGGCGAAGGGAACACTAAGGATGTTTTATTATTGAACATTTATCATCTCATTGTAATATTCTTTTGCTAATATGTATAACGTAACAACATACGTTTTCATTATATATGTGATGGTTGTGTTACTTTCTTTACAATATTCAATGGTTGTGATACTATGTGAAGTCATCCACCCCTGAATGTTTCCGCCATTCTGGTTTGGGGGTGTGACAGATTGGTATCAGAGCATTGTTTATAGTGAACTAAGTATATCGAACCACATACGATATACAAACTATAAATGCAAAGGGGACCAAAAACCCTCTGACAAAACATTTTCATGAACAAAATACTTTCTTTTAAAGATATACATTTTTACAAGCATGCATTAATCTCGTATCATAACAAGTTATACTAAAAAGTATTAAGACAAGTTAAGACACTACGATTGAGCCCCGGGGTATGTAATCAGGTCAAGAATAAATATAGCCTGATCAACTATATTTATCCTGGATTTGACCAACGTACGTCGAGGAATGGTCGTAGTGGACAACAAGCCGAAAACTTACCCAAATACAAAATTATTTTAGTTTCGCCAAAGAGTTGAAATAGTATAGAAGTATTATTAAAAATAGTTGTACAATAAAAATTATAGTTAAAAATAATAAGTCGCTAAATGGAAATTTCTTTTCTTATAACGTTCTCATACATCTATCCTAGTATAGACAAATGGCCGGATTCCATTTACCAGGGGATCCCTACTACCCAAACCAAGGCAACGGCGGTTGGATACAAGAAGACCCGGAGGAAGACCCAGAGGAAATCGAAGAAGAGGTCGAGGAAGAACCCGAAGGGGTTATCGAGGAAGAATTCGAAGTCGAAGTCGGAGAGGAATTCGAAGTCGACGAGGAGATCGTGGAAGTTTCTAGCGGAACAGACTCCAAGCCAGAAGTGTACGACCCTCCCATCCCTCATCCTCTCGTAATCAGACCATATCAACCGGGACCCATCCCCATCTGGGGAAGCCACCTCTACTACTGGAGCCGCCAGCAAGGTGTACGCCCTCCATTCGGCATGTGTCGGGATTTTTACAACGTCAGTGGGGGAGGCTCAGCTGATCGAGCACTTCCTGTCGTCGTGAACGCTATAGCTAACCAGAACTACCAGGCGGACCAACAAGCAGCCAGAGTTCGCGAAATCAATGCTGCTACCCAAGGTAACACCGCTGACATCCGCCATTTGGAAGGACTACATGAGAATACCCAAATCTACACGGGAACACTTCAGAACCAAATGATAACGGCTCTGGCAGAAATAAGAGAGATGAAGGAACAACAAGCAGATCTCGAGAGGCGACTGATGGGAGTCAAACGGTCGGATGCCGAGTCTAGCTCCAAACGCTGCAAGTAGAGCTTGTTCGATGCCCAACAATTTTGTTATAGATTAGGATTTCGGATAAAAGTTTTTTCCTTATTTCCCTTTTGTATCTGCAATCGGAGACCTCTAGGAGGGTCAAATTTTCCCGAACAAGATATGTAATGTAACACACCTCAGGTGTGACCTATATGTATGAATATGAAGTATTTCTTATTATATACCTCTCAAAAATTACGAGTTTTAAATTTCTATGCCTACCTTGAAACCATAAACTAAAGTCAAAACAAATTACAAGATACAACTAACACACGATTGTCAAAACATTAGAAACTTATAGTATTCATTCTTAATTTTTCTCTACCAGAACATGCCTCCTCGTAGATCAACACGCAGAAACTCAACTTCAACACCACCTCCACCACCTCCTCCAATTATGGACACCGTTATGTTCCAGACTGCTGTAACCGCTGCTGTAACTGCAGCAATGGCTCAAATGAGCAACAACGGATCGGGAGGAGGAACAAACAGTTTTACAAATGGCCAAGGTCAAAGCCGTTCAGGGGTATGCACTTACAAAGACTTCACCAACGGAAAACCTATTCCCTTTTACGGGACTGGGGGAGTATTGGCTCTATCTCAATGGATAGAGAAAACAGAAGCTGTATTCGAAATCTGTGCATGTCCTGAAGAAAGCAAAGTAAAGTTCGCCGCTTTTACTTTCTCTGAACGCGCCCTGACATGGTGGAACGGCCACGTCTAGACACTAACCCTAGTGGTGGCGAACTCCATGGGTTGGGAAAACCTGAAAAGAACGCTCCTTCGAGAATACTGCCCAAGAGGCGAGATTCAGAAGCTTGAACAAGAACTGTGGAACCTTTCGATGGTAGGTTCGGACATAGCAGGTTACACCAACAGGTTTAGTGACTTAATAACACTTTGCCCAGGAATGTTAACCCTGGAGAGCCAAAAGGTCGAGAGATACATCTGGGGACTATCACCCCAACTTCGAGGAAGAGTGCTAGCTTCCAGACCCTTGACCTTCGCCAGCGCCAAAGAACTAGCGTAATCTCTTGTTGATCATGGTGTCTGTCAAGGAGTCACGGCTATCATGGCTGAACCAACCAAAGGGAAAAGCAACAATGAGATCAATGCCAACAACAACAACAAGAAGAAATTTTGGAACAAAAGGAAGGGGCAAACTTCGCAAGAACCTTCAAAGAAGCAAATGGTTGCGGTTCATGCTGCTACTACCCCCACCACAACTCCTGCTACCTCTACGCCAACAAAACCATATGCAGGGAATCTGCCCAAGTGCAGCAAGTGCAACTACCATCACCATGGTATTTGTCGTGAGATGCACTGCAAGAACTGTGACAGGAAAGGGCACACAGCCCGTTTCTGTAAAGCACCGGCATGACCAATCACTCAAGTTTCTGGCACTGGAGTAAGCCGGACGTGTTATGGGTGCGGAGAGACTGGACACTTCAGGAGGGATTGTCCCAAGGAAAGGAATATTGGCGGTGTGGGGAGAGTGCTGGCAGTAGGACAGAATGAAGCAATAGCGGACCCCACGGTGGTTACGGGTATGTTCCTACTCAACAACACTTATGCATGCATACTTTTTCACTGCGGTGCGGAGAGAAGTTTTGTGAGTCATAAATTCAAACACCTACTTAATCAAAAACCCCAACCACTCAATAAAATATTCACTATAGAAATGGCAAACGGTAAAACAGAACACGCAAACGATTTATACGTAGGGTGCACACTAAATTTAAACGAGCGCTTGTTTCGAGTCGATCTTATGCCCATTTCCATAAGAAGTTTCGATGTCATCATCGGTATGGACTGGTTGAGCCTTCACCATGCCGATATCCTTTGCCACGAAAGGGCTGTTCGCCTAAATCTGCCAAACGGCAAAACTCTTGTCATTTATGGCGACAAACCTAGTTCAAGTTTACAAATCATTTCCTGTATTAAAGCACAAAAGTATCTTCGTAAGGAATATCATGCCTTTCTAGCCCACGTAGTAGACAAGAAACGAGAATCGAAAAACATTAAAGATATTCCAAAAGTCTGCAACTTCCCGGATATTTTCCTAGAAGATCTTCCAGGAATCCCACCGGAACGTCAAGTCGAGTTCAGAATCGACTTAATCCCCGGAGCTACCCCTGTAGCAAAGTCACCTTACCGTTTAGCCCCAGCCGAGATGCAGGAACTATCCAGTCAATTAAATGAGCTGCTGAGCAAGGGATTCATCAGACCGAGCTTCTCACCATGGGGAGCGCCAGTCCTATTCGTGAAAAAGAAGGACGGATCCTTTCGCATGTGCATCGATTATCAGGAACTAAACAAACTCACGATCAAGAACCGATATCCCTTACCGCGCATAGACGATCTATTTGACCAACTACAGGGAGCAAGCTACTTCTCAAAGATCGATCTAAGATCTGGTTATCACCAACTGCGAGTACTAGAGGGAGACATCCCCAAAACGGCTTTCCGAACACGTTATGGTCACTACGAATTTGTAGTAATGCCCTTCGGATTGACGAATGCTCCAGCAGTGTTAATGGACTTGATGAACCGAGTATGTCGTCCCTTCCTGGATAAGTTCGTGATCGTGTTCATAGATGATATACTCATCTATTCAAGAAGCCAGGAAGAACACAGCCAACATCTCCGCCAAGTACTGGAAACACTAAGGGCAGAGAAACTTTACACAAAATTTTCCAAATGTGAATTTTGGATTCGAGAAGTGGATTTCCTAGGACATGTTGTAAGCAAAGAAGGAATACACGTGGACCCCTCCAAGATAAAGGCAATAGATAGTTGGACTACTCCAAGAACCCCTACAGAAATCCGGCAATTTTTGGGACTCGTCGGGTATTACCGAAGATTCATACCGAACTTTTCAAAGATTGCCAAGCCACTTACCACCCTAACCCAGAAGAATGTGACCTTCGATTGGGGAGAAAAACAAGACAGTGCATTTCAGACACTAAAGCGAGCCTTATGTAATGCGCCCATCCTAACCCTGCCAGAGGGAACGGAGGACTTCGTGGTCTATTGTGATGCATCAAACCAAGGACTTGGGTGTGTCTTAATGCAAAGGGGGAAGGTCATCGCCTACGCCTCAAGGCAACTAAAGACGCACGAAGTGAACCACACAACGCACGATCTTGAGCTAGGAGCAGTCGTCTTCGCTCTGAAGATATGGAGACACTATCTCTACGGTACAAAATGTACCATCTTTACTGATCATAAAAGCCTCCAACATATCCTCAATCAGAAGGAACTCAACATGAGACAGAGACGATGGGTAGAACTACTAAGTGATTACGAGTGCGAAATTCGATACCACCCTAGAAAGGCTAATGTAGTGGCTGATGCACTCAGCCGGAAGGAGTACTCAGGTCGCCGAGTGAAGTCCCTAACTATGACGATCCATTCACACCTGTTCACGCAAATCAAGGAAGCCCAAATAGAAGCCTTGAAATCCGAAAATGTGACAGGAGAAGCCCTAAGGGGAATGGATAAGAACCTTGAGACCAAGAGCAACAGAATTCGTTATTTCATGGAACGAATTTGGATACCGAAGTTTGGTGGATTCAGAGAAATCGTTATGGACGAAGCCCATAAAACACGATACCCCATACATCCTGGCTCCGATAAGATATATCTCGATCTCAAGAAGTTGTATTGGTGGCAAAACATGAAAGCCGAAATTGCTACCTACGTGAGCAAATGCCTGACATGTGCCAAAGTCAAGGTGGAATACCAGAAGCCCTCGGGTTTATTACAACAACCAGAAATACCTGAATGGAAGTGGGAGCGGATAACCATGGATTTCATAACAAAATTACCCAAAACAGCAAGCGGACTCGACACCATTTGGGTAGTTGTCGACAGGTTAACTAAGTCAGCGCATTTCCTACCGATCAAAGAGACGGATAGATTGGAGAAGTTAACAAGGACATACCTCAGAGAAATTGTACGACTGCATGGTGTGCCCATATCCATTATCTCGGATCGAGATAGTAGATTCACCTCAAGGTTCTGGCAGTCGCTACAAAAAGCTTTGGGGACAAGACTAGACATGAGTACCGCTTATCACCCACAAACCGACGGCCAGAGCGAGAGAACTATACAAACCCTAGAAGACATGCTGAGAGCTTGCGTAATCGATTTTGGCAGAGCATGGGACACACATCTACCCTTGGTCGAGTTCTCGTACAACAATAGCTACCACACCAGTATCAAAGTTGCCCCATTCGAAGCCCTCTATGGCCGCAAATGCAGGTCACCCTTGTGCTGGGCCGAAGTGGGGGACACACAGCTAGCAAAAGGGCAAGCAACTGACAACACGCTCACTGGGCCAGAAATCATAAGGGAGACTACGGAGAAGATTGTTCAAATCCGAGAACGTTTAAAAGCATCAAGGGATAGACAAAAGAGTTACGCAGATAAGAGACGAAAACCCTTGGAATTCCAAGTTGGAGACCATGTCCTACTCAAATTCTCGCCTTGGAAAGGTTTAATAGGCTTTGGAAAACGTGGAAAACTGAACCCTAGATACATCGGACCATTCGAGATCCTTGCCAGGATCGGTCCAGTGGCTTACAAACTTAGACTACCTCAGGAACTCCACAACGTACACCCTACCTTTCACGTATCAAATCTAAAGAAGTGCTTATCCGACGAGACCCTTGTCGTCCCTGTAGACGATATTGCAATAAATGAAAACCTCCAGTTTGTGGAGGAATCAGTAGAGATCATGGATCGGGAAATCAAAAGGACTAAACAAAGACGAATACCCATCGTAAAGGTCCGCTGGAACGCCAAGCGAGGACCTGAATACACCTGGGAACGTGAGGATCAGATGAAACAACCGCATCTTTTTCCAAAAACTATAAACTCTATCTTAGATTAAATTTCGGGACGAAATTCCCTTAACAGGGGGATGATGTGACAACCCTATATTTCCCAAAAGCATTGTAAACACTCGAAAGCTAAAAGCAACGAAATTAACCTCGAAAATAAAGTGTTCAAGTATCTAAGTTGGGATGCATCAAATATTAGATATCATGCCAAGGTTTCCAAAAACATAAAGAACGCTCAAAACCAGGTTATATTGAAGAAATTATAACCACTCGTATATTTACGACACGACGTTAAAACATTATTTGACGTAAAAAGTAAAATCTCAATAAAATGCATTTTTAGCCTTAAGTATCTAAACAAAAGTCGTAGATCTCTTTGAAAGGTGAGCGTGCATAAAAAGATCGCCCAAATTGGACCTCGTATGAAGAAGTTACGAATTTTCAAAGTTTCGTAACAGTAGTAGAGGGCTAAAAACTCGGATTTAAGATCGAGTGTTATTTAGCTATCGCCACCTAAACGGAAGTTGAAGATCTCCTCAGTGGTAATAAAACGATAAAAAGACAAACGAAAACTGACGTTGAATAAAGAACCTACGAATTTTTAACGAATTTTAGGAGGCCCGGCCTATTAAAAATATATCATTAAAATTAAACTCAAAACTAGCCAACGGAGTCTAAATGAAAGTTGTAGAGCATAATCTCACCTACGCGTGGATATAAAGAAAACGAAAAACGGAGCTCATACGCGAAAGTTACGAAATTTAGAAGAGGACAGGCTGGATTACGCCCCGCGTTCTCTGGGAGTACGCCCCGCGTACTAGACCCAGAGTCGAGTCCCATCGGCCCGCCCAAGCTACGCTTAGCTAGCCAGGAGTCGTAAGCCATGATGCATTTTTACGCCCAGCGTAACGAGGTACGCGCTGCGTACGTGAGTACACCCCGCGTACTCACTCTTCCAGCACTATAAATAGATGGCATGAGCTTCGAGTTTTGGCACACCTTCACAATTCCTCAGCCATTCTCCCAGCTCCAGAGACCATTTTCTTACCTTGGTTTCCGCACTCGAGCCTCCAACGAAAGATTTACGCTGCAGAGATCCCCAAAGAGCCCGACGATGTTATTGTTATCGACTCTAATAAAAATGAAATCAACGAATTCATGTCCTTGGGACTTGAAGAGTATATTAAAAATGAAATCAACGAATTCATGTCCTCATATCAACACCTTAAAAAAAATACTCTTCAAGATTATATTAAATTTGATATTTCATGTCCTCGGGACTTGACGTAACCCGTAAATTACTTTATAAATCTTACAACATTGTGTTCTATTCCTTTGACACTACAAGAAATTGAAGGAATATCAGTGACAGTATTATCAGCAACATATTTGCTATGTCGCCGAAAATGTCGTTGTCGCTGGTATTGATACTAAACCATGATCTATGTCATTTATCCTAGTTGCACTCAATCTATAGATCTAACAATTCAATTCAATACTCAAGGGCTATTTATCATACAAACGTAACACTGTTAGCAACAATAGCGATGACGATGTCGCTGTTAATACCTAAAAAATGACCGAAAATTCTTCCCTTCATTTACCACCATATGTTGCCGCTATTAACCCTTGTCGCCGCTAAAAACTGTATCCTCTAATACTCATGCAACTACATCAGGCCAACTCGTCCCCATTTTCTCACTTACCCTAAAATATCTTTCACACTGCTGCTCCGACGATTTTGAATCGACTTCAATTGATTGGAAAGTCTAAACCCATTCACCGACCGATTACGACCACTACGTGACAGTCAAGGTGTTTATACCGACGATTTTTTTTTTTTGGGGGGGGGGGGGGCGTTTACTGACGTTTTTGGGAGTTTTCACCGACCAATCATCCACAACCCGATGAATTTTGTAATACTCATCCCTCATTCTCTTCCCTTTTCTCCCCTGACCAAGGAAACCAAGTTCATGTCGATATTTTTTATGTTTTCAGGGCACCACCGCCACTGATGTTGTTCCGACGATATAACCACACAAGGTGCTTCTGATTTCAGGTTAGTGCTACTGATTTCAGGTTACTACAGATGTATGCATGTTTTTTTTTGTATGATTGATTGTGTATTTTTTATACGTTTATATGTTTATGATTGTATTTTGTATATGTTTATGTGTTCATTGTATGTGTATGTGTATTTAGTATGCAATCAAGGATGTATATGTGTATAATGTATGCATATATGTATTTGTATATATTGTGCATATGTATGATGTATGTATGTATGTATCTATATGCAATCAAGAATGTATGTGTGTATAATGTATGTATATGTGTGTATAATGTATGTGAAATAATCATACGCTTAGAGATGTGCTAATTTATTTTGACTTAATTAGGTAAACCCTAAAACTACAATGCTATAACTAAAAACAAAAGTGTAGGATGATATAATTCCTAATGTCATTTAATTGTATAATTAAAAAACAAAAGCATTCAGCAAATGCTTAACCCTACTTAGTACCTTCGTAAGGGGATCTGCTGGGTTATCATCTGACGATACCCTCTTCACTACGAGGAGTCCTTCTCCTACTCAATGTCTTATGGAGTGATATTTTTTGTCAATGTGCCTAGATCTGCCATGATCCCTTTGTTCCTTTCTTAAGGAGACCGCACCCTTATTGTCACAGAAAATCTCCATAGGCTCCTTTACAGCTAGTACAACTCCAAGGTCTCTGATGAAGGTCTTAAGCCATATTGCCTCCTTCGATGCTTCGCTTGCTGCTATGTAATCTGATTCGCACGTTGAATCAGCTACAGTCTCCTGTTTGGAACTTTTCCATGTTACTACTCCTCCATTTAGGGTAAATACCCAGCCTGACTGAGAGCGGAAATTATCTCTGTCAGTCTGAAAGCTGGCGTCACTATACCCTATCACTCTCAAGTCATCACTCCCACCGAGGGTAAGGACCCATTCATAGCATACATGATCGAGTGTATGCTATGATTGCGTCCTTACCAGGATTCTCTTGACATCGACTAACCATGCTCAAAGAAAAAGCCACATCAGGGCGAGTACATGTCATAGCATACATGATCAAGCCAACGGAAGAAGCATATGGTAGTTGACTCATTTCAGCTATTTTGGCATCGGTACTCGGACTCATAGTCTTACTCAGTTTGGCATTGCTTTGAATAGGCAATTCTCCTTTCTTGGAATTCTCGATGTTGAAATGCTTCAACACCTTGTCCAAGTAGGTACTTTGACTAAGTCTTATTAGTCTTTTACTCCTATTTCTCAATATCCTTATCGCTAGAATGTAAGCAACTTCTCCGAGGTCCTTCATAGCGAAACACTTCAAAAGCCAATACTTAAGGTCCTGCATCGTTTCCTATGAGTAGTATGTCATCCACATACAATACCAGAAAGCTAACTATACTCCCTCTAGCTTTAACATATACACAGGACTCATCCTCGTTTCTCGAAAATCCAAATTCTTTTACTTTTTCATCGAAACAAACATTCCATCTGCGAGATGCTTGCTTTATCCCATAAATGGATTTCTTAAGATTACACACTCTATTAGGGTACTTTGCATCCACAAAACCCTCTGGCAGACTCATGTAAACATCTTCAGCCAATTTCCCATTAAGCAAAGTGGTTTTTACATCCATCTGCCATAGTTCATAATCATGAAACGCAGCTATGGCTAGCATAACCCTTATAAATTTGATCTTTGCGACTGGTGAGAAGGTCTCTTCATAATCAACTCCGAGAGTTTGAATAAAGCCCTTCGCACCAATCACGCATTATATGTGTGTACTTTCCCATCAATGTTGGTCTTCTTCTCGAAGATCCACTTGCACCCGACGGTCTTACGACCTGGTACATTTTCAACCAAGTTCCAAACTTGATTGTCATACATGGACTCAATCTCGCTTTCCATCGCCTCTTTCCACTTTGCAGACTCTTGGCCCGCCATGGCTTCCTTGTAGTTGTTAGGTTCATCCTAATTTTATCAATGTACTATCACCGATAAATGTATCACGTTCAGTTGTTATATGAAAACCATACAACACAGGTGGAACACAAACTCTGCTTGAACATCTTAGAGGTACGGACTTGTCAACTGGTTCAACAGGAGTCTCATCCATAGGATGATTGCTAGTGTTAGAGGTTCCTTCATCGCTTTAATCTTGAAGCTCTTCAAGGTCAATTTGCCTCCCACTATCCTCTTGGCATATGGGTTCTCTTTCACGAAAGACACCCCTTCGTGCTACAAAGACCACGTCCTCACTAGGTCTATAGAAAAAATATCCAAAGGATTTCTATGGGTAGCAGAACAAAATACAACGCTCATTACGATGTTCGAGCTTGTCGCGAGTCTCTCGTCTTACGAAAGCCTCGCAACCCCAAACCTTGTTATGCACTAACGAGGGAACCTTACCTGTCCACATTTCGTGAGGTGTTTTGGCAACCTTCTTAGTTGGGACTAGATTAAGGATATGGGCGGTAGTCTCTAAGGCATACCCCCAAAATGAGATGGGTAACGAAGCTCGACTCATCATGGAACGAACCATGTCCAACAAGGTTCGATTGCGCCTCTCAGCCACACCATTAAGCTGGAGTATCCTAGGTGGCGTCAATTGTGAAACAATTCCACATTCTTTAAGATAGTCGTGGAACTTGATACTAAGATACTCACCACCTCGATCGGATCGGAGCATCTTTATCTTCTTGCTCAATTGATTCTCCACTTCTCGTCTAAACTCTTTGAACTTTTCAAAGGTTTCTCACTTTTGCTTGATTAAGTAGACGTATCCATATCTGCTATAATCACCGGTAAAGGTTACATAGAAGCAGTTAGTATCCTTTGTAGCGGATCCGAAGGGTCCACACACATCGGTGTATGAGATCCAACAAACCCTCACCTCTTTCACAAGAACCAATGAAAGGTGACATGGTCATCTTTACTAAAAAAACAAGATTCACATGTGTCATCCGACTTTAAGTCCAATGAATCAAACACTCCATGCTTTTGGACTTGGGCTATGTGCTTCTTGTTGACATGTCCAAGACGACAATGCCACAAGCATGCCTTGTCCAAACCATTGGACAAATCAATATGCAATACATTATTTCCTAAGTTGTCTACAACCATCACAATTTTATATACACCATTACAAGGCAATGCTTCAAAATAAAATTTATCATTATAAAAACCATTAATAGAACCAATTTAATTGTTAAATGAAAATCTAAAACCTTGTTTATACAAAACATGAAAAGAAATAATGTTTCTTGCCATATCCGACGAGTAGCAACTATTATTCAACTCAAAACCTAACCCATTACTAAGCAATAATGAATAAACTCCAATCTTGGTGTCACAACTAGCAAATTAGGGTTAAAATTTTAGTCCTTGTACGAGAATATTCCTGAATGTAAACTTGTAATAACCTATGACATCCCCATTTTCTCGGCCAAAAAAGACCGATTTTGTTTATGCTTTATAAAAATCAGAGTGCCTTTTTTAATAGAAATGTTGCGGAATTTGTTCCCAGTAAAACATGATAAATACGCTATCAAAGCATTTCCGAAGAAAAGTATTTTTATTCATTTTAAAACATTTGGGATGTCATCGTCGATACAGAAACATAAGCATAAACAGAACTTACATTCATTATCACTAGTGATCTACATCTCTTTTAAATCTCCCAGTATAATGTAACTTCATATCGACACCTGTGATATAAATAAACTGAGTGGGTCAGGTTGGGAAACCTGGTGAGCACATAGGGTTTTCAACCCAAAATAATATAATTATTATGTTTAAACAATCAAGCAATCAACCTAATTACCCATCCTCATTATCTTCTTTATTTTTAAGGATCTACCCTAAGAATCAGCTATCTCTCGTTCATTCATTCCTAAGGGTCATCCTAAGGAATTGGCATGAAGTCCATCGTTGCCATGGTTTACACAATGGGCACTAAGTTTGCATAGTCTCCAAGGATTAGGCATCAAGTCTGCATGATCACCAAGGTTTAGGCATCAAGTCTGCATGATCACCAGGGTTTAGGCATCAAGTCTGCATGGTCACCAAGGTTTAAAGTACACCGGGTGAACACATTGTTCACAACACTTACAGGTTGCGAACCTGCTAGTGTTCCACTGGACTGTCTAGAACAGTTCGTGGTTGTCAGCCATACTCTGTTGAATGACAGGGCCATCATTTGGGAAAAGGTTTCTCACATCGTCCACCCCTCGCCCTCACCTTGTGGTCTATAACACCTCTCAACTTATCATCCAAATCATATTACATCTACCCATGTTTTACCCCAACATTATCGTAGATATAAAATACATAATATGCACACATAGCACGTAGTTTATATAAAATACTTTATATCTATGTGTAGGATGAAAGTAACCAGGCACTCACTTGATACGGTGGTGACTCGGTACTCGAACATCGCTTCATTTACATTAAAATAATTTCATTCGACGAAACCTTGTTTATTACCATTAGATTTTAGTCTAATATTTACCGTGACTAATTATTATTATTATTACTATTATTATTATTATTATTATTATTATTATTATTATTGTTATATAAGCGTTTAAGCAATACTTTCCAACCACTATATACAGACAGGGGCCAGACATAAAACACCGGAGGGCCGGACCATTTTGGCATATAGCACTTCTGAAATCCAACAACCCTATGCGGCCCTTGAAACCAGATTCCCCGTACCGTGATTAGTTAAAAAGATATTATAACGACACTTATATAAGTCATAATAATAGCTCAAATATTTATTATATGTTAATAATAACAATACAAATTTTAAATATAGACTATATTTAAAATAGGGTAAGCATAACTTACTTACAAGGGGATTTTACCTAGTAGTCGGGCTCTGCAGGGGCAGAACTTCGTCGCTGAATCTTTCTAAGAAAGATTCGTGCAGCGCTTCGGCGCTCACCTTACTATACTAAAACAACAGAAAGAGAAGTCGAATCACGAGGGACCGAAATGATCGGGGGATAAGAAGAGAAAGACTCTTGAATCAAGAGAATGGTGCATGAATTATGAGAGCCAGAGGCTCTTATTTATACTAATTGAATTTTCAAAAAGTACCCTCCATAATTACTTAATGACCTTATAGTTATATAAACAACGAAACACCCCTTTATATTACTATTTTAAATAGATTTAACGATATTTGTACTAAACTAATGTCGAAAGAATTCAACATTAGTCTTATATGACCGCATCGTCGATACCTTTCTAAGGATATATATATATATATATATATATATATATATATATATATATATATATATATATATATATATACATATACATATATATATATATATATATATATATATATATATATATATATATATATATATGTACGTATATATGATTTATACTTTATTTTAATAAGTAAATATGCTATTATAATTTGTAACTCGTTCATACTAACTCCGTGTTTAACGTTATTTATATCCACGCGTAGGTGGAGACGTACTCTATAACTTTCGTTTAGACTCCGTCGGCTAATTTTGACTTTATTTTGAAAGTTATATTTTTAACAGCCTGGGACAGGATTGGTCCGTTAAAATCTCATAACTTCTTCATCCGATGTCCATTTTCGTCTGTATTTTTATCGTTACGCTACTAATAACAAGATCTTCGATTCTCATTTAGGCTGTTTCGGCTAAAAACCACTCGATCTAATACTCGAATTTCGAGCTGTACATCGCTAAGCCGAAACTTCGAAAAATCATAACTTCCTCATACAAAGTCAGATTTGGGCGGTCTTTTTATGGACGTTCTCAGGTTAACATATTCTACGACTTTCATTTAGATTACTAAATCTAAAATTCGCTCTATCATAAATTCACTATTTACGTCTTCCCGGTGTTGTGCCGGTTCCGTCGCGAAACTTCGACGGGTCATAACTTCTTCTTTATAACTCGGATTTCGGCGCTCTTTATATCTACGAAACCCATGAGACATATTCTACAACTTGGTTAAGATTATTTATTCTAAATAATATTATGTCGAAAAGTCGTTTTCGACCCCTATTATCTCTAAATTGACTAGCCCGGATCTACGGGCGTTACATAACCTATTTAGTGAAATTCAAACTACGATGTCATTTAAGTTCATACTTTCATATATTGTGATTCAAGCCCAAAACTCGATCCAATAAGCCAAATACAATCGTTTTGGGCCTTAGCCCGAGGAGTTCAGATCGAAATCCATTATTGGAGCAAGACATGCTTAGTGGGCCTTACTGGGCCGATAACTACTTCTTTTGGTCTATTTAGGCCGAAAACCCCTACATGGGTCCTAATGGGCCGAAATTTTTTGTTAATCGTTATTATGGTCCTTTTGGGCCAAAAACATATATTAGAACCTTATTTGGACCGAGAATTATTGTTTTTGGGCCCTTTGAACCAAAAAACTTTACTTGGGCCACTCTTTTGGGCCGAGGACCCCTCTTGGGTCGGATTAGCCCATCTAAACAAAAAAAAAGAGAAAATGAGAATTTATCTACGCTTGCCACCACATCTCTAACCAACATACTTCTAAACCCTTAACCCCCAATACAACAATGCACATCTAATCACCTTTTTTTGAAGTCAAACCTCTTCTCTCCCCTCCCGCTCTTGATTCAGCCAAACTCTTTCCCCCACACCCATTCACAACTTCGTTTCATCTCATCTTCCCTCTCAACACTCAAGAACTCTCTCATCAACCTTCTTCAAAATTCGTGGGTTGTGTGTATATTCTTCCAAGGAGTTTTCTTCAAATCTCATAAGCTTGGTAAGTCATAAGTTAAATTCCGTTATTTTGTTTCAAATTTATGTTAAGACCTTTCCCTCACTCTCTCATTTTCATGAACATGAATCTTAGAACAACCACCATTTCGAGATCCCTTCAAGACACAAGCCAGGCTCAAATATCCTTCATCTGCTTCATTCTACATCTTGAAAAATCCCTAAGGTGAGCTTCATGCCCCCACTATTTTTCATGTTTTCATACTCTTTTTTTTGGGGGGTGGGGGATACAAGTCAAAGTTTCGGTTAACCGTTGGATAATTGCATGGTCCAATGTGTTATGTGTTTAACTTTTGGGTATTTGCTTGAACATGAGTTTATCTCATATCTCTACATTAAAATCATGATAAAAGTGTTGTTAACATATATATTGCTTGAAAACTATAAATATGGGTTATGCACTCCAAAAAATAGATAAAATGAGTCTTGTGTGCAAACATGTATAACATAAACTTAATCCCCAACTTTCCACTAAAAAGTTATAGTCCACTTACGGATTGTTTTGACCACCTTGAATGTAATATTTTTAAAAACTGTTTTACATGCAAATGTTTCAGGTTTGTACCTTTCTAATGACTACTCTCATGCATTCATACGATTTTTCTACAACTTTTTGTGATTTTTACAAAACTGCCTATCATTTTAGGAATAATTTTGGACCAGCTTGTGAAGATGAACATTTTCACACTGGTTTGAGGCCATTAAAAATTATGATAAAAATTTTGAACAAAGTAGACTCATTTTCCAAACTCTTATTGTTTATGGATCCAGATTTCGACGTACGATGACTTTTCTATAATTTTTCTAAGAATAGGGACAGAAAAGTCCAAAAACAAGAACTTGTCTTTATCATACTAAATGTATTATACTTGTGTTTAGATATAAGTTTAAAGGTGGTAATATTTTAAAAACACCCATACATGATAACTTGCATGTACTTATATATTTGATTATCAAATTAGTTTTAATTACACTAGATACACTCAAGTCGTTTTACAAGAAAGAGAAGTCGTAGTTCACATAAATCAGTTAATGCTCTAGTGAGACACTCCTTCAGTCGTACCTACCTAGCGTACTTCGTAAGTCCTGTAATTATAACCAGAGTCTCCTGGAGGGAGAGCGGGATATTATGTATAGATCTATACGGGGTTGACAACCCCACACCCGAGCTGTTCGCTACAGCTAGACGGGCCAGTCTAGGGTGACAAATATCTTACCGAAACCGACGCCTAGAGAATGTCATGACAAACCTCTAGTCACATCAAGTATGGTTGTAATGACTCGCATAGGGATTAACCCACTACCTTGGTTACAGGAAGTTTACGCTGCATTACTTTTGCATATGGAACTATATACTATCTTCGATACAACATCAAAATACATCTTGGTCTTAGGGTTTAAGACTACAGTTCAGATTTAAGAAAATATTGGATTTTCTAGAACCACTCATCACTACTGTCTAAGGAAAAGATACAGATGATTTATCCTCAATTTTAGTTACTTATAAGAAACTATTGGATTTTCTGGAAACGTACGCTCAACATTTTCAAACGAAAGAGAACAAAGGACATGCATGCAAATATTCACGGTTTTAGAACGAGACTTACAAACTATTTTTATAGATAATATTGGATTTTCTGAAAGCACCATGATAAATTTTGTAAACAAGTACAAAACCATTTTATACAAAAATGCTTATGAACTCACAAACTTTTTAGTTGACACTTTTCAGAATGACTTGTATTCTAAGGGATCCATTAACAGGTAATGAGCTCTGCTAAGAGACCAAGTGGTGCAATCTTATCAACCTTTACTTTGTCACTTTTGTGTAACTGATGAACCAATACAATATGTAAACTATCTAAGTGTGTATTTCCCATGTATGAATGTTTGGGTTGCTATGTTTCATTACTATTCAATTGTTATGATACTGTACATGAAGTCATCCGACCCCAGACGTTTCCGCCGTTCTGGTTTAGCGGTGTGACAGATTGGTATCAGAGCATTGTTTATATTGAACTACTATATCTAACCATACAATATATACAACTATAAATATAATGGGACTAAAACACTCTGACTAAAAGTATACTTTGAAGATATAAGTATTTAAAAAAAAGTATATATAGTTGCTAGAACTGTATCATAATAAGAACAAAACAAAAGTATTTAGATGTTGAACACTACAGTGAAAACTGGACAATTATGTAATCATAGATGGGATAAATGTAGCCGGATCAACTATTTTTATTTGAGATATGACCAACATGTGTTTGGGAGTGACAGTGGATGGAAACAAGTCTAAAACTTACCAACCCTACATGCAAAGGAACACTAGAACCAAACTTAAAGTTTAAAATACTATAGGAGTATTTTATGATACTAAACCATAACAACTAATCTAAAAATTATCGATTTCGTACACCAGGAAAACCCTTGGATCAAACATGTAATACTATATTAGTATTTTAGAATACCATAGGACCTCCACACTTAAATCTTCTACATGTATCCCATACCCTTATTCTCGCACAGACAACATGGCTGAGCTTCATCCCGAAGATCCCTACTACCCTGCGGTAATAACCCACGAATGGATCCAGGAAGAGCCAGAATAAGTGCAAGGGGCGAAAAAAAAGTAGACCTCGAGGAATACCAAGTAATGGACTACGAGGGAGAAGACTCTGATGAGGGATCAGAAGTGGGTGAAGACGCAAGAGAGATCCTTAGCAAGCCTCACCTTTCAGGAGCAATAACGAAGCAGTCTACAGAGAAGGAGAATCTTACCGACCGCCTATGCTCCTTAGAGGAGGAAGTGGCCACCGTACGACAACAGCTCATTGCAGCTGAGGCTAAGGGAGCTTGCACAGAAAAAAGAGTGGAAGAGGCCACTCGTGAAATGAGCTAAATGGCTGGGCACCTTGTGCGTCATTTCGGCATATGAGTGCTACTACACTACTCGCACGATGTCCTAGGTTTATTATGTAATTCGTTACAACCAGTAATAGTAAATCAAGGGAGGTACGCCCTCCAAGGACATATGTAGTCTGAACCAAATAATTGTACTGATATCTATATTCCCTTTTGTCGAACTTAACAATTGCCTGATACCCGCTACTGCATATCATCATAAATACATCATAGTCATGTAGGTCGAAAACTTTCAGAATCATACATCAAAGCGTGAAATTTATATGTAAATATAAATGGGCAGAATACAACTAGGAATAACCATAGTTACTTACTAGCTCGTTTCTCACCATGTAATAGAATCGTGCACCCGCACGAAAGTAACCAGCCAACCGGCAAGACGCCAAGTCTGCAGATAGACTCCGCAACTTTTCAAGTTGCGGGCACAGCCGCCGTGACAACCGTCATGGCACAACTCAACGCTGCCAACACAAACAGAAATGGAAATAGTGTCAACAATTCTAATCGTATTAATAGTCAAGGGCACCAACAAATGGCTGCCTAGAAGGATACCCCAAACCACAAGCCTAAGAGAAAGAAAAGAAAGTCCCGGAAAGAGAGGAAGAGTAAATCAATACAAGAGCCCTCGAAGAGACAGCAAACTATTGCGGTTCATGCTGCCACAACACCGGCCACACCAACACCAGTCCGTCGATATGTCGGAACTCTCCCAAATTGTAACATGTGTAGTTTTCATCACTATGGCTCCTGCCGAAAGTTACACTGCAAGAATTGCAACAGGAAGGGGCACATTACCCGTTTCTGCAGGGCACCTGCAAGACCAATCCCCCATACCCCCAACATTAGGATAAGCCCTACTTGCTATGAGTGTGATAAATATGGACACTTCAGGAGGGACTGTCCAATAACAAGGAACTTTGGCAGGGAGGGAAGTGTGCTTACGATCACTACATGAGAGACCCTCCCAAAATCACCTGTGAGCAGCGATATGTTTTCCTAATAAAGATATTTAAAGGCTTTAGCCAATAATTATAAATTACTCTTTCGTCTGAACGAAACATGTCATTCCTATAAAAACTAAGGGTCCTTATAGGTGAGCTATGATGGCTTAGTGTATACATTAGGGTCATATATAATTGAGATTCTAAAGGCTTAGAGTGCGTGATTCTACCTTATTTCCTTTTCCTTGTTTGGTTGTGGATTTAGGCCAGAGTCCCTCAATCGACGATCTTCCATTTTAATTATACACGATTCATATACACCAAGGGATTATAGAAGGGCCTGGTGGGAACCATACTATCGAATTTCATCACTAATAGTCGGGGAACTCATACTACTAATACTCGCTAAGCGTGGTACCAAATGTTCCCAGTAGTAATAACAGGGAAGAAACTGGTAACATTAAAAACGTGTTCATAGGTCATTCTATCATTCCAAACAACCATCCCTTCCAAATCAATCCAACATCTATTGCAACAAGGAGCCCAACAGCGTCATTTAACATGGGCTGACTTGATCCTCACCATAAAAATTTCATGTGCCACAAAGAGACCCTTCGCCTTAACTAATCGATTAACTAAAACCTTACAACTTAAAACGACAAATTCCTAAATCATCCCTGACATCTAGACCCCTAATTACCTATGTAAGAAATACCACGCTTTTCCTAGCCATAAAAGAATTTGGAAACAAGAAGCAAAAAGACCTCAAAGGAACCTTTTAAACTTATAACCTCCATGAGATGTTCCGCAAGGCCTTTCGGAAATATCACGTATGTGCTAAATTGAGTTCGGATATCGACTCAACTCATGGAGCCATTTCCATAGCCAGACCACCAAGACCAACAACATCACGCGACCTTAAGGTTTAGGGACACTACTTTTGGGGCGTCAAGTACACAATCCATGTAACGCCCGTGTTTCGGGGCTAAGCATTAATGATAATATAATATTTTAGGTCAACCATTGGAACTAGCTTTGAAGAAATAAGAATGAATTATGTGCTTTAAACTTAATTATTATGACTAAGGATAAAAATAAGCATCGGAAATATATATTAGATAATTCGATATCTTTGAAGGAATTTGTAGTGGTCGTGACAAGGATTTCGGATATATAAAGAATACCGAAATCCAAGTTATAACGAAGAAGTTATGACATGTCGAAATTTCGAGACAGAACCGAGACGACGCTGTATGCTGTGACATCCCCAAAATCTCGGCCAGAAAAGACCGATTTTCATTTATGCTTTTAAATATTTTCAGAGTAAATCCTTTTGATTTGAAAGAGTTGCGGAATTTGTTCCCAAAAACAAAACATGATAAAACAATGTTTACCGAAGCATTTCATAAAAGAAATGTATTTTTATTATAATCAAAACTCGGGGTGTCATGTTCCGATACAGTACAATAAGCATAAACGAATACATTACAAGTCATATAACAAATATAAACATATGCAGACTTGTAAACAAAACAACTTGATGGTTCATCCATCTCATGCCCTTCCGCCACTTCCTGTAATACAATTTAAAACTGAGTGGGTCAGGCTTGGGAGCCTGGTGAGCATATAGGGTTTTCAACCCACAATAAATATCATATTTAATTTTCATCAACCAACAATAACCCAATTACCCATTCCCGTTATTCTCACTTTAATGTCCCTAAAACAACTAACATAAGGGACCTAGTCTAAGAATATTTCATCCGGGCGACAACACATGCTTCGGGGGTACCTCAGCAATATAAGTCAAATAAGGCAACCATGAGGGGGATGGAGTACAGCGAATGAACACCCAAGTTCATTAACACCTACAGGTGGCGAACCTGCTAATGTTTCCACAAGACTGTCTAGAATAGCCAGTGGTCGTCATCTAAACTCCGCTAGATGACTCAATCAAACAACAACGAGGCCTCTCATCTGTTTATTACACACCAACTGTCTACCCATGTTCTACCCAACATATTAGTAGATAAAAATATACATTTGTATACATAGTTTAAAAACCTGTATAGCATGCTTTAATCAACACATATATCACATAACAGATGAGGCACACACACACATAACACATATCTCATAGAGAAATAATCGGATCTATAAGATAGAAGAGAGTGAATACACATTCACACGTAACACAACCAAATATATACACATAGCATGTATTTCGTATAAAATACTTCGTATTATTGTATTAGAAGAAAATAACTACACACTCACACTTATAAACAACAATATTCTTAATACACTCGAACCAAACTTGTATTATTATCGTGTTTATGAAAGTTAGTATACACTCACTTGATCAGAAGATGATCCGATAGCACTACGGCTTATGGAAGTAGTAATCCTCCGCAGATCTGGAAGATCTTCACAAAAATCGAACTTTTCGCGGGCAGAGCTTCGGCTCGGGAACCGCACTTCTCGGGATCTTCGGGATCTCGGATCTTGCTTCGGGACTAGAGTATGATACCGGGGCTTCGAGGTATTTCTAGCACGCAAAACGATGCAAAACGGGAGAGAGAAGAGAAGAAATGAACAAAACTCTCGGCTGCCTCTCGATCCTTTTTATAGAGGCTGGAGCCTCGGAGTACGCGGGGCGTACTGCAGTACGCAGCGCGTACTGCTTCCGAAATCGTCACTGCATGCGTCATCCGAAGTTTCGACACTCTCGGAGTACGCGGGGCGTACGTCGGATCGGACTGGTGACTCCCCCTTCGGATAATGCTGAATTTTTGATTTAAAAATAAATACAATTTATTTATCAAACTTCGGAAATTCATATCTTCTTCATACGAACTCCGTTTTCGACGTTCTTTATATCCACGGAAAGGTGAGACCACGCTCTACGACTTTCGTTTAGACTCCGTCGGCTAATTTTGACTTTATTTTTATTAATTATTTTTAATAGGCCGGGACAGAAACTTTCGTTATAAATTCATAACTTCTTCGTTTGACGTCCGTTCTCGCCTAACTTTTTATCGTTTCGATACCAACAATGAGATCTTCGATTCTCATTTAGATTGCTTCGGCTAACAACCGCTCGATCTCAAATCGAGTAAAACAGGCTGTATACCGCTAAGCCAGAACTTCGATAAATCATAACTTCCTCATACGAAGTCAGATTTGGGCGTTCTATATATATTCGGAAACCTCGTTTCCACTACTACAACATAAATCAAAGATATTAAGTTTATTTTACACTTAAATTTTGATGCTTATTTTTATTCTTAATTAATCAAACCACATAATTAAGCAATTAAGCACAAAACACATAATACTCAAATAATACAATCTTATTATTTCAAAACGGGTTACAAAGGTTAACCTAGACTATTATATTGCTACAAATGGCAAGCCCGGAAACACAGGCGTTACAATTCTCTCCACCTTAGTATGATTCCGTCCCCGGAATCACACATCAACAAACAAATGCGGATAGCGACTCAACATGTCACTCTCCGTCTCCCAGGTGAGATTCGGCACATTCGTGTGTTTCCATCGGACAAGCACTAACCCAACCATTTTGCGTCGCAACTTCTTGGTCTTTCGGTCAACAATTGCCTCTGGTTCTTCAACCAACCTTTTGTTCTCATCAATTCTCAATTCAGAAATTGGAATTATATCGGGAACTTCTCCCGTGAACTTCCTCAAATAACACACATGAAAAGTGTTGTGAATTCCATTCAGTTCTTCGGGTAATTCGAGCTTGTAAGCTTGGTTCCCAATCCTCTGAAGGACTTTAAACGGTCCAATAAACCTTGGACTCAACTTTCCCCTTTTACCAAATCTTATAAGTCCCTTCCACGGCGAGACTTTAAGCAAAACCGAATCTCCAACCTCAAAAGTCATCGGTCTTCGCTTCTTGTCAGCATAGCTCTTTTGACGATCTTGAGCTGCTAACATTCTTTCCCTAATTATTTTCAACTTTTCAGCAGTTTGATGAACCATCTCCGGTCCCATAAACTGCTTTTCCCCAGCCTCAAGCCAACAAGACGGCGTACGACACTTCTGTCCACACAAAGCTTGATAAGGTGTCATCTTAATGCTCGAGTGAAAACTATCATTATAGGAAAATTCTACCAACGGTAAATGTTCATCCCAATTACGTAGGAATTCCAAGGTACATGCTCTCAGCATATCTTCAAGTGTTTGTATTGTTCTTTCACTCTGACCATCAGTCTGCGGATGGTAAGCTGTGCTTAAACATAACTTGGTACCCATTTCCTCTTGTAGACTTTTCCAAAACCTTGAGGTGAAACGGCTATCACGATTCGATACAATCGTTAACGGAACACCGTGAAGCCTCACAATTTCCTTCACGTAAGAATTCGCAAGCTTTTCCATAGACCATTTCTCCCTGGCCGCTATGAAATGCGCACTCTTAGTGAATCGATCAACGACCACCCAAATCATGTCGTGACCATTCTTTGTTCTGGGCAGTTTAGTGACAAAATCCATAGCAATGTCTTCCCACTTACCCATAGGCACAGGCAATGGTTCTAAACTCCCGTAAGGTTTCTGATGTTGTGTCTTGACTCTCGCACAAGTCACACACTCGGCCACATACTTTGCAACATCAAGCTTCATCGTCGGCCACCAGTAGTAGGGTTTCAGGTCCCTATACATTTTAGTGCTACCCGGATGAATTGAGTACATGGTTTTGTGAGCTTCTTCCATCAGAAGATCCCTAATTCCTCCTGACTTAGGTACCCAAATACGATCTTGGAATACCTTCAGTCCGTGACCGTTAGTACCAAACACCAACGTTTTACCCAAACGTTCCTCCTTTCGGTCATTTTTCTCAGAAGCTTCCTCTTGAGCTTTCTTTATACTTTCCACAATGGTCGAGACAACTTCAATTCTCAACGCTCTTGGCCTCTTCCTTTCAAGATTGACCTTCCGACTGAGAGCATCAGCAACAACATTAGCTTTACCGGGGTGGTAAAGTATCTCGCAGTCGTAGTCTTTAAGTAATTCTAGCCAGCGTCGTTGCCTCATATTCAATTCTTTCTGATTAAAGAGGTATTGGAGACTCTTATGATTAGTGAAAAGTTTGCACTTCAGGCCATAGAGTTAATGCCTCCATATTTTAAGAGCGAAAACTACCGCTGCCAACTCCAAATCATGAGTCGGGTAATTCTTTTCATGCTCTTTCAGCTGTCGAGACGCATATGCTATCACCTTTTCTCTTTGGGTCAAAACACAACCCAATCCAACACCAGACGCATCGCTATAAACAGCGAAGTCTTTAACTCCATCGGGTAGAGAAAGTATCAGTGCCTCGCATAGCTTCTTCTTTAACTTCTCGAATGCTTCTTTATGCTTCTCACTCCAAGCATAAGTAGCTCCTTTGTGGGTCAAAGCTGTCAATGGAGTAGCAATCGAAGAAAAGCCTTAGATAAACCTGCGGTAATATCCGGCTAATCCCAAAAAGCTTCGAATCTCCGTGGGACTTTTCGGTTGTTCCCACTTCGTCACAGCTTCGATCTTCGCTGGATCAACCATTATCCCTTCGTGGTTGACCACGTGACCCAAGAATTGGACCTCACGAATCCAAAAATCACATTTGGAGAACTTCGCATAAAGCTTCTCCTTCTTCAAAACTTCTAACACTTCTCGCAAGTGCCTGCCATGCTCCTCCTGGCTTTTCGAGTAAATCAGAATGTCGTCTATGAACACTATTACAGATTTATCAAGGAACGGGTTACAAACCCTATTCATCAAATCCATGAACACTGCTGGAGCATTGGTTAGTCCAAACGACATAACCAAGAACTCGTAGTGTCCATATCTAGTTCTGAATTCAGTCTTCTCGATATCTTGCTCTCTTACTTTCAGCTGATGATATCCTGACCTAAGATCGATCTTCGAGAAATAGCTCGAACCTTGCAATTGATCAAGCAGGTCATCAATCCTCGGCAACGGATATCTATTCTTTATTGTTGCCTTGTTCAGCTCTCTGTAATCGATGCACATTCTCATACTTCCATCTTTCTTCTTTACAAATAACACCGGAGCTCCCCAGGGAGATGAACTAGGTCTAATGAAACCTTTGTCCAATAACTCCTGAAGTTGCATCATCAGCTCCTTCATCTCCGTCGGTGCTAATCGATAAGGTGCTTTTTGTATTGGCGAGGTTCCTGGTAACAAGTCTATTCTGAACTCCACTTATCTATCAGGTGGTAATCCAGGAAGATCCTCGGGGAACACTTCTGGAAAATCACACACCACTGGAATGCTCTGCATCACCTTCTTTTCCTTCTTAGCATCAATCACAAATGCTAAATATGATGTACATCCCTTGGTCAAACACTTTCTGGCTTTCATTAGAGAAATGATCCCAGAATTCACTCGCCGTTTGTCCCCATACACCATAAAAGAATCTTTTCCAGGCGGGTTTACTTTAACTATCTTCTTCTTGCATAAAATTTCGGCATCATTGGCGCTAAGCCAATCCATTCCCAAGACGATGTCGAAACCATTAAGTTCGATAGGCAATAACGCCTCGTGAAACTTATTCCCATTAAGGTTGATCAAGACGTTTTTCATACGATGGCTAACAGGTACAAACTTGCCACTAGCTACTTCGACTAATAAAGCATTATCTAGTCTATCAATAGGCAAAGCTAGCTTTCTACCAAACTCATGCGAAATAAAGGAGTAGTTGGCTCCAGAATCAAACAATATATGAGCAGGTAATTCGTTTACGAGAAAGGTACCTGAAGCGACATCAGCTTCATCTTTCGCAGCCTCAAGTGTCATCTGGAAGGCTCTCGCCTTCGGCTTTGGTGGAATGTTGGGCTTTGCTGCCTCCTTCTTCTTCAGATAATCTTTCAAAAGGTGCCCCTCTTCATTACAACCAAAACACATCCTTTTGTTGTTTGGACATTCATTGGCAAAATGTCCAACCTTTCCACACTTGTAGCAGGTCACATCCTCGCTACATTTCCCAAAGTGCTTTTTCTTACACTTATCACACCACTTTGCTTCGCCTCCTTTTCCTCCAAACTTTTTCGAATCAGATTTCGAAAATTTTCCTTTCTTACCGGAACCAGATGTTCCCTCAAACTTTCTTTTCTCACCAACATCAGCCTTGTTGGTGGTTCTCCCCTTGATCATGTTCTCCACAGACTTGGCAGCCCAGATAGCTGCCTCTAGAGTAAGTGCCTGACGTACTGGCACCTCGTACTCCCATGGAAGTCCCTTCGCATACCGATCCACCTTTGTCAGCTCGTATGGAACGATACGCAAGGCAAAATCCATCTTATCAGTGAAGTTATTGGTGTATTCATCAACTGACATGCTGCCTTTAGTCAATGTCAGGAACTTGTTCTCCAACTCCAACAGATTTTGAGCCGAGCAGAACTTGCGCTTGAACTGCACCAAGAACTCTGCCCATGACAATTGTAGTGGCTCATTAGGGCTTAAGGTCTTCCCTAGAGTGTTCCACCAACGAACGGCTCCACCTCGGAATTGACGCACTGCATAGATAGTTTGCAACTTACCTCTGCAGCCACAAGTCATGAAGGCTAGCTCCATTTCGGAGATCCAATCCATAACCCCAATCGGATCGTCCTTTCCATTGAAGGTCGATGGTTTGCAAGTTAGAAAGTCCTTGTACTTGCATCCCATTCCATCATTCCTTCCATCATGGTTATCTTGCCTAACTATCGGTGGGTTGGCTGGACCAACAGACCCACTGAAGTTTCCACCTTCCGAGTGCCCTTCATTTAATTCAGGCTCTTCCACACGAATCGACAGTTCTTCACGGTTTTGTTGAAGCAACCGTCTAGTTTCATCCATCTGACGATCCAACATCGTCTGAATCATCAATTGCACACCAGCCATGGTTATTGGCTCAGTTGCTGCTGCTACGACAGCTATTGGCTCAATCACTGGTGGTTGATTCCTGTTTTCGTCAGCATTTCCAACTCCACTTCTTGTTCTCACCATTTTGATCTACACACCGAATAAGGTGAAATTAGATCCTCAATCATGATAGATATTCAAATCATCCTTATCACTCCGAAACGTTTACATGCTAGTTCTAATATCATAGACGTACGCTTAGAATCCTACACACATAAGGTTTCTAGATCTGGTCGGCAACAGACCATAGATCCGAACAAATAATATCATATATGGCAACATATAATATTTAGCACATAAAGCATTTTAGGCAACTTCCCTAAAATAAACTAGTGCTCGTGTCTAAAACATAACAGACACACATCTCAAAATTCCACTTAGCATTCTAAGTTTAAGTCTAGAAATCCTACAAATTCCTAGTTCGCTTAAACTAATGCTCTGATACCAACTGTGACATCCCCAAAATCTCGGCCAGAAAAGACCGATTTTCATTTATGCTTTTAAATATTTTCAGAGTAAATCCTTTTGATTTGAAAGAGTTGCGGAATTTGTTCCCAAAAACAAAACATGATAAAACAATGTTTACCGAAGCATTTCATAAAAGAAATGTAATTTCATTATAATCAAAACTCGGGGTGTCATGTTCCGATACAGACCAATAAGCATAAACGAATACATTACAAGTCATATAACAAATATAAACATATGCAGACTTGTAAACAAAACAACTTGATGGTTCATCCATCTCATGCCCTTTCGCCACTTCCTGTAATACAATTTAAAACTGAGTGGGTCAGGCTTGGGAGCCTGGTGAGCATATAGGGTTTTCAACCCACAATAAATATCATATTTAATTTTCACCAACCAACAATAACCCAATTACCCATTACCGTTATTCTCACTTTAATGTCCCTAAAACAACTAACATAAGGGACCTAGTCTAAGAATATTTCATCGGGGCGACAACACATGCTTCGGGGGTACCTCAGCAATATAAGTCAAATAAGGCAACCATGAGGGGGATGGAGTACAGCGAATGAACACCCAAGTTCATTAACACCTACAGGTGGCGAACCTGCTAATGTTTCCACAAGACTGTCTAGAATAGCCAGTGGTCGTCATCTAAACTCCGCTAGATGACTCAATCAAACAACAACGAGGCCTTTAATCTGTTTATTACACACCAACTGTCTACCCATGTTCTACCCAACATATTAGTAGATAAAAATATACATTTGTATACATAGTTTAAAAAGCTGTATAGCATGCTTTAATCAACACATATATCACATAACAGATGAGGCACACACACACATAACACATATCTCATAGAGAAATAATCAGATCTATAAGATAGAAGAGAGTGAATACACATCCACACGTAACATAACCAAATATATACACATAGCACCTATTTCATATAAAATACTTCGTATTATTGTATTAGAAGAAAATAACTACACACTCACACTTATAAACAACAATATTCTTAATACACTCGAACCAAACTTGTATTATTATCGTGTTTATGAAAGTTAGTATACACTCACTTGATCAGAAGATGATCCGACAGCACTACGGCTTATGGAAGTAGTAATCCTCCGCAGATCTGGAAGATCTTCACAAAAATCGAACTTTTCGCGGGCAGAGCTTCGGCTCGGGAACCGCACTTCTCGGGATCTTCGGGATCTCGGATCTTGCTTCGGGACTAGAGTATGATACCGGGGCTTCGAGGTATTTCTAGCACGCAAAACGATGCAAAACGGGAGAGAGAAGAGAAGAAATGAACAAAACTCTCGGCTGCCTTCGGATCCCTTTTATAGAGGCTGGAGCCTCGGAGTACGCGGGGCGTACTGCAGTACGCAGCGCGTACTGCTTCCGAAATCGTCACTGCATGCGTCATCCGAAGTGTCGACACTCTCGGAGTACGCGGGGTGTACGTCGGATTGGACTGGTGACTCCCCCTTCGGATAATGCCGGATTTTTGATTTAAAAATAAATACAATTTATTTATCAAACTTCGGAAATTCATATCTTCTTCATACGAACTCCGTTTTCGACGTTCTTTATATCCACGGAAAGGTGAGACCACGCTCTACGACTTTCGTTTAGACTCCGTCGGCTAATTTTGAATTTATTTTTATTAATTATTTTTAATAGGCCGGGACAGAAACTTTCGTTATAAATTCATAACTTCTTCGTTTGACGTCCGTTCTCGCCTAACTTTTTATCGTTTCGATACCAACAATGAGATCTTCGATTCTCATTTAGATTGCTTCGGCTAACAACCGCTCGATCTCAAATCGAGTAAAACAGGCTGTATACCGCTAAGCCAGAACTTCGATAAATCATAACTTCCTCATACGAAGTCAGATTTGGGCATTCAATATATATTCGGAAACCTCGTTTCCACTACTACAACATAAATCAAAGATATTAAGTTTATCTTACACTTAAATTTTGACGCTTATTTTTATTCTTAATTAATCAAACCACATAATTAAGCAATTAAGCACAAAACACATAATACTCAAATAATACAATCTTATTATTTCAAAACGGGTTACAAAGGTTAACCTAGACTATTATATTGCTACAAAAGGCAAGCCTAGAAACACAGGCGTTACATATGCCGTAAAAAGTGAATTTACAATGGAATGCTTTTTAGCCTTAGTTATCTAAACGAAAGTCATAGAATACGTTAAACCAAGAGCATGCATAAAAAGAACGTCCAAATCTGACTTCGTGTGACGAAGTTATGATTTTTCTAAGTTTCAGCTTAGTAGTATGCAGCACAAAACTCGATATTTAGATCGAGTGATTTCTAGCCGAAACAATCTAAACGAGAGTCGAAGATGTGGACGATAGTAGTGCAACGGTAAAAAGATAGATGGAAACGAACGTCGGATGAAGAAGTTATGAATTATTAACGGATTTTTCCTGTCCCGACCTACAAAAAATACAATATTAAAAATGAAGTCAAAATTAGCCGACAGAGTCTAAATGAAAGTTATAGAGCATACTCTCACCAACACGTGGATATAAAGAACGTCGAAAACGGAGCTCATATGCGAAATATATGAATTTCTGAAGTTCGGGGCACGAACTTCAACCTGTGTCAGAACTCACGAAGTGAACATAGAGTTCACGACGTGGACTCAGTGTTTGACACCTTCAGAGCCTGACAGACTGATGTCGCGACTACGCACCTGATGATGACCAAGTTCACGACGTGAACAAGCCCGGTTCACGACACGAATAGTGAAATTCAGCCCTATAAATAAAAATTGAAGGCAGCCGGTTTTGGTTGCTAATTTCTCAACCTCTCTCCTACTTTTCTCATCATTAAGCCTACTTTTAGCGCATCGAAGTCCCGATATCATCCCAATCCCCGAAGCAAGTCCTGAAGTCCCGACGATCCCGAGAAAAAGAGTTTTTGAGCCGAAACTCTGCCCCCGAGAGGCCTGGTTTCTGAGAAAAACATCCCAGTTTTCATCGAATCTGGAAACCTTATGCGTTTAGGATTCTAAGCAAATGACTACGATCTTAGAACTAGCATGTAAATGTTTCAGAGTAATAAGGAGATTTATATGTCTGTAGTAAATAAAGCTTTCCTATCTTAAAATTCTTACCTAAGTACACCGAACGTCTGCTTGGGTGTACAAAACGTTATGCTGAAGACTCGTATAGAATTGAGTAAATGGAGGAAATGAAAGGGATATGATAGTGAATAAAACCTATCAGAAGATATCGCAAGAGTGGTATCTTGCCTTTAGAATATGTCTGATAAAATAACGGAACATTTTGAGGAGTATGGTACGTCTGAAGTACACCTTCGATTGGCAGGATGATGGAACGATTGGTGTAATTCTTGAAGTTGTCCCATCGTCTAGAATTTCTATCACCAACCGAGTTGAAGTAGAATTGATTATTGAAGATACGCATGGAAGAATTCCTAGTAGAGTCTAGGAAAATTTATATGATTAATTGGACACATTCATATGTGTTAAATTGTTTTGTGATTTTCAGACATGGGGAATGCGAGATAATACTTGAGACGAGTATGAGTAGGTGTGAAGAGTAGTAGAGATCTATACTACTGGAAGCACATGACTCACACTTGGATCAGTGAAAGTCACAAGGTTACCAAGAAGCTAGTAATTGATTTCCTTTTTGTTCATGTATGTCATTACCATCATTTTTGTAATAACTAAGAAGATGATTGATGTTCCGACCCTATAGGTCACATCGAATCGAGTCCGATTAAGATGAGTATGTTATGTGGTTCGGGGAAAGTGGAGTCCGAGATTTATTAGACCGTTTAAAGATCTTTAGAGAATTGGGAACTAAGCTTACAAGCTAGGACTACCAGAAGAACTAGATGATATTCATAACACTTTCCAAATGTGTTATTGGAGGAGGTTCACGAGAGAAGTTCCCGACATAATTCCAATTTCTGAATTACAGTTTGATGAAAGCAAGAGATTAATTGAAGAACCAGACGTAATCATTGATAGTAAGACTTATAAGAAGTTGCGACGCAAGATGGTCGATTTACTTCTTCTACAATGGAAACATACGAATTGGCCAAATCTCACCTGAGGAAAAACGAAGAATGACATGATGAGTTTCTATCAGTAGTTGTTTCCTGATATATGATTCCGTGGACGAATTCATTCTAAGGAGGAGAGAATTGTAACGACCGTATTTTGGGGCTAAGCATTAATGATAATATAATAGTCTAGGTCAACCATTGGAACTCGTTTTGAAGAAATAAGAATGAATTATGTGCTTTAAACTTAATTATTATGATTAAGGATAAAAATAAGGGTCGAAAATAAATATTAAATAAACCGATATCTATAAAGGAAGTCGTAGTGGTCGTGACAAGGATTTCAGATATGTAAAAAATACCAAAATCCTAGTTATAACGAAGAAGTTATGACCTGTCGAACTTTCACGACAAAACCGACACGACGCTGTATGCCGTAAAAAGTGAATTTGTGATGGAACGCTTTCTAGCCTTAGTGATCTAAACGAAAGTTGTAGAATACGTTAAACTGAGAGCATGCATAAAAAGAACGTCTAAATCTGACTTCGTGTGAGGACGTTATGATTTTTCTAAGTTTTAGCTTAGCAGTATGTAACCGAAAACTCAATATTTAGATCGGGTGATTTCTAACCAAAACAATCTAAATGAGAATCGAAGATCTCGTCGATAGTAGTGCAACGGTAAAAAGACAGACGGAAACGGAAGTCGGATGAAGAATAAAGTAAAGTAAAAATTAGCCGACGGAGTCTAAACGAAAGTTACAGAGCATAAGATCACCTACGCGTGGATATAAAGAACGTCAAAACAGAGCTCATATGCGAAATATATGAATTTATGATGTTCTGGGCACAAACTTCAACCTGTGTCGGAACTCATAGAGTAACCATAGAGTTCACGACATGAAGTTAGTGATTTACACCTACAGAGCCTGACAGTCAGATGTCGTGACTACACACCTGATGAAGAGCAAGTTCACGACGTGAACAAGCCTGGTTCACAACGTGAATAGCGAAATTCAGCCCTATAAATAGAAATCGAAGGCAGCCGGTTTTGGTTGCTAATTTCTCAACCTCTCTCCTACGTTTCTCATCATTATGCCTACTTTTAGCCTCCCAAAGTCCCAATATCATCCCGATACCTGAAGCAAGTCCTGAAGCCCAGAAGATCCCGAGAAAAAGAGTTTTCGAGCTGAAACTCTACCCGCGAGAAGTCCGGTTTCTGAGAAAAACATCCCGGTTTAATCGAATAATATTATTTTAAGAGACGAATTGTTGTCCGATCGTCGTCTTATCAGATGAGTGTATAGTCGTTTTCATCTTACACACAAATATGAAGTATTTTATAAAATATGTGCTATGTTTATATATATATATATATATATATATATATATATATATATATATATATATATATATATATATATATATATATATGTTTGTTTATTAACATAGATCAGACACACCCGATCCGGGAATATGGATTAGGTAAGGAGGTAAATTTTAGATCCGGGAGTACGGATTATGTACTTTTGAATTTTGAGTTCAGCCGATAAGGTATCATGTGCATAGTTCCTTTCATGGACATGATTTTAATACAAGTATTGATTAAAGTATTAAATATATATGTATGTGAAATATTTTATTGCCCGAAATACGTGTTCGATATACATTTGATGATATACAACGTGCGAATCTGTTATGGTTCAATATGTGTTAAGATGTGTATATATGATATTATTACTTAAAACTATGTGTTAAGGATACACTAGTTAGCGTTGCCTAAACCGAGATAGTATCGTAAATTGATTATAAGCATTGTAGGTTTGCCTAGTGATGGGTTTAGACTTAAAAATGGATGTTTAGTTCAATTAAGTTTGGACATTGGGTAGCCTCTTATTAAGAGTACGTGTGTGGTGAGATTGATGAATGGTGGAGTATGTCCTACGTACAGAAGTACATTTTATGTACGAAGTCCTTTTCGAAGCCCTGTGTCTTAGGTGCTGCTTGTGCCGGGGTATTATTATGTTCTCGGGTACGAGTCCTACGCATACCAGAGTACTATAATGTTCCATAAGTAGTATCAAGTACAAAGTCTTTTTGACATTATTATGTGTCGGTTACGGGAGCGTACGGGAGTACTCTATTAGTATTTCCCCATACTTTTTATTTCGAAAGATCTTTGGAGTCATTGTTTCTTTTATGAAGTGATTGGACGTGCTTCATATGTTAGCGTTTCCTTTCACAAAGTAGTTAAGGAAACTTCGTAGACTGCCTAATTAAGTGTGTTGATAATAGACCACTACTAGGTATGTCTGGTGTTATATTGCCAGATAGCGAGAGTCTGGGAGTAAAATACCTCACGATATTCGGACCACTTCTAGGCAAAGTTCGATGTTGGATAGGGTGAGTCTAGGGGTAAAATACCTCACGATATTCGGACCACAGCTAGGCATTGTTATTTAGATAACTACCCCTGACTTAATTGTCTTGTGGTTCTTTCTTTTATGAATGAAGTTTCGTGGTGAAACTTATTCCATTCCGCTCATTTTATGTCTTTAATGATTCTCGTTTGCTGGTAGAGAATTTCCGAAGCAACTTTGTAAATTTGTTGTTCATATCGATTCCTTAGGCTAGATCTCGTAAGATCATTGTATAGGGTCGGTATGTAGGGATCGACGGGATGGGATAGATTGTTTCAGAAATATGATATATATATATATATATATATATATATATATATGTGTGTGTGTGTTTGTGTGTGTGTGTGTTAATAATAATAGTGGTCTTGCAGGATTTAGATATACATTATTATCACATTGTTTGAACTTGGTGTTCATTAAGTACTTTGAAACGGAGTGTTTACCAAGTATTTTAATTTAAGCGTACACAAGTTGTAACTTAAGAACCCTGGCAGCTATGGACTTTCTGCCTTATACATGTATGTTGGTAGCTATGGATTTAGTACCATATAGATGAACATTGGTAGCTATGGACTTAGTACCTTGCCGTCTATGGAATTAGTGCTTGTTGTGTAAACCTCAGGCAGCGATGGACTTCGTGCCTATTCCTTAGGTCAATCCTTACGAATGAAGGATAGATGATTCTTAGGGTAGATCCTTAAGAGTAAAGAAGATAACAGGGATGGGTAATTGGGTTGATTTTTTGATGATTAAATATAATAATTACATTATTTTGGGTTGAAAACCCTATATGCTCTCCAAGCTCCCAAGCCTGACCCACACAGTTTTTTTGTATTACAGGTAGTGGAACAAGAGCATAGTCAGACGATGACGAGGAATTTTGGATTATAGGCCAATAGATATGAATAAATGTTGTAAGGCCTATATGGTACTGTTTATGCTTTTGGTCTATACACGAACATGACATCCCGAGGTTTTTTTTTATGAAATGGAAAATATATTTCTTTAAGAAATGATTCGATAAATTTTTGTCATATTTTGTTTTGGGAAGAAATTCCGCAATACTTTTAATCAAAGGATTACTTTGATTTTATTTTAAAAAGCATAAACGAAATCGGTCTTTTCTGGCCGTGAAAATAGGGATGTCACGGTTGCTATCAGAGCATTAGTTTAAGCGAACTAGAAATTTGTAGGATTTCTAGACTTAAACTTAGAATGCTAAGTGATGATTGTGAGATGAGTTTCTTCCATATTTAGACACGAGCACTAGTTTATTTTAGGAAAGATGCCTAAAATGCCTTTATGTGTTAAATACTATATGTTTACCATATATGGTATTTTTTTTGTTTGGGTATATGGTCTGTTGTCGAACGGATCTGGAAACATTATGTCTTTAGGATTCTAAGCGTATGACTATGATATTAAAACTAGCATGTAAACGTTTCGAAGTAATAAGGAGATTTATACGTCTATAGTAAATAAAGCTTTCCTATCTTAAAATTCTTACCTAAGTACACCGAACATCTGCTTCGGTGTACAAAACGTTATGGTGAAGACTCGTAGAGAATTGAGTAAATGGAGGAAATGAAAGGCTTACGATAGTCAACGACACCTATTAGAAGATATCGTAAGAGTGGTATCTTGCCTTTAGAATATGTCTGATAAAATAACATAACATTTAGAGGAGTACGATACGTCTGAAATACACCTTCGATTGGCAGGATGATGAAACGATTGGTGTAATTCTTGAAATTGTCCCATCGTCTGGAATTTCCATCACCAACCGAGTTGAAGTAGATTCGATGATTAAAGATATGCATGGAAGAAGTCCTAGTAGAGTCTAGGAAATTTTTTATGATTAATTGGACACATTCGTAGGTGTTAAATTGTTTTGTGATTTTAGGACTTTGGGACTGCGAGACAATACTTAAGACGAGTATGAGTAGGTGTGAATAGTAGTAGAGATCTATACTACTAGAAGCACATGACTCACACTTGGATCAGGGAAAGTCACAAGGTTACCAAAAAGCTAGTAATTGATTTCGTTTTTGTTCATGTATGTAGTTACCATCATTTCAGTAATGACTAAGAAGATGATTGATATTCCGACCCTATAGGTCACATGGAATCGAGTCTGATTAAGATGAGTATGTTATGTGGTTCAGGGAAAATGGAGTCCAAGGTTTATTGGACTGTTTAAAGTTCTTTAGAGAATTGGGAACTAAGCTTACAAGCTAGGAGTACAAGAAGAACTAGATGATATTCATAATACTTTCCACATGTGTTATTTTAGGAAGTTTATGGGAGAAGTTCCCGACATAATTGCAATTTCTGAGTTAAGGTTGGATGAAAGCAAGAGACTAATTGAAGCACCAGAGGCAATTGTTGACCTTAAGACTAAAAAGTTGCGACGCAAGATGGTCGATTTAGTGCTTATGCAATGGAAACACACGAATGGGCCAAATCTCACATGGGGAAAATGGAGAATGACATGATTAGTTGCTATCTGCATTTGTCTGTTGAGGTATGATTCCAGGGACGGAATCATCCTAAGGAGGAGAGAATTGTAACGCCCGTGTTTCGGGGCTAAACATTAATGATAATATAATAGTCTAGGTCAACTATTGGAACTCGTTATGAAGAAATAAGAATAAATTATGTGCTTTAAACTTAATTATTATGATTAAGAATAAAAATAAGATTCGAAAATAAATATTAGATAAACCGATATCTGTGAAGGAAGTTGTAATGGTCGTGACAAGGATTTCGGATATATAAAGAATATCAAAATCCGAGTTATAACGAGGAAGTTATGAGCTGTCGAAGTTTCGCGACAGAACCGACACGACGCTGTATGTCGTAAAAAGTGAATTTACGATGGAACGCTTTTTAGCCTTAGTGATCTAAAAGAAAGTCGTAGAATACGTTAAACCGGGAGCGTTCTTAAAGAGAACGTCCAAAACTGACTTTGTATGAGTAAGTTACGATTTTTCTAAGTTTCAGCTTAGCAGTATGCAACCCAAAACTCGATATTTAGATTGATTGATTTCTAGCCGAAACAATCTAAACGAGAATCGAAGATCACGTTGATAGTAGTGCAACGGTAAAAAGACAAACGGAAACGGACGTCAGATGAAGAAGTTATGAATTATTAATGGACTTTTCCTGTCCCGGCCTACTAAAAATATAAAATTAAAAATAAAGTCAAAATTAGCCAACGGAGTCTAAATGAAAGTTATAGAGTATAATCTTGTGACATCCCCATTTTCACGGCAAGAAAAGACCGATTTTGTTTATGCATTATAAAAATCAGAGTACCTCTTTTAATAAAAATATTGTGGAATTTGTTCCCAGTAAAACATGATAAATACGTTATCAAAGCATTTCCGAAGAAAAATATTTTTATTCATTTTAAAACATTTGGGCTGTCATCGTAAATACAGAAACATAAGCATAAGCAGAACTTACATTCATTATCACTAGTGATTTATATCTCCTTAATCTCTCAGTGTAATGTAACTCCATATCAACACCTATGATATAAATAAACTGAGTGGGTCAGGTTGGGAAACCTGGTGAGTACATAGGGTTTTCAACCCACAATAATATAATTATTATGTTTAAACAATCAAGCAATCAACCCAAATACCCATCCTTATTATCTTCTTTATTCTTACGGATCTACCCTAAGAATCAGCTATTTCTCGTTCATTCATTCCTAAGGATCATCCTAACGAATCGGCACGAAGTCCATCGTTGTCATGGTTTACACAACAGGCACTAAGTCTGCATAGTCGCCAGGGTTTAGGCATCAAATTTGCATGATCACCAAGGTTTAGGCATCAAGTCTGCATGATCACTAGGGTTTAGGCACCAAGTCTGCATGGTCACCAAGGTTTAGAGTTCACCGGGCGAACACATCGTTCACAACACCTACAGGTAGCGAGCCTGCTAGTGTTCCACTGGATTGTCTAGAATAGTCCCAGGTTCTCATCCATACTCTGCTGAATGACAAGGCCATAGTTTGAGAACAAGGCTTCTCACATTGTCCACCTCTCATAGTCACCTCACGGTCTATTTCACCTCTCAATTCATAATCTAACTCATACTACATCTATTACATCTACCCATGTTTTACGCCAACATTATCGTAGATATAAAATACATGTACAGTTTAAATCATTTAAAACATGTATACAATTGCTCATCCAACATAGATAGCAAATATACAGATAATATGCACGCACAACACGTAATTTATATAGAATACTTCATATCTATGTGTAAGACGAAAGGGACTATGCACTCACTTGAAAAGGTGATGACTCGGAACTCGGACAACACTTCGTTACTCTTAACACAATTTTCCTCGGACAAAACCTACTATCATTATCACTAGAGTTTAGTATAATATTCACCGAGAGTAATTTATATTCTAGATATTATTACTATTATATAAGCGTTAAACGATACTTATATAACCGATAATAATAGCCCAAATAATTATTTTAAGGTCCTGATAATGTTAATATAATTAATTAGAAGCTATATTAAAAATAGCGTAGGCGTAGCTCACTTACAACGAGTTTTATCGAAAACCGGGCTTTGCTTGGAGCAACGTTTCGAAACCGAAAGACCCTTTTTCTCGGGACTCCGGGAGACTCGGGGCTTCCTTCGGAAGCTAGGGGGTTTATCTAGCGTTTAAGGGAGGTTAGGAGCCCTACAAAGGGAAACTAGTGAGAGAAAGAAGTGAGAATGGAGTGATTTCCTCGGCAGCCTTCGCAGCCCATTTATAGGTGCCAGCCTCAGACTACGTTGCACGTTCGAAAGGGCTACGATGGGCGTAGTTTCGGATAGGATGCGAGGTGTCGGTCTCCGGGTGGTGCGACATGGAGCTTGCTGGGCCAAGGAGTGAGAGGCGTACGCAGCACGTTCCGAGCTTCGTATGCGGGGCGTAATGCGAGGACAGGTGCCACCCATACGAAGCGAGGCGTGATCAGCAAGTGACGGTCCAGATCATGCCACGTCATCAATCGAGCAACAAGTTTCGCAAATTTGAGTCTAAACTTTAAAAATTCGTATGTTTCGCATACGATCTCTATTTTCGACATTCTTTATATCCACGCGAAGGCGAGAATGTACTATGCAACTTTTGTTTAGACTCCGTTGGCTAATTTTGAATTTATTTTAAATTTTATACTTTTAACAGACCGGGACACGATTAGTCCGTTAAAGATTCATAACTTCTTCATCCGACGTCCGTTTTCGTCTGTCATTTTATCGTTACGCTACTATTAACGAGATCTTCGATTCTGATTTAAGTTGTGTCGGCTAACAACCGCTCGATCTAATATTTGAATTTCGGGTTGTACACTGCTAAGCCGAAACTTCGAAAAATCTTAACTTCCTCATACGAAGTAAGATTTGGACATTCTTTTTATGGACGCTCTCGGTTCAACGTATTCTACAAATTTCGTTTAGATCACTAAGGCTACAAGTCGCTCAATCGTAAATTCACTATTGACGCTTCCCGGTGCGTGCCGGTTTTGCCGTAAAACTTCGACGCACCATAACTTCTTCGTTATAACTCGGATTTCGGTGTTATTTATATATACGGAAACCTTGTGACATATTCTACAACTTGGTTAAGATTATTTATTCTAAATAATCTTTTGTCAAAAATTCGTTTTCGACCCCTATTATCTCTTAATTGACTAGCCCAGATCTACGAGCGTTACAATTATCTCTCCCTTAGGATGATTACGTCCCGGAATCATCAACGAAACAGGACTTGTATAATGACTCCATATGTTATCTCTTCATCCTAGGAAATAACCATAACTTTTATGTTGCTTCGAAAGAGTATATGACTTTTGGAATTCTTGACTGCAGGCGGTGCTCGATCTTGAACTTGCTCCCTATCTCACGTTAGACTCCATATTATGAACTTCAAGTCACAATCTCGATCCTCACTGGATACAAACTTAACATACGTTCTTTTATTATTACAATGGAACAATGTTTCATATTCTAATGACCTATCATCGTATGTTGTAATGCTTAGACTCAAGTCTCTTAGAGTCTTCTAAAACAGACTATCCTTTACTTCATGTTCTAATCTCATCTAAAAAGATAGCATTTCTGGCTACAAGCAACCGTCGTGATACCTTTACTGATCGCTTTGATTAATTCTTCCGGCTTACGTCAGGTGCTACATCGAACTTGGTTCTCTGAACCACGTAACATACTCATCGTAGTCGGACTCAATTCGATATGACCACTAGGGTTGGAATAACAACAATCTTCTGAGTCATTATCGAAACGATAGTAACGACATATTTGAATAAAATAGAATCAATTATTGGCTTCTTGGTAACCTTGTGACTTTCCCTGATCCAAGAGTGAGTCATGTGCTTTCGGTAGTATATGCATCTACTACCTTTCACACCTACTCATACTCGTCCTAAGTATTGTCGTAAAGTCCCCATGTCCTAAAATCACAAAACAATTTAACACATACGAGTGTGTCCAAATAATCATAAAAATTTCCATAGACTCTACTAGGACTTCTTCCATGCATATATTCAATCATCAATTATGCTTCAACTCGATTGGTGATGGACATTCCAGATGATAGGAAAACTTTAGGAATTACACCAATCGTTATATCATCCCGCCAATCAAATGAGTACGTTCAGATGTACCCTACTTCTATAGACGTACTGCTATTTTATCAGACGTATTCTAAAGGCAAGATACCACTCTTATGATATCTTCCGATAGGTATAATTCAGTATCATAAGCCATTTCATTTCCTCTATTTTCTCAGTGTATCATGGTTCGCATCACTTCCTGAACTTCTGCCATTGTGATAGGTTCGGGTGCAGGCACAATGAACGATGCATGAGGCATCACATTCTTAGGCTCGGGTTGTTATCTTCCTCGGATATTTCCTAGTCTGTCTTCACCTAAGAATCAGCTATTTCTCGTTCACTCATTCCTAAGGATCATCCTAAGCAATCGGCACGAAGTCCATCGTTTCAGGGTTTACACAACAGGCACTAAGTCTGCATAGTCGCAAGCGTTTAGGCATCAAGTTTGCATGATCACCAAGGTTTAGGCACCAAGTTTGCATGGTCACCAAAGTTTAGCGTACACCGGGTGAACACATCCTTCACAACACTTACAGGTTGCGAGTCTGCTAGTGTTCCACTGGACTGTCTAGAATAGTCCGTGGTTGTCATCCATACTCTGCTAAATGACGGGGCTATCGTTTGGGAAAAGGCTTCTCACATCGTCCACCCCTCACCTTCACCTCGTGATCTATGACACCTCTCAACTCATCATCCAACTCATATTACATCTACCCATGTTTTACCCCAACATTATCGTAGATATAAAATACATATACAATTTAAATCATTTAAAACATGTATACAATTGTTCATCCAACATAGATAGCAAGTATACAGATAATATGCACACACAACACGTAATTTATATAGAATACTTCATATCTATGTGTAAGATGAAAGAGACTATGCACTCACTTGAAAATGTGGTGACTCGGCACTCAGACATCACTTCGTTACTCTTAAGATAATTTTCCTCGGACAAAACCTAGTCTCATTATCACTATAGTTTAGTCTAATATTCACCGAGAGTAATTAATAGTCTAGATATTATTACTATTATATAAGCGTTAAACGATACTTATATAACCCATAATCAAATCTCAAATAATTATTTTAAGGTCCTAATAATGTTAATATAATTAATTAGAAGCTATATTAAAAGTAGCGTAGGTGTAGCTCACTTACAGATCAGCGTTTCGAAACCGAAAGACCCTTTTTCTCGGGACTCCGGGAGCCTTGGGGCTTCCTTCGGGAGCTAGGGGGTTTATCTAGGGTTTAGGGAGGTTAGGAACCTTACATAGAGAAACTAGTGAGAGAAATACGTGAGAATGGAGTGATTTCCTCGGCAGCCTTCGCAGCTCTTTTGTAGGCGCCAGCCTCGGACTACGCTGCACGTTCGGAAGGGCTACGCTGGCGTAGTTTCGGATAGGATGCGAGGTGTCGGTCCTCGGGTGGTGCGACGTGGAGCATGCTGGGTCGAGGAGTGCAAGGCGTATACAGCATGTTCCGAGCTTCGTACGCGGGTTGTAATGCGAGGACAGGTGCCACCCATCCTAAGCGAGGCGTGATCAGGAAGCGACGGTCCTGATCATGCCACGTCATCAATCGAGCAACAAGTTTTGCCAATTCGAGTGTAAACTTTAAAAATTCACATCTTTCGTATATGAGCTCCTTTTTCGACATTCTTTATATCCACGCGAAGGAGAGAACGTACTCTACAATTTTCGTTTAGACTCCGTCGACTAATTTTGATTTTATATTTTTAACAGACCGGGAGACGATTGGTCCGTTAAAGATTCATAACTTCTTCATCCGACGTCTGTTTTCGTCTTTCTTTTTATCGTTACGCTACTATTAATGATATCTTCGATTCTCATTTAGGTTGTGTCGGCTAACAACCGGTCGATCTAATATTCGAATTTCGGGTTGTACACTGCTAAGCCGAAACTTTGAAAAATCTTAACTTCCTCATACGAAGTCAGATTTGGGCGTTCTTTTTATGGACGCTCTCGGTTCAACGTTTTCTAAGACTTTGATTTAGATCACTAAGGCTAAAGGTCGCTCTATCGTAAATTCACTATTTACACTTCCCGGTGTCGTGCCGGTTTTGTTGTAAAACTTCGACGGGCCATAACTTCTTCGTTATAACTCGGATTTCGGCGTTCTGTATATGTACGGAAACCTTGTGACATATTCTACAACTTGGTTAATATTATTTATTCTAAATAATCTTTTGTCGAAAATTCGTTTTCGGACCCTATTATCTCTTAATTGACTTGCTCGGATCTATGGGCGTTACATATATCTCCCCCTTAGGATGATTACGTCCCGAAATCATCAACGAAACATGACTTGTATAATGACTCCATATATTATCTCTTCTTCCTAGGAAATAAGCGTAACTTCTATGTTGCTTCGAAAGAGTATGACTTTTGGACTTCTTGACTACAGGCGGTGCTCGATCTTGCACTTGCTCCCAATCTCACGTTAGACTCCATATTATGACCTTCAAGTCACAATCTTGATCCTCACAGGATACGAACTTAAAATTAGTTCTTTTATTACTACAATGGAAAGATGTGTCATATTCTAATGACCTATCATCGTATGTTGTAATGCTTAGACTCAAGTCTCTTAGAGTCTTCTAGAACGGACTATACTTTCCTTCATGTTCTAGATCATCTTAAAAGGTTGGATTCCTAGCTACAAGCAACCGTCGCGATACCTTTACTGATCGCTTTGATTAATTCTTCTGGTTTAAGTCAGGTGCTACATTGAACTTGCTTCACTGAACCATGTAACATACTCATCGTAGCCGGGTTCAATTCGATATGACCACTAGGGTCGGAATAACAACAATCTTTTTAGTCATTACCGAAACGATATTAATGACATATTTGAATAAAAAGGAATCAATTATTGGCTTCTTGGTAACCTTGTGACTTTCCCTGATCCAAGAGTGAGTCCTGTGCTTTCGGTAGTATATGCATCTACTACCTTTCACACCTACTCATACTCGTCCTAAGTATTGTCGTGAAGTCCCCATGTCCTAAAATCACAAAACAATTTAACACATACGAGTGTGTCCAAATAATCATAAAAATTTCCATAGACTCTACTAAGACTTCTTCCATGCATATCTTCAATCATCAATTCTGCTTCAACTCGGTTGGTGATGGAGATTCCAGATGATAGGAAAACTTTATGAATTACACCAATCGTTCTATCATCCCACCAATCAAATGTGTACGTTTATATGTACCCTACTTATATATATGTACTGCTATTTTATCAGACGTATTCTAAAGGCAAGATACCTCTCTTATGATATCTTCCAATAGGTATCATTCAGTATCATAAGCCATCTCATTTCCTCTATTTTCTCAGTCTATCATGGTTCGCATCACTTCCTGAACTTTTGCCATTGTGTTAGGTTCGGGTGCAGGCGCAACGACACATACATGAGCCATCACATTCTTAGGCTCAGGTTGTCATCTTCCTCGGATATTTCCTAGTCTGTCTTCATCATGACGTTTTGTACACCCAAGCAGACGTTACGTGTACCGAGGCGAGAATTTTAAGATAGGAAAGATTTTATTTACGATAGACGTAAAGATCTCCTTGTCACACCGAAAAGTTATATATCAATTCTAATACCATAATCAAACGTTTAGAAATCTGAACACATAAAATTTCTAGATCCGGTCGACAACAGATCATAGATCCGAACAAATAATAGCATATAAGGCATCTTTATAGCTATAATATAAAATATTTAGCGCATAAAACATTTTAGGCATCTTTCCTAAAATAAACTAGTGCTTGTGTCTAAAATATAGCAGACAATCATCTCACAATCATCGGTTACTATTCTAAGTTTCAGTCTAGAAATTTCCTACAAATTCCTAGTTCGCTTAAAATAATGCTCTGATACCAACTGTGACATCCCCATTTTCTCGGCCAGAAAAGACCGATTTTGTTTATGCTTTATAAAAATCAGAGTACCTCTTTTAATAATAATGTTGCGGAATTTGTTCCCAGTAAAACATGAAAAATACGCTATCAAAGCATTTCCGAAGAACAGTATTTTTATTCATTTTAAAACATTTGGAAAGTTATCGTCAATACATAAACATAAGCATAAAAAGAACTTACATTCATTATCACTAGTGATCTACATCTCTTTTAAATCTCTCAGAGTAATGTAACTTCATTTCGACACCTGTGATACAAATAAACTGAGTGGGTCAGGTTGGGAAACGTAGTGAGTACATAGGGTTTTCAACCCACAATAATATAATTTTTATGTTTAAAAAATCAAGCAATCAACCAAATTACCTAAACCCATTATCTTCTTTATTCTTAAGGATCTACCCTAAGAATCAGTTATTTCTCATTCACTCATTCCTAAGGATACCCCTAAGGAATCGGCACGAAGTCCATCATGGCCACAGTTTACACAACGGGCACTAAGTCTGCATAGTCGCAAGGGTTTAGGCATCAAGTTTGCATGATCACCAAGGTTTAGGCATCAAGTCTGCATGATCACCAGGGTTTAGGCACCAAGTCTGCATGGTCACCAAGGTTTAAAGTACATCGGGTGAACACACCGTTCACAACACTTACAGGTTGCGAGCCTGCTAGTGTTCCAATGGACTATCTAGAATAGTCCGTGGTTGTCATCCATACTCTGCTGAATGACAGGGCTATCGTTTGGGAAAAGGCTTCTCACATCGTCCACCCCTCACCCTCACCTCGTGGTCTATAACACCTCTCAACTCATCATCCAACTCATATTACATCTACCCAAGTTTTACCCCAACATTATTATAGATATAAAATACATATACAGTTTAATTCATTTAAAACACGTATACAATTGTTCATCCAGCATAGATAGCAAGTATACAGATAATGTGCACACACAACACATAATTTATATAGAATACTTCATATCTATGTGTAAGATGAAAGGGACTACGCACTCACTTGAAAAGGTGGTGACTCGGAACTCTGACAGCACTTCATTACTCTTAACACAATTTTCCTCAGACAAAACCTAGTCTCATTATCACTAGAGTTTAGTCTAATATTCACCGAGAGTAATTAATAATCTAGATATTATTACTATTATATAAGCGTTAAACGATACTTATATAACCCATAATAATATCCCAAATAATTATTTTAAGGTCTTAATAATGTTAATATAATTAATTAGAAGCTATATTAAAAATAGCGTAGGTGTAGCTCACTTACAGTGGGTTTTATCGAAAACCGGGCTTCGCTTGGAGCAGCGTTTCGAAACCGAAAGACCCTTTTCCTTGGGACTCCAGCAGCTTTGGGGCTTCCTTCGGGAGCTAGGGGGTTTATCTAGGGTTTAGGGGAGGTTAGGAGCCTTAGAGAGATAAACTAGTGAGCGAAAGAACTGAGAATGGAGTGGTTACCTCGGCAGCCTTCGCAGCCCTTTTATAGGCGCCAGCCTCGAACTACGATGCACGTTCAGAAGGGCTATGTTGGGCATAGTTTCAGATAGGATGCAAGGTGTCAGTCTCCGGGTGGTGTGACGTGGAGCTTTCTAGGCCGAAGAGTGCGAGGCATACGCGGCACATTCCGAACTTCGTACGCGGGTCGTAATGTGAGGACAGGTGCCACCCATCCTAAGCAAGGCGTGATCAGGAAGCGACGGTCCTGATCATGCCACGTCATCAATCGAGCAACAAGTTTTGCAAATTCGAGTCTAAACTTTAAAAATTTGTATCTTTCACGTATGAGCTCCATTTTTGACATTCTTTATATCCACGCGAAGTAGAGAACGTACTCTACAATTTCCGTTTAGACTCCGTCGGCTAATTTTGATTTTATATTTTTAATAGACCGGGAGATGATTGGTCCGTTAAAGATTTATAACTTCTTCATCCGACGTCTGTTTTCATTTGTCTTTTTATCTTTACGCTACTATTAACGATATCTTTGATTCTCATTTAGGTTGTATCGGCTAACAACCGCTCGATCTAATATTCGAATTTCGGGCTGTACACTACTAATAAAAAACTACGAAAAATCTTAACTTTCTCATCCGAAGTCAGATTTGGGCGTTCTTTTTATGGACCCTCTCGGTTCAACGTATTCTAAGACTTTCGTTTAGCCACTCAAGCTGAAAGTCGCTCTATCATAAATTCACTATTTACGCTTCCCGGTGCCGTGCCGGTTTTGTTGTAAAACTTCGACGGGCCATAACTTCTTCGTTATAACTCGGATTTCGGCGTTCTTTATATGTACGGAAACCTTGTGACATATTCTACAACTTGGTTAAGATTATTTATTCTAAATAATACTTTGTTGAAAATTCGTTTTCGACCCCTATTATCTCTTAATTGACTAGCTCGGATCTACGGGCGTTACAATTATCTCCCCCTTAGGATGATTACGTCCCGGAATCATCAACGAAACAGGACATGTATAATGACTCCATATGTTATCTCTTCATCCTAGGTAGTGACCTTCACTTTTATGTTGCTTCGAAAGAGTATCTGACTTTTGGACTTCTTGACTACAGGCGGTGCTCGATCTTGCACTTGCTCCCTATCTCACGTTAGACTCCATATTATGACCTTCAAGTCACAAACTCAATCCTCATTAGATACGAACTTAACATAAGTTCTTTTATTACTACAATGGAAAGATGTGTCATATTCTAATGACCTATCATCGTATGTTGTAATTCTTAGACTAAAGTCTCTTAGAGTCTTCTAGAACATACTATACTTTCCTTCATGTTCTAGCTCATCTTAAAAGGTAGCATTTCTAGCTACAAGTGTGACAACCGTCAATTTTCGGTCAAGTCAAAGTCAACAAAAGTCAACAAGTCAAACCGGTCAACCCAATTTGCCGTGAGTACTAGAGTTTACGTTAAGTAACTTCTAAACAACTCTCTATTCTAATGAGAGATCATAAATTGAAAAGTACGTTCACCTAAATCTCCTTAACCTGAAACGGTGGTACGTAGAAAGCCAAACCGATAAAACAATGTTACATACTCATCGGGAGTATGCAAGATCCCTAATCAAGGCTTAGCTGGGTTTAAGGACCTTGCAGTGCGTGGCCGGACACTCAAAAAGGTCACCAGTGAAACCTCTCCCACATATCTCTAAGTATGTGAAACCTCTCCCATATATCTCTAAGTATGTGAAACCTCTCCCACATATCTCTAAGTATGTGAAACCTCTCCCACATATCTCTAAGTATGTGAAACCTCTCCCATATATCTCTAAGTATGTGAAACCTCTCCCACATATCTCTAAGTATGTGAAACCTCTCCCACATATCTCTAAGTATGTGAAACCTCTCCCACATATCTCTAAGTATGTGAAATCTCTCTCACATATCTCTTTGTAGGTGAAATCTCTCCCACATATCTCTTTGTATGCGAAATCTCTCCAAGTATGTCAAATCTCTCCCAAATCTCTCCAAGTATGTCAAATCTCTCCCAAATCTCTCTAAGTATGTGAAATCTCTCTCACATATCTCTTTGTATGCGAAATCTCTCCAAGTATGTCAAATCTCTCCCAAATCTCTCCAAGTATGTCAAATCTCTCCCAAATCTCTCTAAGTATGTGAAATCTCTCTCACATATCTCTTTGTATGCGAAATCTCTCCAAGTATGTCAAATCTCTCCCAAATCTCTCCAAGTATGTCAAATCTCTCCCAAATCTCTCTAAGTATGCGAAATCTCTCTCACATATCTCTTTGTATGCGAAATCTCTCCAAGTATGTCAAATCTCTCCCAAATCTCTCCAAGTATGTCAAATCTCTCCCAAATCTCTCCAAGTATGTCAAATCTCTCCCAAATCTCTCCAAGAATGTCAAATCTCTCCCAAATCTCTCTAAGTATGTGAAATCTCTCTCACGTATCTCTTCGTATGCCAAATCTCTCCAAGTACGTCAAATCTCTCCCAAATCTCTTTGAGAACGAGGAATCTCTCCCAAATCTCCCTCGAAATCTCTCCCAACTTTCTATAATCACTCGGGGCATCCCGACCCTCGAATTTGGCGAAAACAGCCCAAAAACGGAAGTCTACGCGAAAAACGGACCTTAGGAACCGAAACCCCTCTTAGGAACCGAAACCCCTCTTAGGAACCGAAACCTCCTGATGAAGAAGGCTGCTGATCCGAACCGAAGGTACTGTTCACTAACCGAACCGAAGGTACTGTTCATTACTGTTCACTACAGTCCGTTCGGTTCTGCCATTCTTGCCTCCTAAGCTCCGAACCGAAGCTTCCTTGCTGACCCTTCGGACCGAGCCTTCGGACCAGACCCTCGCCCCTCGCCTTCGCTTCTTCTTCTGGCTCGCGCCTTCGTTTCCGACTCAGCATCAGCATGGACCGAACCTCGGCCTAGGGACCGAACCTCGGCCTAGGACCGAGAGGTCTCGCTGGAAGGTCAATTTCTCCCGGTTTTCGCATAGTTTTACGTTTAAGGCCCGTTTTTAATTATTTTAACGCGGGGTTTTCACCCAAAATTATATTTTAACATAATAAACCCTAAATATTCACAATTTAATCATATTTTCATAAAAATCTTTATTTAAATATTAAAAGCAAGTGGGTAAAGTACAAAGAGATGGAGTGTTGACTTTGCTTTACCTTATGACGCAAGCAACCCCCATACCCACTCCATGACAACCCATACTCCTCCCCACCATACCTTGTACCTTTTACCCCTTTTTGCAAGCCATCCCCACGTTTTTGAGAGCTGGATATTCATCCTCTCTCCTCATTTTCTCTCATTTACTCTCATTTCACAAGAAGATCAAACTCTTTTCTCTCTCACTTTCTCTCTCTAGAAATTCGAGATTCAAGGGCTGATCTTGAGTTTTTCCTCCACATTTGGTAAGCATAATCCATTTCCTTTATGTTTATCTCAATTATTTCCACTCAAATCATGGATATCTTACACAAACTCCATTATATTTGTGTTAGAGCTTCGAATCTTCAAGGGATTCTCCAAGTGTTCTTGGGTTGAACACTTCTCTTCTTCAACTCTTATCTACTGAAAACACACAAAGTGAGTTCATACCCCTACATTTTCACGTTTTCTCAAGTTTTTAGGGGGGGAATACAAGTTAAAATGCTTAGAACATAACTACATTCTTCTAACAGCTTTCATCAGAAAAGTTTCACTCCATTCACGGACTGTTTTGGACATCTTAAATATTTTTGTTTTCAAAACTGTTTTAGGTGCATGTAGATCCACTTCTTGGCTTTAAAATGACTACTTGCACATCTCCATACGATTTTTCTACAATTTATGGTGATTTTTACAAAACCGCCTATCATTTCAAACATCAATCCGGACCAGTCTGTGATTATGGACTTTTTCACCCAAGTTAGAGATCATTAAAAATTATAATAAAAATTATGAACAAACTAGACTCATTTTCCAAACTCCCAGAAGTTACAGAACCTGATTTGGACATTTTATGATTTTTCTACAATTTTTCCAATATCAGCTACAGAAAAGGTTATTAACAGAAAAACACAATAAATTTCATTTCACCTTGTAACATGTCGAGCAAGGTATACATCGTTAGTTGATTATGTGTAGTTGCAATATATGACAAATTTTGTATTCCTACATAGACATACATCAGAAAACACATCGATTTACATCTTCACAAGTATGACAATATATATATATATATATATATATATATATATATATATATATATATATATATATATATACGATACTACGAGGCTATATCCATTAAAATATAAATATTGATAAATTATGACAAGTAAGGCCTATGCTCATTTCCCACGAAATCAATCGATAAACTATAATAGGTATAGTTTAGGGTCATTCATATAACAAACACAATATTAAAGGTCTTACACTTACATAAGAGTTATTGCCGCTATGGACGATTAAGATAATCTATAATAAGTATAGTTAAGCCATTATACCCCCACAAACGAACTCATTAGTTATAATTGGTATAGTTATGGTAAATACATATTACAAACAATGTAATAAACTATAATAGGTATAGTTTATGTTTCATCTACTCTAGGAACTTAACTACAAGAAAGGAATTCACCATCACTTTCGATAAGCTATTCATATGCATAGTTCAGGTTCACTAATCTCTATTATTCCCCGGTGAACTATGATATGTATAGGTTATATTCACATTAACACATCATATAGGTTATATTCACATCACTTTCGATAAACTATTCATATGCATAGTTCAGGTTCACTAATCTCTATTATTCCCCGGTGAACTATGATATGTATAGGTTATATTCACATTAACACATCATATAGGTTATATTCACATCACTTTCGATAAGCTATTCATATGCATAGTTCAGGTTCACTAATCTCTATTATTCCCCGGTGAACTATGATATGTATAGGTTATATTCACATTAACACATTGTATAGGTTACACTCACCATCACCATCACTTTTGATAAGCTATTCATATGCATAGTTCAGGTTCCCTAATCCCTATTACTCCCCGGTGAACTATGATATGTATAGGTTATAATCACAATAGATTTTCATATGGTTAGACTTCAACTATAATCGTTGAGCGTATATGCTTGAGTCATACAAGAATTTAGTCTAGATTGGCTTGGAATTGGTGGTGCCCGCCTTATCTCCTGTTCCTTGTTTGGTTGTGGACCTAGGGCGGACCCATTACATTCGACGTTTTATCTAACCTAAATCTTATATAACTTATATAGGCTGGACAATTATGGGGGAAATCTACGGGTAAATCTAGAATACATCAACATATCATTTAGGATTATTCTGTTTACACTTAACTAAGAAAATATTGGATTTTCTGGAAATCAAACTTCATCGATTTTAAGAAGGAAAACGGTTTTTACTCCAAACAAAACTCTTATGAACTCACCAACTTAATTGTTGACACTCTTTCAAAACTACTTGTATTCTCAGGAAATCAGTGAAACAGGAAAACTTCAGCGCTTTGAGGATGGGACAAAAGTAGTAATTGTTGAACAATACGAGTAGGCTTGGGGATGTATAGTCAGGACTGGGAATGACATAGCCTGATCAACTATGTCTCACCCAGAAATGATTACCATATGCCCAGGAATGGTCGTAGGAGTTGCAACAAGTCTAAAAACTTACCAACACTACCACAATGAAATACCATAGGGGTATTTGGAATTATTATAATTACTTATTTGAGAACTAAATAGATTTTATCAATAGGTCAATAACTGCCTAGAGGATACAATAAAACTATATGTATCCAGGACGTCATAGGCTTAGAATCTGTGAATCTTTGCTTTACTTCCTGTTCTCGTTGGATTGGGGATTTAGAGTTAGGATCGCTTATTCGAAGGTCTATCCTGTCCCAAATACATGTGACTAGTATACCCTAAATAATATATTGAGGTACCTGATAAAGATCATCTTATAATTATCTAATTAGTATGTCTACTTAGTTATTTCTTATATCCCCATTTCTCGCAAAGATATTATGGCTGAATTCCTTCTCCACGACGACCCGTACTACCCTAACCACGGCAATACTGAATGGCTCGGAGAGGAGCCATAGAGTGAGTACCAAATCTCTTTGGATGATCACCAAGCTGAAGGCTTTACTGATGGCCCTGACCCCAAACCTGAGGTGGAGAACCTACTCTGATAGCCCTTGTTCCAAATCCTAACCCTCGTCCGGTTATTCAAGGCCCAACGCCTCCTTAGGTAGAGTGCTTGGAAACCTGGAAAGAAGAACACGACCAACGTAGGTTGTTAAGTGGAGACATTCGACTCCTTCAGAATCCGGAGACTACACTATTCAAGGGAACCGTAGCTTTGCCCAAAATCTTCCTTACGTTAATGAGATGTAAACCTATTATCCTCGAACCCTATACTACAAACAATATACATATGGTAACTCTAAGAAATTCTTAATATATATCAAGTAAATTTAGAAAGGGATCAGGCGAAACAAATCACTAGTTGCATTTGAGTCACCACCACTAAAATTCATTCACGAGGACTTTGTTGCGAAATACATACAAAATACTTTTAAAAGCAGAACATGATACAGACAAGTCTGGCTTGATAACTTCTGACTTGTCTCTATTATTAAAAACTTATCGTTTGTACGTCTCTACCAACTTATGACAGGACTATGCCGCCAAAGAAAAAGTCCAGACCTTCCGGGAGCACAGCACCGCCCCCTCCGCAGTTTGATCCCATAATGTTTCAAGCTGCCGTAACAGCAGCAGTGGCGGCAGCAATGTCGCAAATGGGTACGAATGGATCCGGCGGCTTCGGATCCGGGAATACTAACTCGAATCAGGGGGACAGCACAGGACGCACTAAGGAGTGTTCTTACAAAGACTTCACAAATGGCAAACCTGATTCTTTCGACGGAAGCGGGGGCGTCATCGCGCTGATGCAATGGTTTGAAAGGACCGAAGCAGTCTTTGAGATCTGCGCTTGTCCCGAAGCGAGCAAAGTCAAGTATGCGGCATTCACTTTTACAAGAAAAGCTCTTACTTGGTGGAATAGCCGAGTTAAGTCACTTACTCCTGCAGTGGCTAACTCTATAAGCTGGGAGGATCTAAAAGCTTTAATGCTAAAAGAGTATTGCCCAAGAGGCGAAGTGCAAAAACTAGAAGAGGAACTCTGGAACCTCAAAATGTCGGGAACGGATCTCGAAGCTTATACTGCCCGATTCAATGACCTAGCACTCCTCTGTCCTGCAATGGTCACCCCAGAGGAGAAGAAGATAGAACGATACCTTTGGGGGCTATCATCCCAGATTCATGATAGTGTATTGGCCTCAAGACCAACTACCTTCGACAGCGCCAAGGAGTTGGCACAACAACTCATCGACCATCGAGCCAGCCGTGACACTTCGACAACCATGCCAATTGTCGCGATTCATGCTGCCACAACCCTCACCACACCCACTCCCATAAAGCAATATGCTGGAACCCTCCCGAAATGTAACAAGTGTAGCTTCCATCACACTGGGACTTGTAGAGAATTGCATTGCAAGAACTGCAATAGAAAAGGGCACACTACCCGTTTCTGTAAGGCACCGGTACGACCCATCAACCAGTTCCCCGGCTCTGGAGTAAGCCCATCCTGTTACAAATGTGGAGAAACAGGCCACTTTAAAAGGAACTGCCCAAGAGCAAGGGATGCCAGTGGTGGTGGAAGGGTACTTGCGATCACCGAAGGAGAGACCACCCCGGAACTGCCTGCAAATATTAGTACGTGTTTCTAACACCGACGTTTAAATTCCAAATTTCTTTATTTAATTAAGTCTAACATTGATTTAAGCATGCATAGTTGTAATGCCAAAGATTAAACTGGGAGCATAAACAATAGGAAATTCCAAGGCCGTCATAAGACCATTCTAGGAATTGCTTCGACTCCGCAATGGGACTGCATCATGGGGATGTAGGTCGAACCTTCGAGAACATACTTCTACTTTATAGGTGAGCGGTTAAAATACATCTAGGTTCAATGTTAGCCCTGACTAGGAACTCAAATTCATTAAGAAGAATTACTAAGTTATTTGTTATGATTTCCTCGCTTATACATTCCCCAGTTATATATAACAAATACCTGGTAGATAATAAAATGTGAGAACTCTGACTTAGTTTCTTTTCCTCGTTGGGATGTGAAACTGAAATAGAATCACACATTTTACTATCCGCCCAGTCTTGGTTATATCATAATGTGTATAAGCTAAGTTTCATGTATGATAACTCGTCTCTTAGTCAGAATCAAAATAATGTAGAGCCGACCTTAGTCATTTTCAAACTCCTTGCCTAAATTCAAATTTCGGGACGAAATTCCCTCTAACGGGGGGATGATGTGACAACCGTCAATTTTCGGTCAAGTCAAAGTCAACAAAAGTCAACAAGTCAAACCGGTCAACCCAATTTGCCGTGAGTACTAGAGTTTACGTTAAGTAACTTCTAAACAACTCTCTATTCTAATGAGAGATCATAAATTGAAAAGTACGTTCACCTAAATCTCCTTAACCTGAAACGGTGGTACGTAGAAAGCCAAACCGATAAAACAATGTTACATACTCATCGGGAGTATGCAAGATCCCTAATCAAGGCTTAGCTGGGTTTAAGGACCTTGCAGTGTATGGCCGGACACTCAAAAAGGTCACCAGTGAAACCTCTCCCACATATCTCTAAGTATGTGAAACCTCTCCCATATATCTCTAAGTATGTGAAACCTCTCCCACATATCTCTAAGTATGTGAAACCTCTCCCACATATCTCTAAGTATGTGAAACCTCTCCCATATATCTCTAAGTATGTGAAACCTCTCCCACATATCTCTAAGTATGTGAAACCTCTCCCACATATCTCTAAGTATGTGAAACCTCTCCCACATATCTCTAAGTATGTGAAATCTCTCTCACATATCTCTTTGTAGGTGAAATCTCTCCCACATATCTCTTTGTATGCGAAATCTCTCCAAGTATGTCAAATCTCTCCCAAATCTCTCCAAGTATGTCAAATCTCTCCCAAATCTCTCTAAGTATGTGAAATCTCTCTCACATATCTCTTTGTATGCGAAATCTCTCCAAGTATGTCAATTCTCTCCCAAATCTCTCCAAGTATGTCAAATCTCTCCCAAATCTCTCTAAGTATGTGAAATCTCTCTCACATATCTCTTTGTATGCGAAATCTCTCCAAGTATGTCAAATCTCTCCAAAATCTCTCCAAGTATGTCAAATCTCTCCCAAATCTCTCTAAGTATGCGAAATCTCTCTCACATATCTCTTTGTATGCGAAATCTCTCCAAGTATGTCAAATCTCTCCCAAATCTCTCCAAGTATGTCAAATCTCTCCCAAATCTCTCCAAGTATGTCAAATCTCTCCCAAATCTCTCCAAGAATGTCAAATCTCTCCCAAATCTCTCTAAGTATGTGAAATCTCTCTCACGTATCTCTTCGTATGCCAAATCTCTCCAAGTACGTCAAATCTCTCCCAAATCTCTTTGAGAACGAGGAATCTCTCCCAAATCTCCCTCGAAATCTCTCCCAACTTTCTATAATCACTCGGGGCATCCCGACCCTCGAATTTGGCGAAAACAGCCCAAAAACGGAAGTCTACGCGAAAAACGGACCTTAGGAACCGAAACCCCTCTTAGGAACCGAAACCCCTCTTAGGAACCGAAACCTCCTGATGAAGAAGGCTGCTGATCCGAACCGAAGGTACTGTTCACTAACCGAACCGAAGGTACTGTTCATTACTGTTCACTACAGTCCGTTCGGTTCTGCCATTCTTGCCTCCTAAGCTCCGAACCGAAGCTTCCTTGCTGACCCTTCGGACCGAGCCTTCGGACCAGACCCTCGCCCCTCGCCTTCGCTTCTTCTTCTGGCTCGCGCCTTCGTTTCCGACTCAGCATCAGCATGGACCGAACCTCGGCCTAGGGACCGAACCTCGGCCTAGGACCGAGAGGTCTCGCTGGAAGGTCAATTTCTCCCGGTTTTCGCATAGTTTTACGTTTAAGGCCCGTTTTTAATTATTTTAACGCGGGGTTTTCACCCAAAATTATATTTTAACATAATAAACCCTAAATATTCACAATTTAATCATATTTTCATAAAAATCTTTATTTAAATATTAAAAGCAAGTGGGTAAAGTACAAAGAGATGGAGTGTTGACTTTGCTTTACCTTATGACGCAAGCAACCCCCATACCCACTCCATGACAACCCATACTCCTCCCCACCATACCTTGTACCTTTTACCCCTTTTTGCAAGCCATCCCCACGTTTTTGAGAGCTGGATATTCATCCTCTCTCCTCATTTTCTCTCATTTACTCTCATTTCACAAGAAGATCAAACTCTTTTCTCTCTCACTTTCTCTCTCTAGAAATTCGAGATTCAAGGGCTGATCTTGAGTTTTTCCTCCACATTTGGTAAGCATAATCCATTTCCTTTATGTTTATCTCAATTATTTCCACTCAAATCATGGATATCTTACACAAACTCCATTATATTTGTGTTAGAGCTTCGAATCTTCAAGGGATTCTCCAAGTGTTCTTGGGTTGAACACTTCTCTTCTTCAACTCTTATCTACTGAAAACACACAAAGTGAGTTCATACCCCTACATTTTCACGTTTTCTCAAGTTTTTAGGGGGGGAATACAAGTTAAAATGCTTAGAACATAACTACATTCTTCTAACAGCTTTCATCAGAAAAGTTTCACTCCATTCACGGACTGTTTTGGACATCTTAAATATTTTTGTTTTCAAAACTGTTTTAGGTGCATGTAGTTCCACTTCTTGGCTTTAAAATGACTACTTGCACATCTCCATACGATTTTTCTACAATTTATGGTGATTTTTACAAAACCGCCTATCATTTCAAACATCAATCCGGACCAGTCTGTGATTATGGACTTTTTCACCCAAGTTAGAGATCATTAAAAATTATAATAAAAATTATGAACAAACTAGACTCATTTTCCAAACTCCCAGAAGTTACAGAACCTGATTTGGACATTTTATGATTTTTCTACAATTTTTCCAATATCAGCTACAGAAAAGGTTATTAACAGAAAAACACAATAAATTTCATTTCACCTTGTAACATGTCGAGCAAGGTATACATCGTTAGTTGATTATGTGTAGTTGCAATATATGACAAATTTTGTATTCCTACATAGACATACATCAGAAAACACATCGATTTACATCTTCACAAGTATGACAAATATATATATATATATATATATATATATATATATATATATATATATATATATACGATACTACGAGGCTATATCCATTAAAATATAAATATTGATAAATTATGACAAGTAAGGCCTATGCTCATTTCCCACGAAATCAATCGATAAACTATAATAGGTATAGTTTAGGGTCATTCATATAACAAACACAATATTAAAGGTCTTACACTTACATAAGAGTTATTGCCGCTATGGACGATTAAGATAATCTATAATAAGTATAGTTAAGCCATTATACCCCCACAAACGAACTCATTAGTTATAATTGGTATAGTTATGGTAAATACATATTACAAACAATGTAATAAACTATAATAGGTATAGTTTATGTTTCATCTACTCTAGGAACTTAACTACAAGAAAGGAATTCACCATCACTTTCGATAAGCTATTCATATGCATAGTTCAGGTTCACTAATCTCTATTATTCCCCGGTGAACTATGATATGTATAGGTTATATTCACATTAACACATCATATAGGTTATATTCACATCACTTTCGATAAACTATTCATATGCATAGTTCAGGTTCACTAATCTCTATTATTCCCCGGTGAACTATGATATGTATAGGTTATATTCACATTAACACATCATATAGGTTATATTCACATCACTTTCGATAAGCTATTCATATGCATAGTTCAGGTTCACTAATCTCTATTATTCCCCGGTGAACTATGATATGTATAGGTTATATTCACATTAACACATTGTATAGGTTACACTCACCATCACCATCACTTTTGATAAGCTATTCATATGCATAGTTCAGGTTCCCTAATCCCTATTACTCCCCGGTGAACTATGATATGTATAGGTTATAATCACAATAGATTTTCATATGGTTAGACTTCAACTATAATCGTTGAGCGTATATGCTTGAGTCATACAAGAATTTAGTCTAGATTGGCTTGGAATTGGTGGTGCCCGCCTTATCTCCTGTTCCTTGTTTGGTTGTGGACCTAGGGCGGACCCATTACATTCGACGTTTTATCTAACCTAAATCTTATATAACTTATATAGGCTGGACAATTATGGGGGAAATCTACGGGTAAATCTAGAATACATCAACATATCATTTAGGATTATTCTGTTTACACTTAACTAAGAAAATATTGGATTTTCTGGAAATCAAACTTCATCGATTTTAAGAAGGAAAACGGTTTTTACTCCAAACAAAACTCTTATGAACTCACCAACTTAATTGTTGACACTCTTTCAAAACTACTTGTATTCTCAGGAAATCAGTGAAACAGGAAAACTTCAGCGCTTTGAGGATGGGACGTTAAACCGTCAACAATTTATTTTTGTCATCATATTGTAATTGATTTTGAAACATGTAAACATATACTTTGATGTAACTTTTTCAATTATATTTATGATGGTTGTATTTACTTTGAGCACTATTATACACGTTGTTGTGATACTGTACATGAAGTCCTCCACCCCTGGACGTTTCCGCCATCCTTGGTTTGGGGGTGTGACAACAAGCAACCATCGCAATACCTTTACTGATCGCTTTAATTAATTCTTCCGGTTTAAGTCAGGTGCTACATCGAACTTGGTTCTCTAAACCACGTAACATACTCATCGTAGTCGGACTCAATTCGATATGACCACTAGGGTCGGAATAACAACAATCTTCTTAGTCATTACTGAAACGATAGTAATGACATATTTGAATAAAATGGAATCAATTATTGGCTTCTTGTTAACCTTGTGACTTTCCCTGATCCAAGAGTCAGTCCTGTGCTTTCGGTAGTATATGCATCTACTACCTTTCACACCTACTCATACTCGTCCCAAGTATTGTCGCGTAGTCCCCTAGTCCTAAAATCACAAAACAATTTAACACATACGAGTGTGTCAAAATAATCATAAAAATTTCCCTAGACCCTACTAGGACTTCTTCCATGCATATCTTCAATCATCAATTCTGCTTCAACTCGGTTGATGATGGACATTCCAGATGATAGGAAAACTGTAGGAATTACACCAATCGTTTCATCGTCCCGCCAATCAAATGTGTACATTCAGATGTACCCTAATTCTATATACGTACTGCTATTTTATCAGACGTATTCTAAGGGCAAGATACCTCTCTTATGATATCTTCTGACAGGTATCATTCAGTATCGTAAGCCATCTAATTTCCTCTATTATCTTAGTCTATCATGGTTCGCATCACATCTTTATAGCTATAACATAAAACATTTAGCACATAAAACATTTTAGGCATCTTTCCTAAAATAAACTAGTGCTTGTGTCTAAAATATAGCAGACACTCATCTCACAATCATCTCTTAGCATTCTAAGTTTAAGTCTAGAAATTTTCTACAAATTCATAGTTCGCTTAAAATAATGCTCTGATACCAACTATGACTTCCCCATTTTCTCGGCCAGAAAAGACCAATTTTGTTTATGCTTTATAAAAATCAGAGTACCTCTTTTAATATAAATGTTGCCGAATTTGTTCCCAGTAAAACATGATAAATACGCTATAAAAGAATTTCCAAAGAAAAGTATTTTTATTCATTTTAAAACATTTGGGAAGTCATCGTCAATACAGAAACATAAGCATAAACAGAACTTACATTCATTATCACTAGTGATCTACATCTCTTTTAAATCTCTCAGAGTAATGTAACTTCATATCGACACTTGTGATACAAATAAACTGAGTGGGTCAGGTTGGGAAACGTGGTGAGTACATAGGGTTTTCAACCCACAATAATATAATTTTTATGTTTAAACAATCAAGCAATCAACCCAATTACACAACCCCATTATATTCTTTATTCTTAAGGATCTACCCTAAGAATTAGCTATTTCTCATTCACTCATTACTAAGGATCATCCTAAGGAATCGGCATGAAGTCCATCGTTGCCATGGTTTACACAACGGGCACTAAGTCTACATAGTTGCAAGGGTTTAGGCATCAAATTTACATGATCACCAAGGTTTAGGCATCAAGTCTGCATGATCACCAGGGTTTAGGCACCAAGTCTGCATGGTCACCAAGGTTTAGAGTACACCGGGTGAACACATCATTCACAAGACTTACAGGTTGCGAGCCTGCTAGTGTTCCACTGGACTGTCTAGAATAGTCTGTGGTTGTCATCTATACTCTGCTGAATGACGGGGCTATCGTTTGGGAAAAGGCTTCTCACATCGTCCACCCCTCACCCTCACGTCGTGGTCTATAATACCTCTCAACTCATCATCAAACTCATATTACATCTACCCATGTTTTACCCCTAACATTATCGTAGATATAAAATACATATACAGTTTAAATCATTTAAAACATGTATACAATTGTTCATCCAGCCTAGACAGCAAGTATTCAGATAATATGCACACATAGCACGTAGTTTATATAAAATACTTCATATCTATGTGTAAGATGAAAGTAACTATGCACTCACTTGATACGGTGGTGACTCGGTACCCGGACAACGCTTCGTTTACTTTAAAATAATTTCCTTCGACGAAACCTAGTATTATTACCACTAGATTTTAGTCTAATATTTACCGTGACTAATTATTATTATTATTATTATTATTATTATTATTATTATTATTATTATTATTATTATTATTATATAAGCGTTTAAGTAATACTTTCCAACCACTATGTATAGACACGGGTCAGACATAAAACACCGGAGGGCATGACCATTTTGGCATATAGCACTTCTGAAATCCAACAACCCTTTGTGGTTGTTTAAACCAGATTCCCCGTACCGCAAGTAGTTAAAAATATATTATAACAACACTTATATAAGTCATAATAATAGCTCAAATATTTATTATATGTTAATAATAACAATACTAATTTTAAATATAAGCTATGTTAAAATAGGGTAAGCATAACTTACTTACAAGGGGGCTTTAGCTAGGAGTCCGGCTCTACAGGGGCAGAACTTCGTCGCTGAATCTTTCGAAGAAAGATTCATGCAGTGCTTCGGCGCTCACCTTACTATACTAAAACTATAGAAAGAGAAGTTGAATCATGAGGGACTGACATGCTCAGGGAATAAGAAGAGAAAGTCTCTTGAATCAAGAGAATGGTGCAAGAAATATGAGAGCCCAAGCCTCTTATTTATAGTAATTGAATTTACAAAAACTACCCTCCATAATTACTTAATGACCTTATAGTTATATAAACGACTAAACACCTCTTCATAATACTATTTTAAATAGATTTAACGATATTTGTACTAAACTAATGTCGAAAGAACTCAAAATTAGTCTTATAATGACTGCATCGACGATACCTTTCTAATGATATATACATATGTATATATATATGTACGTATATATGATTTATACTTTCTTTTAATACGTAAATATGCTATTATAATTTTTAACTCGTTCATATGAACTCCGTTTTTGACGTAATTTATATCTACGCGTAGGTGGAGATGTACTCTACAACTTTCGTTTAGACTCCATCAACTAATTTTGACTTTATTTTTAAAGTTATATTTTTAACATGCCGGGACACGATTGATCCGTTAAAATCCCATAACTTCATCATCCGATGTCCATTTTCGACTGTATTTTTATCATTACGCTACTAATAACGAGATCTTAGATTCTCGTTTAGGTTGTGTCGGCTAAAAACCGCTCAATCTAATACTCGAACTTCGGGTTGTACACCGCTAAGCCGAAACTTCGAAAAATCATCACTTCCTAATACGAAGTCAGATTTGGGCGTTCTTTTTGTGGATGTTCTCAGGTTAACATATTCTATGACTTTCATTTAGATTACTAAGGCTAAAAGTCTCTCTATCATAAATTCACTATTTACGTCTTCCCGGTGCCGTGCCGGTTCCGTCGCGAAACTTCGACGGGTCATAACTTCTTCGTTATAACTCGGCTTTCGGCGGTCTTTATATGTACAGAACCCTTGATACATATTCTACAACTTTTTTAAGATTATTTATTCTAAATAATATTTTGTCGAAAAGTCGTTTTCGACCCCTGTTATCTCTAAATTGACTAGCCCGGATCTACGAATGTTATAGCACTCACTTGAAAAGGTGGTGACTCGGCACTCGGACTGCACTTCGTTACTCTTAACACAATTTTCCTCGGACAAAACCTAGTATCATTATCACTAGAGTTTAGTCTAATATTCACCGAGAGTAATTTATAGTCTAGATATTATTACTATTATATAAGCGTTAAACGATAGTTATATAACCCATAATAATAGCCCAAATAATTATTTTAATGTCCTAATAATGTTAATATAATTAATTAGATGCTATATTAAAACTAACGTAGGCGTAGCTCACTTACAACGGGTTTTATCGAAAAGTGGGCTTCGCTTGGAGTAGCATTTCGAAACCGAAAGACCCTTTTTTCGGGACTCCGGAAGCTAGGGGGTTTATCTAGGGTTTAGGGGAGGTTAGGAGCCTTACAGAGAGAAACTAGTGAGGGAAAGAAGTGAGAATGGAGTGATTTCCTCGACAGCCTTCGCAACCCTTTTATAGGCGCCAGCCTCGGACTACGCTGCACGTTAGGAAGCGCTACACTGGGCGTGGTTTCAGATAGGACACGAGGTGTCGGTCTCCGGGTGGTGCGACGTGGAGCTTGCTAGGCCGAGGAGTGCGAGGCGTACGCGGCGTGTTCCGAGCTTCGTACGCGGGGCGTAATGCGAGGACAGGTGCCACCCATCTAAAGCGAGGCGTGATCAGCAAGCGATGGTGCAGATCATCCATGTCATCAATCGAGCAACAAGTTTCGCAAATTCGAGTCTAAACTTTAAAAATTCGTATCTTTCGCATACGAGCTCCGTTTTCAACATTCTTTATATCCACACGAAGGAGAGAACGTACCCTACAACATTCGCTTAGACTCCGTCGGCTAAATTTGACTTTATTTTAAATTTTAAATTTTTAACAGACCAGGACACGATTGGTCCGTTAAAGATTCATAACTTCTTTATCCGATGTCCGTTTTCATCTATCTTTTTATCGTTACGCTTATATTAATGAGATCTTCGATTCTCGTTTAGGTTGAGTCGGCTAAAAACCACTCGATCTAATATTCGAATTTCGAGCTGTACACTTCTAAGCCGAAACTTCGAAAAATCTTAACTTCCTCATACGAAGTGAGATTTGGGCGTTCTTTGTAGGGACGCTCTCGGTTTAACGTATTCTATGACTTTAGTTTAGATCGCTAAGGCTAAAAGTCGCTCTATCGTAAATTCACTATTTACGCTTCTCGGTGTCGTGCCGGTTTTGCCATAAAACTTCGACGGGCTATAACTTCTTCGTTATAACTCGGATTTCAGCGTTCTTCATATGTACGGAAACCTTGTGAGATATTCTACAACTTGGTTAAGATTATTTATTCTAAATAATCTTTTGTTTAAAATTCGTTTTCGACCCCTATTATCTCTTAACTGACTAGCCCGAATCTACGGGTGTTACAAATCACAGCTACGCGTGGATATAAAGAACGTCGAAAACGGAGCTCGTAAGCGAAAGATAGGAATTTCTAAAGTTCGGGGCACGAACTTCAACCTGTGTCAGAATTCACGACGTGAACTCAATGATTGACACCTTCAGAGCCTGACAGACAGATGCCGCGACTACGCATCTGATGACGACCAAGTTCACGACGTGAACAAGCCTGGTTCACGACGCGAATAGCGAAATTCAGCCCTATAAATATAAATCGAAGGCAGCCGGTTTTGGTTGCTAATTTCTCAACCTCTCTTCTACTTTTCTCATCATTAAGCCTACTTTTAGCCCCCCGAAGTCCCGATATCATCCCGATACCCGAAGCAAGTCCCGAAGCCCCGAAGATCCCGAGAAAAAGAGTTTTCGAGCCAAAACTCTGCCCGCAAGAATCCCGATTTCTGTGAAAAACATCCTGGTTTCATCAAAGAATATTGTTTTAAGAGACGAAGTGTTGTCTAATCATCGTCTTATCAGGTGAGTGTATAGTCTCTTTCATCATACACATAGATATGAAGTAGTTTATAAAATACGTGCTATGTGTGTGTGTGTGTGTCTATATATATATATATATATATATATATATATATATATATATATATATATATATATATATATATTCTTAATTTATTAAGATAGATCAGACATACCCGATCCGGGAAGATGGATTAGGTAAGGAGGTAAATTTTACATCCTGGAGTACGGATTATGTATTTTTCAATTATGTGTTCATCCGATAAGGTATCATGTGCATAGTCCCTTTCATGGACATGATTTTAATACAAGTATTGATTAAAGTATTTAATATATATATGTATGTGAAAAATTTGTTATTGCCCGAAATACGTGTTAGATATACATATTTGATGATATACAACGTGTGAATCAATTATGGTTCAATATGTGTTAAGATGTGTATATATGATATTATTACTTAAAACTCTATGTTAAGTATACACTAGTTAGCGTTGCCTAAACTAAGATAGTATCGAAATATTGATTATAAGCATTGTAGGTTTGCCTAGTGATGGGTTAAGACTTAAAAAGGGATGTTTAGTTCAATTTAGTTTGGACATTGGGTAGCCTCTCGTGTGTGGTTAGATCGATGATTGGTGGACTACGTCCTACGTACAAAAGTACATTTTATGTATGAAGTCCTTTTCAAAGCGTTGTGTCTTAGGTGCTTCTTTTTCTGGGGTATTATTATATTCTCGGGTACGAGTCCTACGCATACTAGAGTACTATAATGTGCCAGAAGTACTATCATGTACAAAGTCTTTTTGACACTATTGTGTGTTGGTTACGGGAGCGTACGGGAGTACTCTATTAGTATTTCCCCATACTTTTTATCTTGTAAGAGCTTTGGAGTCATCGTTTCTTTTATGAAGTGATTGGACGAGCTTCATATGTCAACGTTACCTTTCACAAAGTAGTTGAGGGAACTTCGGTGACTGCCTAATAAAGTGTGTCAATAATAGACCACTACTAGGTATGTCTGGTGTTATATTGCCGGATAGGGTGAGTCTAGGGGTAAAATACCTCACGATATTCAGACCACTGCTAGGCAAAGTTCGATGCTGGATAGGGTGAGTCTGGAGGTAAAATACCTCATGATATTCAAACCATTGCTAGGCAAAGTTCGATGTCGGATAGGGTGAGTCTGGGGGTAAAATACCTCATGATATTCAGACCATAGCTAGGCATTGTTATCTAGATAACTACCCCTGACTTAATTCTCTTATGGTTCTTTCTTTTACGAATGCAGGTTCGTGGTGAAACTTATTCCATTCCCCTCATTTAATGTCTTTATTGATCCTCGTTTGCTGTCAGGGAATTTCCAAAGCAGCTTTGTCAGTTTGTTGTTCATATTGATTCCTTAGGCTAGATCACATAAGATCATTGTATAGGGTCAATATGTGGGGATCCACGAGATGGGATAGATTGTTTTAGAAATATGATATATTATGTGTTAATAATAATAGTGGTCTTGCAGGATTTAGATATACATTATTATCACATTGTTTGAACTAGGTGTTAATTAAGTACTTTCAAACGGAGTGTTTACAATGTATTTTAATTTAAGCGTTCACCAGTAGTAATTTAAAAACCATGGCTACTATGGACTTAGTGCCTTATATATATATATATATATATATATATATATATATATATATATATATATATATATATATATATATATATATATATATATTGGTAGCTATGGATTTAGTACCATCTAGATAAACATTGGTAGCTATGGACTTAGTACCTTGGCATCTATTGAATTAGTGCTTGTTGTATAAACCTCAGGCAGCGATGGACTTTGTGCCTATTCCTTAGGTCAATCCTTAGGAATGAAGGATAGATGATTCTTAGGGTAGATCCTTAAGATTAAAGAAGATAACGGGGATGGGTAATTGGGTTGATTGTTTGATGATTAAATATAATAATTACATTATTGTGGGTTGAAAAGCCTATATGCTCACCAAGATCCCAAGCCTGACCCACACAGTTTTTATGTATTACAGGTAGTGGAACAAGAGCATAGTCAGGCAATGACGATGGATTTTGGATTATAGGCCAGTAGATATGAATAAATGTTGTAAGGCCTATATGGTACTGTTTATGCTTTTGGTCTGTATCAGAACATGATATTCCAAGGTTTTGTTATAAAATGGAAAATATATTTCTTTAAGAAATGATTCGATAAATTCTTATCATATTTTGTTTTGGGATCAAATTCCGCAATACTTTTAATCAGAGGATTACTCTGATTTTATTTTAAAAAGCATAAACGAAATCGGTCTTTTCTAACCGTGAAAATAGGGATGTCATAATCCTCATTACCCGTGACCATCCATTTACCTCACCATAGAGGACGTCAATGCAGACCACCCTGTGTAGGCTGAGGTGACCAACACACGACTAGACAAAGGACAAGTGCCCGAAGACACTGTCATCGGCCCTGTACTCAGCAATGTACACTCTGTCATTTATGCGTCCCATCTAAAGAAATGTTTACCCGATTGGACTCTCGTGGTCTCGCTCGACGGGTTGAGGGGAATAAAAATCTCCATTTCGCTGAAGAACCCATGGAAGTAATGGACCGATAAGCCAAAGGAGCGAGGTCAAGTTCCAGTAGTGAAGGTCCGCTGGAACGCTAAACAAAGACTTAAATTCTCCTAGAAACAAAGACTCTAGACAAAATCAAGATACTCGTATCCTATCTCTAGTACTTGAGAGCTACTTTGGAACGAATTTCGGTACGAAATTCCCTCTAACGGGGGGATGATGTCACAACTAACGAATTAGGGTTAAAATTTTGGTCCTTGTACGAGAAAATTCCTCCATGTAAACTTGTAATAACCCATTTAGTGATATTCAAACTACGATGCCATTCTAGTTCATACTTTCATATATTGTGATTCAAGCCAAGATAACCTCATTCAAGCCCAAAACTAGATCTAATAAGCCAATCACAATCATTTTTGGGCATTAGCCCAAGGAGTTCCCATCCAAATCCATTATTGGACGAAGACATCCTTATTGGGCCTTACTGGGCCGATAACTACTTCTTTTGGTCTGTTTGGGCCGAAAACCCCTACTTGGGCCTAATGGGCCGAAATTTTTTGTTAATAATTATTATGGGCATTTTGGGCCAAAAACATATACTAGAACCTTAGTTGGACCGAGAGTTATTATTTTTGGGCCCTTTGAACCAAAAACGCTTTGCTAAGCTTTAATGGGTCGAGAATCCCTATTGGGCCAAAAAAAATCGGAACTACTTTATTTGGGCCACTCTTTTGGGCCGAGGACCCCTCTTGGGTTGGATTAGCCCATCTAAACAATAAAAAAAAAAAGAGAAAATGAGGATTTATCTAAGCTTGCCACCACATCTTTAACCAACATACTTCTAAACCCTTAAACCCCCATACAAGAATGCACATCTACTCACCTTTTTTGGGAAGTCAAACCTCTTCATCCCCTCCCCCTCTTGATTCAGCAAAACTCTTTCCCCCACACCTATTCACAACTTCATTTCATCTCATCTTCCCTCTCAACACTCAAGAACTCTCTCATCCACCTTATTCAAAATTCGTGGGTTGTGTGTATGTTCTTCCAAGGAGTTTTCTTCAATGATCATAAGCTTGGTAAGTGATAAGTTAAAATCCATTATTTTGTTTCAAATTTATGTTAAGACCTTTCCCTCACTTTCTCATTTTCATGAATATGGATCTTAGAACAACCACCATTTTGAGATCGCTTTCAAGACACAAGCTAGGCTCAAAAACCCTTCATCTTCTTCCTTTTACATCTCGAAAAATACCCAAGGTGAGCTTCATACCCCCACTATTTTTCATATTTTCATAGTCTTTTGGTGGGGGGGAGGGGGGAGGGGGATACATGTCAAAGTTTTGGTTAACCATTGGATAATTGCATGGACCAATGTGTTATGTGTTTAAGTTTTGGGTATTTGGTTGAACATGAATTTTATCTCATACATCTTCATAAAAATCATGAGAAAAGTGTTGTTAAAATATATATATTGCATGAAAAATGTAAATATGGGGTTATACACTCCAAAAATAGCTAAAATGAGTTAAGGTTTATACCTTTCTAATGACTACTCTCATGCATAAAAATGATTTTTCTACAATTTTTGGCGATTTTTACAAAACTGCCTATCATATAAGAAATAATTTCAGACCAGCCTTTGAAGATGAACAGTTTCACACTGGTTTGAGGCCATTAGAAATTATGATAAAAATTGTGAACAAAGTAGACTCATTTTCCAAACTCCCAGAGTGTACGGATCTAAATTTTAACTTACGATGATTTTTCTATAATTTTTCTAAGATTAGGGACAGAAAAGTCCAAAAACAAGAACTTGTCTTTATCATACTAAATGTTTTATACTTGTGTTTAAATATAAGTAAAGGTTGAAATCTTCTAAAAACACCCAGACATATATTTGGTTATATAAATAATTTCAATTACACTAGATACACTCAAGTCATTTTACAAGAAAGAGAAGTCATAGTCCACGTAAATCAGTTAACACTTTAGTGAGACACTCCTTCACTCGTACCTACCTAGCGTACACCATAAGTCATGTAGTTATAACCAGAGTATCCTAGAGGAAGAGCGGGATATTGTGTATAGATCTATATAGGGTTGACACCCCCACACCTGAGTTGTTCACTACAGCTAGACGAGCCAGTCTAGGGTGACAAATATTTTACTGAAACAGATGCCTGAAGAATGTCAAGACAGGCCTCTAGTCACATCAAGCATGGTTGTAACGACTCACATAGGGATTAACCCACTACCTCGGTTTACGAGAAGCTTACTCTTCATTAGTTTTGCATATAGAACTATATACTATCTTCAATGCAACATTCAAATACATCTTGGTCTTTGAGTTTAAGACTATAGTTCAGATTTAAGAAAATATTAGATTTTCTAGAACCACTCATCACTACTTGCTAAGGAAAAGATACACAGGATTTACCCTCAATTTTAGTTACTTATAAGAAAAAATTGGATTTTCTGGAAACATACGCTCTACATTTTCAAACGAAAGAGAACAAAGGACATGCATGCAAATATTCACGGTTTTAGAACAAGACTTACAAACTATTTTTATAGAAAATACTGGATTTTCTGAAAGCACCATGAGAACTATTCTGAACAAGTAGAAAACCATTTTATACAAAAATGCTTATGAACTCACCAACTTTTTAGTTGATGCTTTTCGAAACGACTTGTATTCTCAGGGATCCAATACCAGGTAACCAACTCTGCTAAGATACCAAATGGTGCAATCTTATCAAACTTTACTTTGTCACTTTTGTGTAACTGATGAACCAGTATAATATGTAAACTATGTAAGTGTATATTTCCCATGTATGAATGTTCTGGTTGCTATGTTTCATTACTATTCAATTGTTATGAGACTGTACATGATGTCATCCGCCCCCAGACGTTTCTGCCATTCTGGTTTTGGGGGTGTGACACTTGGTGACAGGCAACACTTTCGTATTCCCCATGATAAAATTCATTTTCCCATGATCCACATCTCTACTTCTTTTTAGACCCTACAAATCAGAAAAAAAAAATGTGAAAACCACATCCTGTATCAAGGACCCAAGAATTAGCATGTGATGAATTGTTAGATTGAATAATATATAACCTACAAAGGTGGGCTTTATCTTCCCATCCTTAATGTCCTGCATGAATTTAGGGAAACTTCGTTTCCAGTTCCCTTTTTCATGACAATGAAGCACTCTGCTTCCATTGGATTGGATGAGGGAGCAGCACAACCACCTTTGGACCCACTAGAAGATGATCCATCACGAGACTTTCCCATGTGATTCTTGAATGGAGATTTCGTTTTCTTTCCCTTCCCATGTCCAATTGACAGGACTGGGGAAGCAGTAGGAGTGGATACAACAGATTTACTTTTTAAACTACTTTCAGTAGTTCTCAGTAGGCCTTGCAACTTGCTCATAGTGACTTCCTCCTTGTTCATATGATAAGTCATTTTGAACTGATCATAATAGGGAGGTAAAGAGTGTAGGATGATATCAATAGCCAACTCTTCATCAAAGTTGACATTCGACTTTAGCAAGCGGTCCACATATCTTTGCATCCTTTGCAAGTGAGCCGTGACAGGCTCTCCATCCTTCATCTTTGTTGTTATCATGGAGGCAATGATTTCATACCTTTCTTGTCGAGCACTTTGATGGTACCTTTCCATCAAATCTTGGTACATCTCGAAAGGCCAGAAGTCCTCATAGGATTTCTGAAGCTCAGAAGTCATATTTGCTAGCATGACGCACGACACCTTTGTCACGTCGTTCTCATGAGCCCAATACTCAGCTAGTTGCTCAGGAGTAGCCGTTTCTTCATCAATCTCCTTTAGCTCTTTGTCGATGACATATTCCCTTTCCTCGTAGTGAATGGCCATGCGAATGTTTCAAATCCAGTCATTGAAGTTCGATCCATCGAAAATGACCCTCCCACATAAGTTCATGAGGGAGAAAGAGCCAGAAGCATTTAAGTTTGAAGCATTGTTTGATGAAGACATCTGAAAAAAAAAATGACAAGTTTTATTAGATATAAATTCCTTAATGAAATATTAAGGCTAGGACCTAACATAATATTTCACAATCCAAAAATGGGATCCATAATCCAATTGTAGAATATTTGAAGGTAGGGAAATGACGATTTACCAATTTCATCACCCAAAACTAAAATTCTAAAGAATTAAGTTTTATGAAATTCCTAGTTCTTTGAGATTCATTGAAGTTTTCAATGGCATGTTTAAATCTCGATTATGCCCTTCAAGTTTGTGACTGGAATACCGAGGATCACAAACAAGGTGTGAATAGCCATGCAAATTAGCTTGGTACTCTCGATGTTATTTACCACCTAATAAATGTGTCGGATAACCACACGCTCCATTGATCTATGATAATTTACGAGCTAACAATTGCCACCCTTGTTAGTCGAAGTTAGTGTGCCGGTTTACCACACATGCTCCACTAACGACTTGATAATGTGCAATGTGCAATTTCATGGATTAGCATCAAATTGACATTTTCCTAAAGTAACTAAGATTGGGAATTTATAAAAACATTTAGTTACATTTATAATTATCATTATACTTCTTAATGATAATTAATGTCCTATCCTACACGTTCGGCTAACAACCCTCCACTAATCAAGGAAGTGGTGAGTGAGAGTGGACACCACTAGTCATTTTATAAGCAATTTCCTTATAACTGCCTTATAGACCAGCTTCGTGAATGAGGCCTACTAACGGTAAGACTGGCTGTCTTATACATATACATAGTATTAAGCTTTTAATATTATAATAGTATAAGAGTTGAATTTTAGACTTTTACAATTGTAGAGATTAGAATTTAATGTGTCATAATTAAGACTTTTCAAAATCCAAAACTTGAAGGCAAAATTTGAAACTCTTCAAATTCTTTTAGATCAAATTATTAAACTAATAAAATAATCTTATAATTTTATCTTTAACTACTTTGACCTAATTCAACTCATATAGCAAGGAAATTCAAATCAAATAATACAAATAATCAACTTATCATATCATCAAATTATATTAAAATTTGACAATTGTCTTTTAAGTGGACGAGGATAATCACTACCATATCAGAAAAATCGAATTTTATGATATAAAACAGTTTATGGTAATGATCTTAATCCAATTCTGGCCAAGAAACTCGAAAAACTACAAACAGATGATCCACCTCGTCGAGTTCCCTCATGGGACTCGTCGAGTCCAGCAGTCAGAGGCAAAAAATCAAATTTTTCCTGCTTTGTAAATAACACAATTGCATCAATATAACAGAAAACATCCTAGGCTCTGATACCACTGATGGGATTTTAGCACTATAACATCCCTATGGTGAATATACAACCCTAATACTTTGGATCTAATTTTTCTCAAGTTATACATGCAAAATTCATTTTTCCAAAGTACATACCCTAGCTAGCATACAATTCGAGATATACAACATAAAAACTAGTTAGAAGAATACCTCTTCGTTGTAGCATGTAATCATTGGTCTTTCAAGAGCTTAGTACCTCAAGTGTGATACGTCTAATGTGTTACAAACACCAAAAGCAAGAGGAGGCTTGTGAGAGAGAGAATATGAAGCAGCACAAATTGGCTAGGGTTTCACTATAGAATAGAGTGGCCGATTTTAGGAAGCTAGGGGTTACTTTTATAGTATGGAATTCGTAGAGTTTCTTACATGTAAACCCTAATTCACCATGACTCTTCAAATTTCATAGGCCATTTGGATTAAACCTTCATGGACTCTCATATAGGTTTAGCCCATCCTTAATCAAACATGAATCATTGGCCCGAACTTTAAGTATTACTGATTTACCTAATCAGTCACCGTAAATTTAATCAATCTCTTTTGATCACTAAATTAATTTCAAATTAATTCTTGATCAATACCAATTAAATAATATGATTTCTCAATAAATATATTATTCATATAATATATAAATAAGTCACAAATGACCTCTTTCTCAAATTTCCATCCTATCAAATTGCTCCGGTGAAAGCAACCCAAAAGGACCATGCTACTATCGGTTCAGGTACATACCAATTATAGTTATGGGCGTAGACACCTAATCCAACAGAGGCCCTTCTCGTTCCACGGTACGTGGAAGACGAGGAGATGAAAAAGGCCCGTTATCATGTCATGCTGCGGAATGATATCCGACAGTTTGTGAGCCGATCCAGTAGCAAGACGCTGGAGGATATTATTGCTAGCGCTCCAGAGAGAGTTGGACTTGGAGATGGAGAAGAAGAGGAAACCTGAGGGGCGTCAGTCAGGGAGTGTGGGAAAGAAGACCAAGGTATCATACCATAGATGTAGGAGCCAGCAGAGCCCAACCGTTGTGACAAATTTCGCAAGTTGCATGAGGGGACGTGCAAGGCAGGGAGTTTGGGCTGCTTCAAGTGTAGCCGAACTGGTCATATGAGCAGAGACTGTATAGCTACCACCACCAGTTTCAGATCTGATTTGCTTTCAGTGCAATCATAGGGGCGACAAGAAGGACCAATGTCCAAGTTTAGCAACAGTAGGACAGGTGGCGGCGCCTGCTCCTGCTACATTAAGGATTACAGACGGCCGACAGGGCCGAGCCGAGGCACCTGTGGCGAGGAGCAGGGCCTTTCAATTGACAGCAAAGGAGGCACGTGCAGTATCCGACATGGTGACGGGTATGTATCTTCTCCTTATCTCTTTATTTATATTGATTATTGCTTATGTTTCTGTGTTTCATTATAGGATTGTTCCTTGTGAACGGTATATATGCTCTGGTATTGTTTGATTCGGGGGCTACCCGATCTTTTGTGTCGCTCGCGCTCAATAAGAGATTTGTAGGGGCTCCGGGGGAGTTGGATTTCCCATTTGATGTAGAGATAGCATATGACCGGACCGTTAGGGCTGCGACGGTTCACCAAGGATGTACACTGAAATTTTTCAATGAGCAGTTTTCTATGGATTTGGTCCCTATTCCCCTGCAAGGGAATACGGTTATAGTTGGTAAGGATTGTTTGAGCGCCAATGTGGCAGTGATCGACTACGAGCAACAGCTAGTGAGCGTTCGGACTCCTGGTGGGTGAGGGTTAGTGATTCAGGGCGAGAGGTCGCAAGGTGGACCGACTCTATGTTCAGCAGCCAGAGCGAGGCGCTACTTATAGTAGGGTTACACAGGTTATGTCGCCTATGTCATGGATACCCGGTAAAAGGGTAAGGCGACAGTGGGTGATGCACCGATCGTGCGAGAGTACCGGATGTATTCTCGGAGGATTTCCCCGGGGTACCTATGGAGAGACCGGTTGAGTTCAGGATTGACCTAGTCCCTGGTGCAGCTCCGATAGCCAAGGTACCATATGGGTTGCCTCCTCCCGAGATGAAGGAGTTGTCTACATAGCTGCAGGAGCTTTTAGACAAGGGGTTTATCTGACATAGTAGTTCACCATGAGGAGCCTCGATCCTGTTTGTGAAGAAGAAGGACGGGTCACATTGGATGTTCATAGACTATCGGGAGCTTAATAAGGTAACGATGAAGAACCATTATCCCCTCCTGAGCATTAATGATTTTTTTGACCAGCTACAGGGTGCATCTTGGTTCTCTAAGATTGATATGTGATTGGGTTATTACCAGATGCGAGTCGGAGACAAGGATCTGCAGAAGACAGCTTTTAGGACCGACTATGGTCACTATGAGTTTGTCGTGATGCCATTTGGGCTCACAAATTCTCCAGTTGTGTTCATGGATCTCATGAACCGCGTGTGTAGGCCGATGATGGATTGGTATGTGATAGTCTTCATTGATAACATCTTGGTTTATTCCAAGACACAGGAGCAGCATGAGGAGAACCTGAGGGAAGTGTTGGGGACACTGAGGAGGAAGAGACTTTTCGCAAATTTTTCCAAGTGTGAGCTCTCCCGGCGTGAGGTGTAGTTTCTGGGGCACCTTCTCAACCAGAACGATATTCTGGTCGATCCGGTCAAGATACTGGCCGTGATACGGTGGGAGGTTCTGAGGTCTCCAACTAAGATTCAGAGTTTCCTTAGTCTAGCGGGTTACTACTAGAGATTCATCCACGATTTCTCCAAGATCGTTGTTCCTTTGACCCGACTGACCAAGAAGTCGGTGACATTTCGCTAGGGGCCTGAGCAGTAGGCAACCTTCGAGACTTTAAGATAGCGGTTATGCGAGACACCGATTCCGACTTTGCCGGAGGGCGTCGATGACTTCGTGGTTTACTATGACGCTTTGATCACGAGCATGGGTGCAGTACTGATGCAGCGAGGTCATGTGTTAGCATAAGCTTCGAGGCCGTTTAAGCCTCGTGAGGCGAACAACCCGACACATGATTTGGATATGGGGGTTGTGGTTTTCTCCCTCAAGATTTGGCGGCATTACCTATATAGGGTTCGTTGTACTATTTACATGGACCACAAGAGTTTGAGGTACCTCATGGATCAGTCGAATCTGAACATGAGGCAGCGTCGGTGGCTAGATGTGGTGAAGGATTACGACTGTGAGATCCTTTATCACATGGGCAAGGCCAATGTGGTGGCCAATGCTCTCAGCCGCAAGGCAGTGGCGGCTCCGATTCGAGACATATGTCTGAGGATGAAAGTGCTTACTCCATTGCTGGAGCAGATCTGAGAGGCGCAGGTTGAGGGTATGAAGGAGGAGCGTCGAAAGTTTGAGCGGGTCATAGGCCAGGTAGCCTCATTTGACTATGACAACCGGGGGTTGTTGACCTTGCATGGGAGGGTCTGGGTTCTGTATAGGGGCAGAGTATGATAGATACTGATGAATGAGGCCCACAAGTCGAGGTTCTCCATCCATCCCGAGGCAACAAAGACGTATTGGGATGTTCGCCCTGATTACTCGTGGCCCTGCATGAAGCAGGACGTACCATGGTATGTCGAACGGTGCTTAACATGCAGGAAGGTCAAGGCCGAGCACCAGCAACCCCACAGCAAGATGCAGCAGTTGGATATTCCCGTGTGGAAATGGGAGGTTATCACCATGGATTTCGTCACCAAGCTTCCCAGGATCGCACGTGGAGTAAATTCGATATGGGTCATCGTGGATCGGTTGACCAAGAGTGCTCATTTTATCCCGATCCTAGAGAGTATATCGACGGAGAAGCTAGGCAAGATCTAAGTGAGATAGTGGCACGACACGGAGTGCCTGTCTCGTGGTGTCTGACCGAGATGTTCGTTTCATTTCCCGATTTTGGAAGCCGTTTCACGACGAGATGGGTACTCTCACTACTAGAAAAACAGCCTTTTATGACACGCAATGTGCGTCGTAAAACGCTCATACGACGCGCAAATGCGTGTCAAAGAAGGCCCTCCCATAACGAAAGACGACACGCTTTTGCGCGTCGTCTATAGACGACGCGCATTGATGACACATATTTACGATGCGCATTTACAAAGCGCAATGCGTATCAAAGAAGGCCCTGTCATAAAGGAAGATGACACGCATTTGTGTGTCGTAACCTTACGACATGTGTGTTTATGACACGCAATGCATATCAAGGAAGCCCATGTCATAAAGGAAGAAGACATGCATTTTTGCGTATCGTAATTTTAAATGTTTTTAAAAGTATATATTTTTGATAGATTTACTAATATTCAAATTAAATAACACATTAAAAGTCTCATAATACAAAATAAAATACCATAAAAAATAAAGATAAGTCATTGCACTAATATGTCAAATATAAATAATCATTCCAATAGTAAGTAAATATAACACATTGCTAATATTGCATAATATTTACTATAGAAAACAAAACATGTACAACATTACAAGAAACCCATGACTAAATTCTCATTTGACAATTTCCTTTCTAAAAGAATAACCTGATGCGGGAACTTTGAGAGGCTTCAGGGCATGGAAGGAGGTTGCTAGAGCTGTCAGAACCTACACATGGCAAATTGGTAACTTAACATGCAATACAATAAAGAAATATGTTTAAAAATTTTCTATTGTTTTGAAAACCTACATGATCAGAATGTTTTGAACACCTACGGCTTTCCATTTCTTTCTATTACAACATTATACTTTTATTTTATTTTTTCCTTACTACTGATGCATCATATGATAAAAAAAAATCTATCCAATTCCAACGTTATACTTCCAATCTTTTTCTTCTTACCACATCATACTTTGAGAGATCAATCCAATTATAACAACAAAATTGCTATAATAACTGACTACATTTTTCATGGATTTATCCCTTTATTTAGAATCACACATCATAAAAGAAAACCATCTCTATGTCAATTAAGCTTTTTTATACTCGGTTTTGGCAGAAATGAAAATGTCAAAGCAAAAGAAACACTAAACATATCATCATCATGCAAATGAAAAAGAAAAACAGACAACACAAACCTTTGCATCAATTAAAATGCATACAGATCAGATCATTCAGAGTTGCTTGGAGGCATCTCTTTTGGATGCTTGGAGCTATAATGATCAACAAGCTGCTTCTCATTTGCTAACTGCACCTGAAAAGTCAAAACCCCAATGCATTTTTTGCATTAAGTATCTTATACATTTACAAGCTATTGTCGTGTATAACTTATATTACAAGCAGTTGTCAAACAAGAAAGAAATGATTCTATATTTATGTGTGTCATCTAATTTGTTTCAAGCTTCTGCCACAAAATTACTGGTGTTCATATAGATATACTATCACTTCCAATTATCTAAATGCAATAAATTCATTGAATATATCATCTTGTCTAATCACCCAAATGAAATCTAGATCAAATTCAAACAGAAATAAAGCCAATAAGTACATAAAAGTTAAACAAGCAAAACTACACATTATAAGTCTATATCAACTTACTATTTCTTCTAATTGTTCCAAAGCAAACTCAGATCAGAATTTAAAAAAAATTCAATAAATATATAAACAAGTTTTAATAGTTTAATCCCACTTTCATTTTCATGCAGGCAGTTCATTATGGTGCCGACCTTGAGTCTGCAATTCAAACTGCATGGGCTATAGATATGAGGTAGTGTCTGAATTTGAATTCATATCTTATCTTGTTTTATTGACAAAATGCTTGACTTAAAAACATTTATTTTATTATTTTCAAGGAAAAGGCTTCATGGTTGGTGTGAAAATAAATCTGATTTCTGGCTTGCCATCTAGTTTTCCTGTAAGTTTTATATTTTCTTGAACTCCAAAAAAGCTTATGTTCATTGTTCAAGTTCAACTCACAAAAGGGTAAAAAAGGAATTACTTCAATTTGTCCTGGAGCATGTCGGAGATAAGAACGTGGAACCCCTTCTTGAGGTACTTCAATTTTTTCTTATTGCATCTTTAATTTGTGTTTATAGCAAAAAATATAAATATATATTTTTTATTTTATTTTGGGACTGCTAGAAGAACATGCAAAACTTGAGCCACTACTTTCTACATCAAATAATCGTCTCAAGGATCTTCTTTTTATGGACATTGGCCTTGATTCTACTGTAACAACAACCATAGAAAGAAGCTTTGAAGAGTTAAAGAATGCCAAACCAGAGGTATTTAATTTAACTAACTAAAAGTTCATTATTATTTGAATAGTTTTTGGCTTTCAATTTTCAATACTTCATAGAAAATTATGTATCTTGTTACTCTTCCTCTTGAGAACCTCATACTTTCATCAGACAACAACGGAGATCTTGTCTATTGGTGGAAGGTAATGTCTGATTATGCTCATATTATCTTATTGTTTAAATGAAAGTAGGATGCTAAAAAAATCTTTTTTTAAAAAAAAATATTTGTTTTGAGGAGATAGTATAGAGCACTAACCATGTTGAAAAGTGAAGACAATGAGTGGCCTTTATTTGCAAAATCAGTCCTTGATAGAACTCGACTTGCTCTTCCTAGTAAAGAGAGTTGTACTATCAAAATTTTCAACCTTCTGCTGAGTACCTCGGAGCACTCCTTGGATTAGACCAATGGGCTGTATGAAACTATGAATTTCATGTTTTGCACAATGTTTTCAGATTTCAATTACTTTTTTTCCATTAATTCTTAAAATCATTCCATTTCCAGGTCAACATTTTCACTGAAGAAATGATCCGTTCAGGATCAGCTGCTTCTTTATCATCACTCGTGAATCGACTCGACCCTATTCTCCGTAGTGTGGCTATTTTAAGGAGGTTAGTCTTACTCTTATTAGTTATTAACTTATTCTACAACTTCCCAATATTTTTATGTTAATTTTTTTAAATTTCATTATGGGTACAGCTGGCAGGTTATCAGCCCAGTTGAAGCACTTGGATACATTGTAGTGGTAGATGAATTACTTTTTGTTTAAAACAAATATTATGAAAAGCCAACTATTTTAGTTGCAAAAACTGTAAGTGGAGAAGAGGAAATACGAGATGGGATAGTTGTTGTAATCACACCCGAGATACACACTATATCAACATGCGTAAGAGGTATCTTCCAATTACTTATCTTTGCTACAACACCAAAAATACGGCTTGCTCATGCAGAGAATATTGTATTTTCTAATTATACAAACAAAAAAAAGATCAAAGTTCAACCAATTGTGTTTGTAGGATTAGGCATAGCAAATGAACTACATTATCAAATTACGTAGCAACAAAGGGATCAAGTGTAGGATTTGATTCTATAATTTAAGAAGGATTCACCTAAAAGGTGTTTTTTTCAAGATTCAATGAAAATGACACTATCAAATACACATCAGAAAAAAGGTCAAATGCAATTGTGTAAGGATTCATGAATTATGACACATATTAATCCCATGTATGTATCAGGATTGTTTTCATAATTAGGGTTGATTTGAGATTCTAGAAGTAGGGATTTTGCATCTTAAATGACATTATCAACTGTAGAGATGCCAAAAGCCAAAAAAGCAAACAAAGGGACTTGCATCAAATTCATCTATATGCTAGGAATAGTCAACCAAGGAATCGCTTGGTCAATCAACAAAAAACAAATAAATCTTAATAAAGATTTTACTTGTCTTTCACTTTCACAAAACGACAAGTATATATTGGGTTTGATGCTATAATTTGAGAGGGATAATAGTAAAAGGTTACATTTTTTTTGATGATTAAAAGAATATTAATCCCATTTATGACAAAAGCTCTGCAACAGATATATTAAGACCCTTTTGTCTTTTGAGAGGATCCATTGATCCATTGGCTTTTATGATTTCTGCCAATCTCAATATATTTCTGCATCATATGATAGAGTGGAAAAACATCAGTCGAATTCAAAACATGGGATGACAACATCAAATAAAAAAGAAGAAATCATATTCCATACATGTTATATACTATACCCACTTAAAGCATTTACATCAAACAAAAGAAAAAAAGAAGCACATACCAATACTCCTACCATGTCAACTTTCACCATATAAGGTTGTTTTTCCTTTTTATGCTTATTCCAAATTAATCACCTGAATGGTATGGAAGGAAGAAATATATTACCAGTTTAAGAGTTCCAACTCTTGAATTAAGCCCTAAATTGAATGGTTCTCCATTTAAAGAAAACACAGTATAAGGCTAGAGTTGATAATCTAGAAGAAAAAAGATGAAGAACAGAAGAATATGAGGTCGAACTAACGAAATGCAATAAATAAAGGAAAATGCTTACCTTTTTCTTCGAACGGAGGTTCAGTTGACTTTCAATCTTCAATGTTAGGGCTTATCGATTGTAAGAGGAAGAAGATAGACATACTCTCATAGACAATGGTTGTATGTGCTTGATTTTGCTAAGAATAGTTAAAAGAAAGAGTTAGGGGTTTCTTGTTGTAAGTGAGATCAAGCATTCGAGTTTCAACGAGTTTTAGACTTTTAGTAAATCAAACATTTGAGTAATTGATTTTTAGCATATTCCAGGCTTTCAACGGTTTATCCAGTTTGGTTTTCGTGATGGGCTGATGGAGACTGGAATTAAGAAATCTCAACCTAAAATCAAAATTAGATGGAAGAAATCAGAAATTATAACATCAGATGGATAGAAATCTGTGAAAAGAGTTGAATTCGTTTGAGATACCGATGTTAATCATTATAAATATCAATCGAGAAGAGAACAGAGAGTCGCTTCCTTTTTTGGCGTTGAATTTTTGGTAGGGCAACTTGATGAGAAGCGATTGTTTGAGATATTGATGTTAACCTTCGCTTCATTTTTCCATCCTTCTACACATTATGCAGGGCAATATGGTCATTCTCGCCCTATAAGCACAATACCATTTGATTATGAAGAGAAGCGAAGAAATGGTGAGGGAGTAAGCTCTGAATCATTTCACTACCAGTCGATCACCACCAAAAACCCTTGCATATACTGGGTTGAGAGAAAACGAGAGAAGAGGAAGCTTAGAATAAAATAAAAACCTAGCACGTCCTAGAGAGAAGGGAGGTGGCGTTGCCTTAGGTATTGTATAGAGAATGGAGATCTAGAGGAAAAAGTGAAGAAGCGGGAACTTCAAAATTTTAGACTTTTAGAGGATTTCATTTTATGCCTTCAAAAATGCGTGTTTGATAAATAAAATATAAAGCGACATTTCTAGAGGACACACATTTAAAACAAGTGCCTTTCGTGTTTGTATTTTTTTGTTGGACATTAATTTTAAGGCATGCAAAAATGCGTGTCCTCTATCCTTCAAATTTTGGAAGGCTGACATTATTTTTAAGGTCACACAAAAATGCGTATCGTAAATCAGCGAGTGTCATTGTTTGCATGTCATTAAAGGGTATTTTTCTTGTAGTGTCGTCTCCACTTCAGCACCGCTTTCCACCCTCAGACGGATGGGCTAAGCATGAGGATAATTCAGACTCTCGAGGACATGCTACGCAAATGTGTATTGGATTTCTGTGGCAGTTGGGATACGTATCTTCCGTTAGCGGAATTTTCATATAACAACAACTACCACTCTAGCATAGATCGACCTCCCTTCGAGATGCTCTTCGGGAGAAAGCCTAGGACTCCAATCTATTTGGGAGAGGTCGGTTAGATGGTCATGGGAAGTAGTGGGGTAGTACTCAAGACCACAGAGAGGATCCAACGGGTCTGGAGCAAGCTTCAGACTGCTCAGAGTCGGCAAAAAATCTATGCCGACAATCGCAGTTCAGACTTGTAGTTTCAGTTGGGTGACATGGTCCTCCTGAAGGTGTCACCTTGGAAAGGTGTCATCCACTTCAGGAAGCGGGGCAAGTTGGGCCCCAGATACATCGGTCCTTTCAGGGTTATAGCCCGGGTGGGCAAAGTGGCATATCGGTTGGATCTTCCAGCAGAGCTCAGCCAGCTCCACAACACTTTTCATGTTTCCCAGATGCGGAAGTGCTTAGTGCATTACCACGCAGTTGTGCCTCTAGAGGATATACACGTTGATGACAGCCTGAACTACATTAGGAGACCAGTACCTATTCTTGACAAGAAGCGAAGAAGCAAAGGAACAAGAGGGTTGAGCTGGTGAAGATGCAGTGGCAACACCGCAAGGGCTCGAAGTAGACCTGGGAGCCCGAGGATGAGATGAGGGAGCACAACCCGGAGTTTTTTTTGGATGCAACAGACTTCGAGGATGAAGTATAATCCAAGTAGGGGAGAATTGTAACGACCATCACTTAAGGTAATAATTATTTAATAATTCTTTAATTAATTGTTGGGCTAAGTATTTAATAGATGGATTATTTGAGTGGACCATTAGTGAGTAGGCCGAATAGTTGGGCTGCCCAGAAGACGTATGTTGGGCGTAGGCTTGGCGTATGCGGGGCGTAGAGGCGCATTGGATGAAGGGGACGCATGCACATACGCGCAACGTACATGAGCAGATTCCAAACCCTAATTTTTAGGGTTTAAGCCATATAAATACAACATTATGACGCAAACCCTAGCCTCCTTACCAACCTCTCAACCTCAGAAAAACCTAGAAACCCTTTAATACTTCATCTTTGTGTGCTGTTGGCCTTGTGAAGCTTACTTTGGTGATTTAGAGCTTCGAAGAAGAAAACAGAAGTTGGAGAAGAAGAACTTGAGTATCTTGAGCTCAAGGATCTGAGATTACCTCACCTTTTGGCACTCCTTGGAGGTATAAAGTTTTCAACATTCCTCATGTATGCTTACATCTAGTATAGTGATGTTTTGGGATCTTTTAGTCCCACGAATGGATCTTTATGACTCAAACTCGTTTATAGGCCTAGGGTTGCTACCCTTAGTGATATATGAGTCCCATAAGCAGTAAAGTTTCGATCTTTAAGGTCCATTTGTGACCATGCATGAGATCTAGCCATTTCCATATAAGTTAGTTGTTATATTCGAAGTTTGGTCTCATTTGGTGGGTTGCAAGCCACCAAGTAATCGACTGTATGAGTTAAGACATGTTATTGGACGCAGATTAGTATTTTGGACTTAATGTCCTAAGTGATTAAGCAACTTTGAAGAATATGGCTTAACATGGTAGTACATTGGGCGTACATGCCAGTACATGCAGAGTACAACCCATGCAAGCTATACGCATAGCGCACAGAGGAGTACGCTTAGTGTACTTTCAGGATTTGGGCTTCATGTCTTTTGGGCCTCGGATTGGGCCAAATCTTTGGAATTATTAGTTATTAGGCCTTAATGGGCCATAAGGAGTTAGTGTTGGGTCAAGGACATATTTGGGATTTAGGAAAGGTCCATTTGAGGAGTTTGGCCCAATTTAGAAAATTAGGCCATTAGTGGGCCTTTATTGGCCCTTAGTGGGTTTAGAAAGAGTAGATGGAATTGGGCCTAGGTTATGGTCCAATTAGATTAGGGGGTAAAATAGTAATTTTACCCTAAGGAGGATTATTGGATTTTGACTAAGTAATATTGTCATAATGACACCCGAGGAGTCGCGGGAGCAGCCGATAGAGATTCCTCACCGCGAGATTGCGCAGTCAGCTTTGCGAGGTGAGTTTTCCTCCAGTAGGAACGGGTCGAAGGCACCAATGTCGGCCCATTTATGTATGTTAGCATGTGTCAGGCTTAGGTCGGATGTTGGGGTTAGCCCTATGTAGGTTATATGTTTCTAGACGTCGTTCTGATGCCGGGAAAGCCCGAGGAATGTTTCTATGCTCGATGTCTTCGTGATTCTTGCATGTGTTTGTTTATATGTTCCGGGAATCGGTACGATGTCGGGGCAATCCCTAGGAATGCTTTGCTTATATGTTATGTTTATATGTTCCGGGCTTCGGTCCGATGCCGAGGCAAGCCTGAGGAATGATTATGTACTTATGTCATGTGTATATGTTATATGCTTTGCTGATATGTTATATGTATTCCGGACTTCGGTCCGATGCCGGGCGGGGCCCGATGCCGGACTTCGGTTCGATGCCGTCGGGGCCTGATGCCGGACTACGGTCCGATGCCAGGTGGGGCCTGATGTAGCGGGAAAGGCCCAATGTATGTATTATGTGATTATGTGTAAACTATGTGGTAGTTTGGTGAGACTCACTAAGCTTCGTTCTTACAGTTTTTAGTTTTGGTTTCGGGTACTTCCGGTAGCAAGAGGAAATGCTCGGGATGATTGCAGTGCACACACCATATGTTCAGCCTGGGATTTTAATACTCTGATGTTGTTGATAGATGTTATGATATTTTAAGATATACTACATATGATTTATGAAATAATTTGGATTATTATGATATTATTTATAAATAAAAATGAAATTTTTGGACTGTATTTTTGGTATGTTACAAAAACAGTCTAGTAGATAAAAATGCACCTCTCGCAAATCCAAAAAATAGTACTAAAGGTTACCCATACAACAATCAAGGACCAATTCTTAAACTAGAGCCCAAAACCCTCAAATTGACCCTAAGTCAAACTTGGTTAAAAAGTTAACGGTCAAAATCAAAGTAAAAAAATCAAAAGTGTTATATTCGGCCACTACATCGTGGCCATGCTTTTGCCACGTCGTGGCGGCCTCTAGACAAAACAATCGTGGAGACTGGCTGTCGCCATGTCGTAGACTCAAATCCTCTATGTTATAGGAACTTCTCTAGCCTATTAAGTTCTTAATCGCTAACTCTACTCATCCATACATCCTAGAAGGCTTTCCTACACACCTAATGCATCATAGAAATCGGTGGTTTATGCACATGCATGTCCAATGCATGTCTCTTCCAATATAAGTCAAAAACATGGAAGAAATGAACTTAAACTTGTGAATGAGACCACAAACACCATAGAACTCTAGGTCTAGAACATATAACTCCCAAAGGACCTCAAGGTTCTATAAAGTTGCTAACTTTATGGAATCCACTCATCCAAACCAATGAGAGCATGAAGAACAAATCTCTAATCCTAGATCTAAAATGTTTTAACACAAAAGATAGCAACTTGAAGACTTATAATGGTCGATAAGATGTGCAACAAGATGATAAAGAGGTTTGTTTGTTGGATAAATGTTCAAGAACACCTTATTCTTCTTCTTCTTCAAGGTCACAAAATACCACAAAGCTTTAAAATGACAACAATGGAGGCTAAGGTTTCTTTGAGGGTGAAAGGATGTGATGGAAGTTGAGGGTGTCCAAAACCTTGCCCTCACTTCTTTAAATAGGGGCATAAACCCCAAAATTAGGGTTTAGCATAAAATGGTTGCCATGTTGTGACCAATATAACGCCACATCGTATCGCATACTTAAGTTGCACGATTCCATCGGGCATTGCCACGTTGTCGTACTATCATCACCATGTCATGGCCATCAAAATCCATCCTTTTTGAACTTGAAAGCCATAACAACAAAAGAATTATATACTCGAAACTTGGTTTTACAAATTGTCCTACGTAGGACATTGTGAGCAAAATATATATATAAAAAAAACAAAAAAAAAAAAAAAAAAACTGGTCATAAGGACTAAATGTGTACAAAAACATTAAGAAATAAGTGTGTACAAACTGAAAAATAAATTACTCTAGTAAGTCATTTTTTCGGCTTAACCTGGAATAACCGGTTACAAGGACTGAATATGGACAAAAAAAATTAAATGGTCAAATATAGACCAAAATAAATTTAATGAACAAATATATACAAATCAAAAAATATATTACATTTTTCATTCATTCTCCATTATGTAACATAACTTTATCAAGCACTACTTGTATCGTCGTAGTTTATAGGTGAGACTTGGTAATTAATCATAGCATTTTATAAATATCAACCAAAGTAATTTCGATGTAAATGATGGGTTTTGAGCATTCTAACACTCCTATGGTGTACATGCAACCCTATAAACCTTGGATCTATGTTTTCTCTATTATACAAGCAAATATTCAATATTCCAAGGTTTCATCCTAACTAGCATAATATGAAGCAACTATACTACTAGAATCTAGTAGAATGACATACCTTTTGATGGAGCTTGAAGTCTTGAACCTTTAAGAGCCTAGTTCCCCAAGTGTTGCACCTCAAATGGTTCACACAACACGAAGAACTCTTTGAATAACTTTAGAATAAGGATACTTGCACAATATCGGTTTTGCCCTCTTGTTTACACACACTAGTGCCCATTTCATGAACTAGGGACCTCTTTATATAATGTGGAGGATTAGAGTTACATTCATGTAAACCCTAATACCCATGACCTTTCATTTCCATAGGATCCATGGGTTAAGCACTCCACGGACTATCCATGAAAGCTTAGCCCAACCTAAATGAACTTGACCCATCCTATATATATATATATATATATATATATATATATATATATATAAGAGTCCATACTTAATTAGTTCCTTTTGATCACTAAATTAATTCTAAGTTAATTGTTGATCAATACTAATTAAATAATGTGATTTCATATTAATATATTAGAAATTATAATATATTAATATAAATCATAAGTATCCTTTTTCTCATTTTGTCTAACCAATTGTTTTGATGCCATGTAACCCAAATGGACCATGCCAAATCGGGTCAAGTACATACCAATTATAGTTATGGACTTCGACACTAATCCAACAGTCTCCCACTTGGATAAGTCTAAAACTATTATTGCGTATGACTCCAAAACCCTACTAGCAATCGTAGCTCTTAAAGCCGCTGTCGCACTCTGACCTAGTCAATGACTTGTCATTAGATAAGGGATCATATATTCATCCATTCTAGATATCATATGGACTGAGACATGGATTATAATCATTCTCTCTGTCCATTTGTTGTTTCCCGATTCCGAATTATGACGACCGACTAATTGAACAAATCAAAATAGTCTAGGCTTGGCCAAGCACTTAGGGGTGTCATCACTAAATCATCGAGGGGCCCACAGATATCGCTTTTATCCCTTCAAGGGTAAAAAGGAATGGATAAACTTTGACTCCTATGCTTGTTCTACTACTTTTTGAATCATACACGAAGGCACATTTTATAACATCGAGTTACCAATGCGTTTTCGTACAATCAATGTATAACCAACTCATATCTCTAGGTTTGAATAATAAAAGATATTATCGTCTCATGATCACTCGTGATAAAATCCATGAAGTGATTCAAATGAGCGTGGGTTTAATCCAATACTCAGAACTTATGAGCGCTCATGAATGTTGTAGTGACTCTTGCTATGTCCAACACCTTAAACATCTACAAGCCAACTTCATGACAGTCTTGCCTTAATACCTACTTCCAATGCATTATTGACTGTGGATGGTTTTAATAACTTAGTCATTCAGGAAGAATAACCTAGTTATTCTGGAAGTCAAAACATGCAAAGTGAAACACAAGAATAATCGAATCCAATATGGTCTCAAAACTTATGAATATAAATAGAACACCTTTTATTTATCACCATATTGATTACACATTATTCATTGCATAATGTTTCAAATCATCAACTTTATACATGAATCAAAACAATAGTCATGCCATGCTCTAAGCATGCACACTATGTTTATCCAAACTATAGTTATGCCACATAATGTTTCAAATCATCAACTTTATACATGAATCAAAACAATAGTCATGCCATGATCAGTTGAACATAATTGCAATGATTCTCATTTCACAATCCCAAATCTTTATCGTAAATGTAAGAATTCTAAATTCCTGCCATTTACCGAAACCTGTCAGATTCTAAACTTATATGCATTGATCCTCTTGTAATGACTATGCACAAAGTCATAAAGACTTGTCAACAGACATTACAGAGTATTCCAATGGAGATCATTCCATGGAAATGAAGTCTCAAATTCAAAGTACATTGCTTTGAACATCCTTCTTGCATTAAGTTTCATAATCTTACATAAATTTAATGGATAACTTCCATCTATGGGAACATATCCATATTCTCATTTTGACTATCACTTCTGAACAAGAATTGCCACTTTTTAGAATATGTCTATATGGTCCTCTCCAAAAAATTACACCATACTTCCAACTGTCCCTAAGCAACCAATATTTGGTAAACCTTAGATTGTCCTCAACAATTGCTTAATCACTTTAGTCATATCTAGTTCTAGTACTTTTTCCCTCTTAATGCCATAGGCATTTGGAAGAATTTAGAACAGATGAATATTATAGCACATGCAATCGATCCTATATCTGAAGCATATGGGACATAATTCATGATGTCTTATATAAAGACATGATAGTAGACCAGTCTTTTGCTATAATACTTCTATTAATATTTTCCATGTTCTCATAATTCAGATTATGAAAAGGGATGTCGTAATCACAATCGAATTTTAGAACGCAAATAATGTTCCCATAAATAGCATTTCCTTATGTTGAACCATTCCAACATAACATTCATATATATACTTGACTAAATTTGATTAAAATCTCACGATCTAAGCTTTTAGATTTGAAATGAAGGATAATTTCCTCTCCCTTAATTATAGCAAAACAACTTTTTCCAACTAAAACTTTTGTTTTCTATAATTAACATTGCTAACATGCAACACTTATTATAATTATCATGATCCCACTAACATGATGATTATTAGGATAACACTTATGCTCCCATTAGCTTTGACATGTACTCAGAAATCAGCTGGACTTCTAGAAATCAATACTTTTTTTTTGACTTTCTAATCAAAGTTCAGATTTCTAATACGAGATGCTTTGATAAAACTTTATCAAAGTCATACACCTATCCTTAGATAGCACACATGTGTGTCTAAGAATTTCAGAACTATGAAAAGGGATGTAGTAATCATAGTCTCAATTGTTTAGACCTTTGTCATTCCTTACAAGTCCATGTTAGTGTGCCGGTTAACCACACACGCTCCACTAACAACTTTAAGAATGCAAAATATCTCAATTAGTATCTACTTAAAACCACTTAGTGAAAGCGTTTCCTCACCATCATTTTCATGAATTAGAGAGAAACCTTATGACACTTAGATTTTATGGTGTATGTGTTCCTATCCATGTGAATTTTTTAAAACCATAATCACAAGACAAGGTTAGTGACAAATCCAAACTCATATGGACTGAACTTGTACAATCTTAACTTCTTACCACCTAGCAGCACAAGGGCCTGCAATTGCTTCCAAGTTGTTATGCAACCAATTGAGAACTCTCAGATGCATAGTCAACTTTAACTGGAACGGGCACAAAAATAGGAATATGTCAACACGATAGGTTATAAACCTCAAGTCATGTGCTAGTGATAACCAATAGGTCTTCTTCTTGATTAGTTCTTGAAACTATTCCAAGACCTTTAAGACTCTCACTGACCTCTTGACATATAAGCTTCTCCTGTCAAGAACTATTCCTTGACAAAGCAAACATTCAAGGGTTAGTGCAGATTCTTATCAAGATAAACACTTCACACAATTGGCCTTAGTTGGTCTTTGTTTTATCCTTAACATCATAACTTACCAATTTCAAATGTACAGGAGTAGAACATATTTTACTCTTACATTTGACAAGTGTTATAAACCTTTCTTTAAGATATGTCACTCAAGTTACAATCTTGGAGTATGACTCTAAGAATTGTTTTTGAATGAAGTATGACTCATCTTCTTGATTTAACCATTTCAACAATTCAAGATTCCACTTCTTAGCCATAGGAATGCACTAAGATGTCCTTAGACGACCAATTGTGATATGGTTTCTTTATCATTAAGATAATCACAAAACATGTTACTAAAGTACTCTCCCATTTTTCATATTTGAGAAACTTTTATCTTTCTGCCTAATTTGATTCTTCTCATTCATTTTGCCATACATCGAAAATTTTCCAATGTTTCAGAATTATACTTAAACTTGTAAGTATAACCATATTTACTAAACTTTAGTAAATCATGCCGAATAGTCTTATCGATCTTTTATGATGGACTTGACAAGTGCACAAGAATATGTACTCGATCCCTTAGTCCTTCACTTGACTCACATATACATGTGAATAAGGAATTAGTCTTAATTTACCAAAGATGAAAATTCTCATTCATAATACAATACAACTTGCATGATTCCATGTTTCTGTCCAATTGAAACTTGGATGATGAGAATATTTCCTTATTTGGTAAATTTAGACACTACCATAAATGAAAGAATCAAATTCATATTTCCATTATTGCTAGAAACATACAAACATCAATTTTCCATATATGTCATTGCAAGGAGATATAAAATAAAGTAAAACAAAATTTTATTTATTTATAAATGCAGAAAAAAAATTTCCTTACAATGCAACTTTAAATGAAAACTATGCTATTACATATTTTCTAGCAATCTATCATAAATCCTAAGTAGTAGCTCAAGAATCTGATCTTCGAATCATGCGATTGAAATCCATCTTCACGATCAGATTCAACATACTCTTCCTTTAAGTTTCCTTCCCTTTGCTTGATCCTGCCAAACATCAAAATGTAACCGAGTCACATTTTTGTATTAAGAATCATCAATTAGGAATTTAACAGATTTAGATAGTGGACTTACCTGAAGTAGAGTCAAACTTTTTGATTCTTCCTTCTCTCAGATCTTTCAGGTAGCCAGGGCAGCTTCGCAACCAATGCCCCATCCTTTGGCAATAGAAACATATGGACCCTTTGGGAATGGTACACGGGACTATATCAGACTTAGCCTTTCTCTTTACCATTTGGTCAACCGAGTAGACAACGGTCGATCCCTTTCAATTGGGAAGAGAAAGCTTTTCTGGATTTCCAATGTTACCATTGCCAATGTCCATGGAAGTTTAGGAAGTCTATCTTCCAATCAAATTTGCTTTACAGGTGCTTCAAATCATTGTTGATTCAGCAGCATCAAGCAAATAGGTAAGATCATTAAGGGTCATGTCATAGTTTGTTATATAGTAGTCCTAAAGGAACTCACTATGTAACTTAGGAAGTGACTGAAGAACCTAGTTAACATCCAACTTCCTCAAGACTTTGACACCCGACTTTCTCGGCTTGTCAATATGTGACTTCATCTCCAAGATGTGAGCACACATAGACTTTATTTGCCAATACGGCTTGAGTGACCTTGAACTATTCAAGAACTTGTGGGTTAGGGAGAATAATTGGAGGAGGTGGAGGAATTGAAGTATGATTTCCATGAGATTTGGGAAGATCATAGTTGCCCGAACCAGACATCTACAATGGGAGAATTTCAAGTTAGTTGATTTAAGTCCATAATAGAACACCCAATATGAAATATTAAGGCTAGGACCCAACACAATATTTTATAACTTGGAAGAGAGATGCCGTAATCCAAGCTATAAAATATTTGAAGGTAGGTGAATGACGATTCACCAATTTCCACCATGAAAAACGAAATAATTTATTAGGTTTTAATTGGATTTGAAACTCCTAGATCTTTTGAGATTCATTAAACATTTCAATGGCATGTTTCAATCTCGATTGTGCCCTCTCAAGTTTATGACTGGGATGCCGATGATAACAAACAAGGTATGAATAACCATGCAAATGTACTTGGTACTCTTAATTTTTATCACCTAATCGATGTGCCAGTTAACCACAGGCACTCCACCAATTCTATGATAAACCATAAACCACCCTTTGCCAACCTTGTTAAATCCAATTTAGTATGCCTGTTAACCAGACACGCTCCAATAACGACTTAAGCAAATTGCAAAGTGTAATTTCATGGGTTAGCACCAAATTCACATTTTCCTAAAGTAACTAAGATTGGGAATTTATAAAAGTTTTAGTTACTTTATATTTATCATTATACTTATAATGCAGGGAGAATTAGAGTCCTGTCAAACCTGTTCGGCTAACGACCCTCCACCAGTCAAGGAAGCGGTGGGTGAGAGTGGACACCCATTAAACTGCCATTTTATAGGCAGTAACCTTATACCCCCCCCCCCCCCTTATAGACCGACTTTGTGAATGAGGCCTACTAATGGTAAGACTGACTTTGTTCTTATTCTTATACATACATACATACATATATATATATATATATATATATATATATATATATATATATATATATATATATATATATATATATATATATATTAACTATTAATAATAGTATAAGGGTTGAATTTTAACTTTTAAAATTCTAAGGGTTTAACTTGGAATTAAAGTATTCATGACGGGAAACTTTACAAATTCCAAAAATTGAGGGTAAGTTTTGAACAATTCAAAACTATTCAATTCCATAACTTATGAGTTTAAAGTAGTTTTAATGAAAAACTCTTCAAGTTCCATAACTTGAGGACAAGTTATGGAAGACTTTAAAACATTTAAAAAATGAGACTCTTTATTTACATAACTTATGGAAACGTTATGAGTTTTAATAGTCATAAATATGGCTTTTCATATAAATTGAGGACAAGTAACAAAAACACATATTATGAAAAACATTTAGATCAATTTGGATTGAAAACATATTATCACATAACTTTTCTACTAATCTAAATCAACTCATAAGAACAAGATAATTCAAATCAAACAATTTTCAAGAAATTAGCATAACCATTAAACTAATACAAAACATGAATCTATAGACAATTATCTATGAAATTAGATTAGCATGGACATTACCACATAAAAAATAGGTTTACAAGTTCAAAAACAGCTTAGGGTAATGTTCCTAGTCCAATTCCAGCCAAAAAACTCGAAAATATGTTGTCTGGGGGTCCAACTCGTCGAGTGCATGAACCAACTCGACGAGTTGGATGATTTTTTGCATGGACTCAGCGAGTCCATTGTCCAAAACAATAGAAAATTGATTTTTTTTTCAGCATTTTTAAGCAATTTGCATCAAATATAATTAAAAACAAGCCTAGGCTCGGATACCACTGACGGGTTTTGACCATTCTAACACTCCTATGGTGTACATGCAACCCTATAAACCTTGGATCTATGATTTCTCTATTATACATGCAAATATTCAATATTCCAAGGTTTCATCCTAATTAGCATAATATGAAGCAACTATACTACAAGAATCTAGTAGAATGACATACCTTTTAATGGAGCTTGATGTCTTGAACCTTTAAGAGCCTAGTGCCCCAAGTGTTGCACCTCAAATGGTTCACACAACACCAAGAACTCTTCGAATAACTTGAGAATAAGGATACTTGCACCAAATCGGTTTTGCCTTCTTGTGTACACACACTACTGCCCATTTCATGAACTAGGGACCTCTTTATATAGTGTGGAGGATTAGGGTTACATTCATGTAAACCCTAATACCTATGACCTTTCATTTCCATAGGATCCATGGGTTAAACACTTCATAAACTATCAATGAAAGCTTAGCCCAACCTAAATGAACTTGGCCCATCCTATATATATATATATATATATATATATATATATATATATATATATATATATATATATAAGAGTTCATACTTAATTAGTTCATTTTGATCACTAAATTAATTCTTGATCAGTACTAATTAAATAAGGTGATTTCATATTAATATATTAGAACTTATAATATATTAATATAAATCACAAGTATCCTTTTTCTCATTTTGTCTATCCAATTGTTCCGATGCCATGCAACCCAAATGAACCATGCAAAATCGGGTCAAGTATATACCAGTTATAGTTATGGACTTAGACACTAATCCAACAGTAAATACTAATGTTGTAATATGAAATATAAGAACATAAAACTTAAGAAGGCACTAATGTAAAGCTAGTTTAGATATATTCATTAAACGAATGATCTGATAAACAATCTTGTGTATGTAAAAATGTTTGTTTGACTTTGACATTTGAAAAGCAAATATAACATTAATTTTTACATTGACAAAGATGCTATACTAAAGGTAATAAAACAAAAGAACCCGCGATATTTGTTTTTACATCAATTTTATGGCCGTCGGAAATCGCCCAGTTTTCTAGTAGTGTCTGTTGCAGATCATTCTTGGGAGATCTCGGGCTTGAACCATGTAGTTATTGGTAAATAAAAATACAATTCGATTAAGCAAAGAAATAAGATGAACTTTTATGAAAAAAAATTCCCAAAAAAAAGATATATGATAACTATAATACATAACAAGAAAACGGAATGTTGTTTAATAAAAACAAGAAAACGGAATAACCCAAAAACATCACGCATCTAAAGGATGGGGCTTTGATTAAACCCTGAAAGGGTGTTGGGGCTCAAAAGTAGGGAAGAACACCATGATAGTGATGATGGAGATAAAGTTAAACCAAAAATGCTCATGAGTGCAACCCCAGATGGATCATAACCACGTATCACTGGCGACAAACTTAACCCCAGTGGACTCAAACCTGTGAAATAATCCATCACATGTGACTTTGAATTAAACCTAGTTGTATCTAGTGTTTTATTCAAGAATTTGCTGAAATTTGGGGACAAAGTGAGGGTCGATAAGGGACTGACGTTTCCTCCACCTTCTGCGGGTGGAGGTGGTCTGGGAAATAACGATGGTTTTAGTACTGTAGAGAGGATGTAGAGAGGACAAGAGGTGACAGAGCGATGTCTTTTAGGCGGCGTACAGATGATGATTGATATTTGGTGTCGCTATTGAGTGCATGAACAGTTTCCTTTAAATTGGAAGAATCAACTTTGTAAACTTTAGGTTGGGTGGGTGGTAACGGTGCTATGAAATGTTTGGAGGTGGGTTTTTGGATAGATTTGTGAACTGTATGGAGAGAATTATGAAATGATAGTCGGTTGGAGCTGATTGTTTTTGGTGGATGGTCGTTGGAAGAAGACGAAGATGTAGTGTAGGAAAAACTATTTTGATCCATTTTTTGTCGTAATGAGTTTGCTTTTTTGTTTGGGACTTTCTAATATGTGCCTTGAGGGCACTTATATGAAACATTAATTGAAGTATTAATTATGAAGAATATTAACATAATTAAATGTGATAGATATTAAAAAATACATAGATTAAAGAAACATTAATTACCACTAACTTTATATAATAAAATGACGGTTTTGTCCTTATTTTGCATTTAATGTTCCATTAAATTTTTAGTTGTTTAAGTAATAATAAGGATATTTTGGTAAAAAAATGTTATTTATTTTTAGAAATTGATTATTATTTTGATACACAAGTCAAAAAGAAAAAAAAAGATTGATTATAATTCTAGAACGGAAAAAATATTTTTTATAATTAATCTATTTTACATTTAATCTACCCTAATAAATGAAAATGTTATTGCCACTTGTCATTCTCTCATTTATTTGGCCACATGTCATTTTTGTCATAATTTTGAAATATATTTATTTTCTACTTGTCAATTATTTCATTATTCATTTCCACTATATCATTAATTTAGCTTCCATAAATTAAACCTACTATAATAACTATTAATTTCAATTTCAAATAAATTTACACTTTAAACATTTATATTTAACATTTTATTATAATAACTCATTTAGTACACGGGTCTAACAATTAAACACATAATTTTAATTAATTTATTTTTTGCATATTTTTTTTTTCTTCATAATTTTCACTTATTTCATATTTCAAATTCAAAATAAACTTTTCATCTAATCACTCTTGTTTAACATTATGTTTTAATTAACCCATATAATATACAGGTTTCATAACTAGTTTTGATATTATTATACATAAATTATATCACATTAATTATGTTAATATCCTTTATAATAATATTTCGTATACGTGTATAAGGGTAGATATATTAGAAAATTAATTTATGTTTTTGGGAGGATGTGTATATATAGAAGATGTCAGGAGCAATTATTGTTTCGAATCAACGTCGCATTTATGGTTATTCAATTACTGACTTCTTTTGAGAGTAAGATATTTCGTGTTGTTGGATAGACAATTCACTATGTAAACTGTAAAGAATCATTCAGAAGATAATAGTCTAATGAGATTAGGGCACCAGGAGAAATTCAAATGGTAGCTTGTCAGTCTACGTCGGCTAACTACACACAGTGAGTTTATAAAAAGAAAGTCAACTATTTTATCTTTGACCAAGTGGTTTTCGTTTCTTTTTTTATATAAATTCAAATCTTAGTGCATCTTTTGGATATTATTTTTATACGGTTTTGTGACATATGATGTTCGTAATGTTGTAGCTATATATCGGCAGATGCAGCTTGTTGCTATGAACCTGGTCACAATAAGTTCATAGTTGACGCTAGAATTTGCGATATGAAACTTGTCATTTAGATAACCGATGACAATTATAAAAACATATAGGGACCTTAAGTTTTGATTTTCTTTTTAATTATTTTCATAGGCTCAGGAAAATATAGAACGTAACTCAAAATATGTAGAAAATTATATATATATATATATATATATATATATATATATATATATATATATATATATATATATATATATATATATACTAGAAGTGTGGCCGCGCAAAGCAGCAACAATAAATAAGTCTTTTGACGAATAGCTTTTCTACATGTAAATAATTATTAGATTTTATTATTAGTTAATATGTAATAAAAAAATACAACTTTTAATTGAAATAATTTATATTTAACGCTTATATTTATATTGTCTGTTTATTCATTTGATGTAATTAGTTCTTATCGGTGTCTACTTTAAGATATATAAATTAATTTATATAGATAAATTTAATATTTAAAAATTGTAATTTATCTTCAAATTAAATTTTTAGTAACCCTCCATAATTCTAGTCTTCAAAATTTTGACAAATATTAATGATTTTGTTATGCATAATTGATTTGTACAAGAAACTTTATATGTTATACCTCTTAAAATTCAAGATAAGACTAATATGTTTTATTATATATATATATATATATATATATATATATATATATATATATATATATATATTACTCTATAAAATTAATATTGTCATACAAAATTCAACACAGGTCATTAAAAGTTTATAATGCTGCATTAAATAAAACCAAGTAGATGAAATAATATAGAGGTTGGAATTTTATAGAGTAATTAAACAAAAGTTTTCTTTTTGTGTTGGTTTTCTCGACAGGAAGAAACAGGGAGGAAGGGATAAAAAACTAAAAAGAACTTCAATTGAGTCAATTGTAAAACCGTGCAGTGCAATACACAAAACAATTTAATTGGGCCTAAAGTCTTGGAAGAACAATAAGAGTTTGACTAAAATTGAATAATAAAAAGTTCAATTATACAATCCTTTAACATCCGGTTAAATTTATCCACATTCTCCAAACTTCCTCACGTTTGTTCGTAAAAAGTTCACTCTTAGTGAGTATGTCCGTCTTTTTCCACATATTTCCGAATGAAATGAATCTTCTGTTGCTTCACCTGTGAAAAACATTTCACAAAACACTTTTATCAGTTAAATCGTTGATTATTTAACAACGAAAATTTCACCGATCCTCCTTTATATATATATATATATATATATATATATATATATATATATATATATATATATATATATATATATATATATATCCATCTAACAAATTAATGACCAAATGGCTTCACAAACCACTTCCATAGTTGCGACAAATTCTGCTTCAGAAGTTGATAATACTATTTTTTTTTATTTTTTTTTTTACGATTGTCACATGCATGATAATGCTTTCCCTAACATAGAAAACCATCCAGTTGTGTGCTTTTATAGTCCATCACATCTCCACAGGTTCTTTGCTTCTTTGATAATACACGATACCATAATCAATTGTATCTTTCAGTTATCTATAAAAACTTGCTTCATTGAGTTTTTATATGGTGATGTTGATCTTCCGGTATAACGACTAAGACCCCATTTGATAGTTACTGACTGAGAAAGTGTTGATTCGGAAAGGTCTGTTTGGGTAAGAAATCATGACCGAGTAAGAAACAATGATGTTTAATTGTACATCTGACTGAATGTATTGACTGATGAAAATGACCATTTTACCATTTGTATATATATATATATATATATATATATATATATATATATATATATATATATATATATATATATGTATGTATGTGTGTGTGTGTGTTTGTGTTTGTGTGTGTGTTATTTCTATCCTTTTATTCTCTCACATTGGCGGAATATAAAATAATAAGAATATCATGTCGTTAAATAAATAAATGGTTATCAGAGTAGATTCTTAACTTCTTTTTGTTTCTTGTATCCATTTACAATTGTAGACACTTGCTTCAAACTTGACAATATAGTGTAGTTGATGTTTCCACTTATTCATAAACTTTACAATGTAGTGTAGATGATGTTTCAACTTATTCATTTCTTGTCGTTATATTAAGGCCACTTATATTAATTTGGTGTGATCGTATTAGGTGAATTGTGACCTCACACAACTGTGACTGATGGTATTATTGTTTGATGTCGATTTTTACAAATGGTTTTGACTTATATTTACGTGGCGATGTCCTAACTCTTTGATTAGTAAAGACGATAACCGGCTAGAATATTTGTAGAGAATTTTACAATGTCACTGAAATATGCATATTGTTGTATATAAATATAAAATATAAAACTTGTATGAATCAACAACAATCAAACATAAAATTCTCAAACTCATCACTAGAACAACAAAAATTCAATTCAAGTCCAATATTTTCCTAATATGAAAAGAACATAAATAGAAACATCAAACATGAACATAACAGAAGCAAAAACAGCAAACTTATCAGTAGAAGACATCTTATTTATGCAAATCTTTTGCAATCCAAAGTGAAATATGGACGCATTTTCTTGGATGGATTCCCTTGCATTGTTGTCTACTTTTCTAGACAAAAGACTAATGTGCCCCCATAAAAAATCATGAAACCTGGAAGTGGAAATTGCTATTTCTCACCTAACAACTAAAAATTCTGATTTACAATTGAACAACAAAATTCTGCAGCAAACATGGACAAAAACAACTAAAAATCGGAACTTTTAAACAATATCAAACATGAATAAAACAACAAAATTTTGCTGAACAAAAATTCAATAGAGCATCAGAATCCAGGATTCAAAAATCAAAATTTCAGAACAAGAAACAAATCTGAATCGAAAATTCAAAACAGGTTATGTTTAGGTTATGTTTAGGCTATGGTTATATTATGATCAGTTGAAGAAATCATACAAAAAAAGAAATCAAAATTTGAAAGAGAAGGATGGATATCATCGATGAAGAGGCAAGGGATCGTACCTGATGAAGAGGCAGGAGATTGCCGATGGAGGCTGGATGTGGAGGAGATCGTCGGCAGGGGAAGATGCAGAATCAACGAGAAGGAGGCATTGTAAGAAAGAGAAGGATGACTGTATCTATCCGAATCAGATTCTTTCTTATCGACTTAGATGCCACAATTCGACTATCAAACGGCTTTTGCTGACCGAGTCGGCCAAAAACGTCTGACTCGACTCGGTCAAACACATTTCAAACATGACCTAAGTAACCAATCGATAATGGCAAATTAGGTCATGTGTGAGTTAAGTACCTCAAACTCCCTAGAATTCGCATATATTTTGCCTATATTTTATAGGATCGATGAGTTCTTAGCCTTTGTCTTCACCGATTTTTCCTCATTTAGAATTATTGCATCAATTGCACTTTGAATTTGTTGATTTCTTTTTTATTAGAGTTGCTAACGATAACATCATCCACATCAACACCAACAATTAGTGACAAACCTCATTTGTTTATGGTGTAGAAGGCTTGATCATATGAACACCTTTTCTACCAATATTCTTCAAGCATTTATTAAATTTGATATTTCATGTCCTTGGTGTTTGACGTAACCCGTACATCGCTTTAGAAAGTTTATAGACATAACATGTACATGGATTTAGAAAGTTTATAAACTATGTTCCATTCCTTTAATAAACAACCTCTGGGTTGCGATACATACACTTTTTTGTTTAGTTCATCATTTAGAAATGTGGTTTACATCTAAATGGTGTATCTCTTAATTTCGTTGAGCCACTAAAGCGTGAATATGCCAGATCGTATCAAGTAGAGCTTCTGATGCGAACACTTCCTCCAAAATCAATACCTTGTTTACTGTATGAAGCAACAAGCAACGAGATGAGCCTTATACTTGATGATCATTCCTAAAGCGTCATTTTTAACCTTGAAACCCCACTTTAATCCAACAAGTTTGTTAGTGGAAGGTGAATTAACAAGCTTCCAACAAACATGTCATTGAATTGCATCTACCTTAATTTCCATTGCTTTTCTCCATTTTCAATAGTTGATGCTTCCATATAATTTAAGGGTTGTCTGGAATTAGCATGAAGAAATTCTCTTATGTCTAAGTTTATTGGATTGGATCTTTCATAGGCATCAATCAATGTTCGATAACCCATTGGTCTGTTTGTCTTGACGAATTCATTAACTTACTTCAGAAATGCGTTTTTAGGGATGTTTGGATATGAATGGATGTTGCATTTTGTGACAACTCGAAAGAATTGGAACAAGCAAGGTCTAGATGGTATCCTTGTGCAAGTGAATTCACAATGTAACCTTGTTACAATAAAATTTTGAAAGCCATAAGGACATTAGTGGCATGTGTATGTATATAAGTTCACATATATACACATTTACATATATATATATATATATATATATATATATATATATATATATATATATATATATATATATATATATATAGATAGATAGATAGATAGATATACACACCATGGAAATCATAATTGTGAGAACCTCTTGAAAGTAAAAAAAAAAAATTAACACATTAAGACTAGTCAAACAGTGAAATAGAAATCATAAACTTAAAACATGGTTTTATAATAATTAGCCTAGTACCCCACCCACCCTAGACCATATTAGAACCGAAAACGCCTTATTGGGTATACCTCAAAACCGAAATCTCGAATTATGGCCCATTAAGAGGCCAAAAACCCCACAAGGCTAGAACTGAAATCACACCTTGAAGCCCATTAGGATCAAAATCCTCATGTATGGGGGGTACCAACGGTTTTCGTTCCTACCTAAACCGCAAACCCCTTCTTATGGCCGAAATCCTAAAAGGTAAATCATGAAAAAAATGTTCCAAGGGGGGAATTTTCTATTAGATATGTTGTACTTCAAAGATATACCTGTTGGATTAGTGTCTAAGTCCATAACTATTTTGGTATGTACTTGACCCGATTATGAGTATGGTCCTTTTGGGTTGCCTTCACCATAGCAACTTGTAGGATGAATTAAGGAGAGAAAGGTTTAATTATGATTTATTAATATATTATGAGAATAATATATTAAAGGAGAAATCATATTGTTTAATTAATATTAGTCAAGAATTAATAAAGAATTAATTTTGTGGCTAAAAGAGATTAATTAAACTTAGGGGACTTGAATTGTAATTATAAGATAATTACAATTGGACTATGGATCACCTTGGAATAATAGGTTGGACGAATTCTATGGGGAAGCACATTAGAAATCGTCCAAGGCATGTTCCAGAAGGGATCCATGGGATACTTAGGGCTTAAGCAGTCAAATTAGGGTTTCCTTATTAGATAACCCTAATTGCCTACCTATTTAAGGAGCCCCTAAGCCCCAAAAACGTGGTGACTGAATCCTTAGGGTTTCCTGGACGTTTAGGAGCCTCCTTTCTCTTCTCTTCTTCATCTTGTTGCTTAGTGGTGTTTGTGACTCCATTAAAGGTGCAACAATTGAGGCATTAAGCTTTCTGAAGCCAATGATTGATTGTTATTGCTATATAACAATCAAAGGTAAGATCTAAACCCTAATTTCAGTTATAGTTTATTAGATCTAGGGTTTATGGTTTTGGATTATCAATTACATGTTCATTAGACAAACTAGATCCAAAGCTATTAGGGTTTGCATGTACACCATAGGATTGATTTATTGCTCGAAACCCATCAGTGGTATCAGAGCCTACGATTGTTTGTTAGTGAATTGATGCTTATTTGATAGTTTAATGGCTGTAAAAATCGTTGTTTTCCCTTCTGCTTGACTTACTCGGCGAGCCAGTTAATGAACTCGGCGAGTCTAAGAGTCTCGCAACGTTTTTTTAGCGATTTTCTTGCTGTTTTGGCTTGGGATACTTACCATAAACGTTTTAATTAATAAAATCCGATTTTTTATTTATTTTGGGTGAATATCCTTACCAAAATAGTAGATAATTACCATTTAATCAAATATTTGTTACCTTATAAGATAATGTTTAATTATTTGAGTTATTTGATGAATTATCCTGCAAGATATTTGATTAGTCAAAATTAGATAATTGCCTTATTTGAATAGTTTCAAATTACTCCCGTTAAGTTTTATAGTTTAAATTTGAACTTAAAAGTATTGTTTTGAAATTTAAATAGTTAAATCCTATTGTTTTGAAAAGTTTCAAAACCTGCCATCAAGTTTTGGAATTTAAATTTTTGATTAAAAGTTTAATTTTGAAATATTTAAATTCTAAACCCTAATGTTTTGAAATGTTTCAAAACTTGCCCTCAAGTTTTGGAATTTAAAATTTTGATTAATAGTTTAATTATGTAATATTTAAATTCTAAAACTCTAGTATTTTGAAAAGTTCAAATTACACCCTCATGATTTTATTAAGTTAATTAAAAGTTTAATTAAAAGAGAAAGTTAATAAAACCAACTAGTATTTTAAAAGTGCAAAATACACCCAATACTATATATATGTAAGATTAAAAGTCTAATATTATATATATATATATATATATATATATATATATATATATATATATATATATATATATATATATATGAGTAAAGAGTCAGTCTTACCGTTAGTAGGCCTCATTCACGAAGTTTGTCTATAAGGGGTGTTTAAGGAAATTTCCTATAAAATGGTGATTGAATGGGTATCCACTCTTACCCACCGCACTCTTGACTATTGGAGGGTCGTTAGCCGAACGGGTAGGATAGGACAGAAACCTTCCATTATAAGTATAATGAAGTACAAAGTAACTAAATGTTTTTTTAATTCCCAAATCATAGTTACTTTAGGCAAAATGTAAAATTGTATGCTAATCCATGGAATGACACTTTGTACCCTTGCCGAGACGTTAGTGGAGCGTGTGTGGTTAACCGACACATTAATTTGGGTTTGGCATTGGTATCAACGGGTGACTCGGTGTTTATCATAGATCAATGGACCGTGTGTGGGTAACCAGCACATTGATTAGGTGATAGTAGCATTGAGTGCATCATGAACATTCACATGTTTATTCACACCTTATTTGTGATCCTCGGCATCCCAGTCATAAATGAAGGGCATAATCGAGATTAAACATGCCATTGAAAAGTTCAATAAATCTCAAAAGATCTATGAGTTTCAATACATCTAAAACTTAATTCTTTTTCGTTTTTCATGGTGGAAATTGGCAAATCGTCAATTACCTACCTTCAAATATTCTACAACTAGATTACGACATCCCTCTTCTAGGTTGTAAAGTATTGTGTTAGATCCTAGCCTTGATGTTTCATTTGGGTGTTACATCAAGGATTCTAATCAACTTGACTTGAATTTCTCCCGTTTTGTAGATGTCTGAATCTAACAATGGTCTTCCGAAATCCCATGGAACAAGTTTTCCAAATGAAAATTATATTCCACGATATGATCGAGGAACCAGAGATCATGTTTCACTTCCTCCACCACCTCCAATTATTCTCCCTGACCCACAAGTTCAAAGGCTTGAAAAGTTCAAGCTCACTCAAGCCCTTTTGGCAAGTAAACACGAAGATGGGAAACCTGTGTGTGCACACGTCTTAGAGATGAAGTCACACATTGACAGGTTAATGATGTTGGGTGTCGATATTTCAGGTGAGTTGGCTGTTGACTGGGTTCTTCAGTCGCTTCCTGAATCATATAGTGAGATCGTTAAAGAGTACTCTATGATGGATCATGACATGACCCTCATTGATCTCACCTGTTTTGCTTATAGTTGCTGAATCACCAATGATTTGGCGTGCTGGTCAAGCAAATTTGTCTGGTGAATCAAACTCCCAAACTTCAATGGACACTGGAAACATTGGAAGTCCAGAAAGGACTAAGTATGAGATTGTCCCATGTCTTGTACGAAAGGAGTCCATTTGCTTTTATTGCCAAGAGAAGGGGCATTGGAGACGAAGCTGCCCAAACTACCTGAGAGATCTAAGAGATGGGAGAGTCAAGACGTATGGCTCTACTTCAGGTAAAATCCAATAACTAACTCTATAAGTTCCTATTCTTTTATTTTCAATACATGATGTGATAAGATTACATTTTGATGTTTTGTAGGATCGAAGAAAATAGGGGAAGCTTAAGGGAAGAAGTAAGTTGAATCTGATCGTGAAGAAATGGATTTCAATCGCATTGCTTGAAGATTGGATTTTTGAGCTACTACTTTAGAGTTAGAATAGATTTCTTAGAAATTGAAATAGCATAATTTTTCATTTGAATTGCATTGTAAGGACAATTTTTTCCGCAATAAAATGAATTTTGATTTCGTCTTATTTATTTATCCTTGCAATGGCATATGTGAAAATGGATGTTTATGTATTTCTAATTTTAGCAATGTTGAATTGGATGTGATTCTTGATTTTGTTATATGTGAAACGTCGAGAATTTACCAAATAGGGAGACTTTCTCATCGCCCAAGTTTCAATTGGACAGAAACTTGGAATCATGTAACATGCATTGCATGATGAATGAGAAACTTCATATTTGTAAATTAGACTAAATCTTTGGCAAAGTGTCAAGTGAAGGACTAAGAGATCGAGTACACTAGGTTGTACGTTGATCAAGTCCACCACAAGAGTGATAAAGATTCATCATGATTTACTAAAGTTTAGTAAATATGATTATACTTACAAGATTAAGTGTTTTGAGTTGGTTGAAAGAGTTTCAAGGAATAGCATAATGAATAAAGAAGAATCAAGTAGGCAGAAAGATAAAAGTTTCTCCATTCTAAGAAGAAGGGAGAGTACCTTTTATTGTGTTTTATGATAAGTCTTAATGATTAAGAACCATATCTCAATTGATCCTCTAGACGAGTCTTAGTGCATTTGTATGTCTAAGAAGAGGAATCGAGAATTGTCGAAATGGTTAAATCAAGAAGTCAATCATACTTCATTCCAATATCATGTCTTAGAGTTATACTACAAGATTGTGAATTGAGTGAAACGTCTTTAGTAGGTTTATAACACTCAACAAATGTGGAATTGGAAAAAGTCTTCTTGTTCCTGCACATTTGAGATTGGTAAGTTGTGATGTTGATAGCTTCATTTTATTTACTTCTTTTTATAGTTTATTTTAGCACATTTCATTCGCATTTTAGTTAACTTCCATGCATATTTTCCCTTTTGTTGTTTTTATGACCATTTCGGGGTACTTTCTAGTTTCTTGAGCATTATTGCAGATTTTCTTGGAAACTAGCGGGGCGGCACTCTTGGGAGGCGATTGGGCTTGAAGATAATTGTAGATTTCGTGCTTGATGGCTATGAAGGTGATTCATGGGGGTGGACTTGTCAATTGCTTGAAGGCTAGGAAGAATTGAGTTTTAAATTTGAAACACGCGGGAGAATTCTTGAGTGTGCAAGATCAATATTTGGGAGTTTGCGGAAGTTTTGAGTGATGTGGATAGACAAATTGGGCTTTAATTGAAGAAATGTTGAAGAAAAATGGGCTAGGAGCTGATTGGATTCGAACTGGGCCAATGGATTAGCTGTGGGGGCCCAAAACTTGAAGAAGCCCAAAAATCCCGTCAGACCCCGCGACCCGCGTAAGATTCCCCGCGGCCCGCGTGGATTCCTGATAAGGGCAATTTCGGGATTTTATCTAGAGTTCTATATTGGGAAGGTTGGTGTGCGTCTTCAGCCTTATCTTGAAGGTCTGAGTTTGACTTGTTCTCTCTGGAGTTTGGAGTGCTTTTGAAGGCCAAGAACACGTCAAGAACATCTTGATTTCACCTCTTGATTATTGTAAAATGTTTGGTACAATTTCATCTAACTTTATTTCTTTGAGTTTAGTCATGCTTGGCTAAACTAATCTTGGTTGAATTTTTGTTGAATCCTTTGAACTTTTGTTGAATGTTGAAGAATCCATGAACTTAATCTTAAATCTTTATGGAAATGTTTTGTGTTTTATCATATTATCACTACTAGTATGTTTTTATTCATGAGTTTAAATGTGTTTGTGGTGATTAGTTGGCTAATTTCTTGATTAAGTAAATGATCCTCAAATTAGCAAGCAAAAAATGATTTTTGTGTTGTTTTTGCTTCACACAATCATAAAGACATATTCTCCAACATGGTAGTGAAAGCAATTGACTCTTCTTGGATTTGGTGACTTTTTGGTTCTTAATGGTAGTTGACTTTCACTAATTACATGCTATTTGGAATTAGTGACTTTGACTAAGGAAATTGTTATGAGCTTCTATAGCCATTTCAACAATTAAGAAAAGTCTAGGTAATCTCAAGCTCCTTGGATTACTATAACCAAATTAAGGATTTAAATCAAAGTATTGCACCATTGGATTCTAATGATATGTTCATCAAAAGTCAAAGTGAGGAAACTTTAAGTCAACCATCTCTCCCTTATTGATTTTACATCAAACTTTTATTTTTGTTGCATTTGTCTATTTAAATCATAGTTAATTCTAGTTTATTTCAAGTATTTCAAAACACCAAAACCCCCCATTTTATTTTTATCGTCATTTTACAAGTATTTTTACAAAGAGATTTCTCATAGAGTTATAAATTGAACCAATCTCCGTGGATTCGATCCCTTTACCACTATACACTATTTTAATGTGTAATATTTAGGGTTATTATTTGTGTTGGCCTCGACAACACCAAATTTTTGGCGCCGTTGCCAGGGATTGGTTTATTTTTAATCAATTTGTTTCTTTATGCCCAGATCTCAGCGTACAGGTGACTTGATTTACAACCTAGAAATCGAAAAAGAAGCAAGGCGTTTGGCTAAGGAAAAACGAGTTGAACATGGTCAAACTTCTAACCCCCACGGGGACCCGGAGGTTGAAACCGCTTCATTAAGTGATATAGAACCCGATTCTAGTCCCGACCCTCGCCAAGAAATTCCCGAAACACCACCCCTACAACAAACCCACCCATTATTGAACCAATTGCAATGGCGGACGGAGGAGAAGTTCCCGAAAGAACTTTGAGGCAAATGATGGAGACCGATGTTACATAAACTCCAACCGGTATCAATTTCCCAGTTTTGGAAGGAGGCTCAGAGTTGAAGTCAAGCTTAGTCCATCATCTACCAACTTTTCATGGATTGGAGAATGAAGACCCTCATAAGCATTTGAAGATGTTCCACATTATTTGCACTAGCATGAAGCCACAAGGGTCAACCGATGACCAAATCAAGCTAAGGGCATTCCCCTTTTCATTGGCCGATAGAGCAAAAGATTGGTTATTCTATCTTCCACCGGGGTCGATCAACTCATAACTCATGGACCGACATGGCAAGAGCTTTCCTTGATAAATTCTATCCTGCCTCAAGAGTCTCATGTCTTAGAAATGAGATTTGTGGAATCCGACAAGGTCAAAATGAAACTTTCCATGATTATTAGGAGAGTTTCAACAACTTGTGCTATAGTTGCCCACAACACCAAATTCCGGAACAACTCCTCATTCAACACTTCTATGAGGGATTGTTGCCAATGGAGAGAAGACTAGCTGATGCCTCAAGTGGTGGAGATGTCTTTAGTAAAACCCCACAACAAACAAGACAACTTTTCAACACCATAGCCGCAAATTCACAACATTTTGGCCCTCGCCAAGACATGAAGAGAGACACACAACACAAAGTCAATGAAGTGGGAACATCGAATCTTGAGTCTCAAATAAAAGATCTAACCTCCATTGTCCAAAAGCTAGCCATGGGACAAACTCCACAAGTGATGGTTTGTGGAATATGTCCAACAATGGGACATCCTACGGATATGTGTCCCATCCTTCAACAAGATGCGGAACATGTGAATGTCACGGGAGAGTTCCAAAACTACAACCACAAACCATCCGGTTACCAAAATGCATATAATTCGAGTAGGAAGCCAAATCCCAACATGAGCTACAACTCAAGACCATTGCCTCAAAATGCATTGGTTAGACCGTCCTATCCACCACCACAACCTCAATACCAACATCAACAACCACACTATCAACCCAAACTGCACCCTCCACATCATCATCAACAACCTCCTCAATCTCAACCAAGTAGCTCCGGAATGTCTCTTGAAGACATTGTCAAATCTCTAGCCACTAGTACCCAACAATTCCAAAAAGAGACAAGGACTAGTATCTCCAACCTTGAAGCACAAATGGGAGATATAGTTACATCTATAAGTAAGTTGGAATCCCGTGGTAAACTCCCTTCTCAAACCGAAAAGAACCCAAATGTCAATGTGGTGACCTTGAGAAGTTGCAAACAAGCCGGAGAAAGTAGTTCAAAGAAAAAGCCAAGGGAAGAAGAGGAAGAAATATAGATAATTCCCATTGAAAAACCTACAGTCAAGAACGATGCACAAGCCAGAGTTCCAAAGAAGTCTACCCCTCTAGTAACACCAATAGCCACTCAACCACCGTTCCCCTCCCGACTTGCAACTTCAAAGAAGAATATGGAGGAGAAAGAGATTTTGGACACCTTCCGAAAGGTGGAAGTAAACATCCCTCTACTTGATGCGATCAAGCAAATTCCGAGATATGCAAAGTTCTTGAAAGAACATTGCACCAACAAGAGGAAGTTGAAGGGAAATGAGAAAATCTTGATGAATGAAAACGCATCCACAGTTTTACAAAGGAAACTTCCACCCAAATGCAAAGATCCCGGAATGTTCACGGTTCCTTGCAAGATTGGAGATGTCACTTTTAGTAGTGCTATGCTTGATCTTGGTGCCTCTATCAATGTAATGCGCTATTCGGTGTATGAATCATTGAATGTCGGACCCTTAAGTGAAACCGGTGTCATAATCTCTCTTGTAGATAAATCAAGTGTCTTTCTAGAGGCGTTTTGGAAGATGTCCTAGTGCAAGTGAACCAATTGGTCTTCCCGACGGATTTCTATGTGATTGATCTAGATGAGCAAGTGTCCTCCAAATCGGCTCTAATCTTGCTTGGGAGACTATTTTTGAAGACGGCTAGGATCAAGATCGATGCGTATGCGGGAAGTTTGACAATGGAGTTTGATGGTGAAACAATAAGTTTTAATATTTATGATGCCATGAGATATCCTAGTGATGTTTCATCTTTGTACTTTGTTGATGTTGTCGAGCCAATTACACAAGAATTGTTCCAGTTATCTAACGGTGATATATTGGAGATGATCTTAAGCAAAGGATTTGATTGTGGGAAGCTAGCCGAGCAATTAAAGCTTTATTCTTTGGATCCGGAAGTTGAGAAGTTGGTAAATAAAATGGAGATGAAGAAATCCGCAAGATTAGATGTCAAGCAAGTTGAATTGCCCCCAACTCATACAAAATTGCCTCCATCCCTTGTTCAACCACCCGAATTGGAATTGAAGGTCTTACCTCAACACTTGAAGTATGCCTATTTGGGAAAGAATGAAACCCTTCCAGTTATCATTTCAACTCACTTAACCGAATTTGAAGAAGAACAACTCGTCAAGGTGTTGAAGGAGCATAAAGAAGCCATGGGTTGGATGATTGCGGATATCAAGGGATTGAGCCCCTCCACTTGTATGCACAAGATCTTAATGGAGGATGAATGCAAGCCGAGACGGGACGCACAAAGAAGGTTGAATCCGCCAATGATGGAAGTGGTCAAGAAAGAGATTTTGAAGCTCCTAGATGCGGGGATGATCTATCTAATCTCGGATAGCAAGTGGGTGAGCCCGGTGCAAGTCGTTCCAAAGAAGACGGGAATCACGGTGGTCGAAAACAACAAATGTATGATGGTCCCCATCCGTGTGCAAAACGGGTGGAGAGTATGTATTGACTACCGCAAACTCAATGCAAGCACACGAAAAGATCATTTTCCATTGCCTTTCATCGACCAAATGTTAGAAAGGTTGGTAGGGAAATCCCATTATTGTTGTCTAGACGGGTATTCCGGTTTTCACCAAATCCCGGTGGCACCGGAGGACCAAGAACACACAACTTTTACATATCCATTTGGCACTTTCGCATACCGTAGAATGCCATTCGGATTGTGTAATGCCCCGGACACTTTACAACGTTGTATGGTTAGTATCTTTTCAGAATACGTTGAAAACACAATTGAGGTTTTTATGGACGATTTCACAGTATATGGCAACTCCTTTCAAGAGTGTTTGACCAATCTCACCAAAATTTTAAAAAGATGCATTGAAACAAATTTGGTTCTAAATTTTGAAAAATGCCATTTCATGGTGAGTCAAGGTCTCATTTTGGGTCACATTGTGTCTAAAAAAGGAATTGTGGTAGATAAGGCCAAAATTGATGTTATTCAAAGCTTACCTTACCCGACTTGTGTTCGGGAAGTTCGTTCTTTTTTGGGCCATGCAGGTTTCTATCGAAGGTTCATCAAGGATTTTTCAAAGATAACAAGACCAATGTGCCAACTCTTGCAAAAGGAGGTTGATTTCAAGTTCAACGAGGCGTGCAAAGAAGCTTTTGACAAGCTCAAAGAGTTGCTTACATCTGCTCCCATTATGCAAGCACTAAATTGGGATCTCCCGTTTGAGATCATGTGTGATGCAAGCAACTATGCGATAGGCGACGTTTTGGGTCAAAAGAATGGGAGGGCCTCCCACGTGATCTATTATGCATCAAGGACACTAGACAATGCTCAAAGCAACTACTCTACCATGGAGAAGGAGCTATTAGCCATAGTGTTTGCTTTGGAGAAGTTTCGGCAATATCTACTTGGCACCAAAGTTATAGTGTATTCGGATCATGCGGCTCTCAAGTACTTAATGACAAAGAAAGATGCAAAGCCGAGACTCATCCGGTGGATCCTACTGTTACAAGAATTTGACTTGGAAATCCGGGACAAGAGCGGATGCGAGAACCTCGTGGCCGATCATCTAAGCCGGATCACTTCAAATGAAACTCCTCTCCCGTTGCGGGACGAGTTTCCGGATGAGCATCTCTTTTCCCTTACTCAATCTATTCCTTGGTATGCCGATATCGTTAACTTTTTGGTCACAAAAAGGTATCCCAACACATTTACACGTGCTCAAAAAGACAAGTTGAAAAGTGGTGCAAAATATTATGTGTGGGATGAGCCTTATTTGTGGAAACATTGCCCCGATCAAATCATTAGGCGATGTTTGCCCCAACAAGAGCACCAATCCATTTTGCAATTTTGTCATGAATTCGCTTGTGGGGGACACTTCGGACCTAGCCGAACCTTGAGAAAGGTTCTTTAATGTGGACTATTCTGGCCAACCATGTCACGCGACTGCTACTTGTTTTGCATAAGTTGTGAACGGTGTCAAATGACGGGAAACATTTCGCAAAAGAACCAAATGCCCCAAAATCCAATCCTTGTTTGTGAAATTTTTGACGTATGGGGGATTGATTTCATGGGACCATTTCCTGTTTCGTTTGGCAACGTTTACATCTTGCTCGCGGTTGACTATGTTTCTAAGTGGGTTGAGGCCAATGCCACAAGATCGGATGATGCCAAAACGGTTATCGAGTTTTTAAAATCTAATGTGTTTGTGAGATTTGGTGTGCCTAGGGCTTTGATTAGTGATAGAGGGACGCACTTTTGCAACAAAATGATGGAAGCTTTATTGAAAAAGTACAACGTGACCCATCGTGTCTCTACCGCCTACCACCCTCAAACGAATGGTCAAGCGGAGGTCTCGAATCGTCAAGTGAAGTCTATTATAGAGAAAACGGTGAATCCGACAAGGAAGGATTGGAGTTTGAGACTAGACGATGCCTTATGGGCCTATCGGACCGCTTATAAGACCCTGATAGGAATGTCGCCCTTCAGATTGGTTTTTGGGAAACCATGTCATCTTCCCGTCGAATTAGAGCACCGCGCATTTTGGGCGGTCAAGCAATGCAATTTCAACATTGACAAGGCGGGAAGGCATAGGAAACTTCAACTCCAAGAGCTAGAAGAATTGAGAAAAGATTCCTATGAAAACGCAAGGATTTACAAGGAGAAAACGAAGCTCTTCCATGACAAGTCCATCACCCGGAAGCATTTTGAAACGGGGCATAGGGTCTTACTATACCATTCATGATTGAAGTTATTTCCAGGCAATCTAAGGTCAAGATGGACTGGACCTTTTGTTGTCATAAAGACATTTGACCATGGGGTGGTTGAAATTCAAAGTGAAAAGACGGGACAAATTTTCAAAGTCAATGGGCATCGGTTGAAGCCATTCTATGAAGGTTTCAGTGCTAATGCTCTTGAAATCATCCATTTGGATGTCCCGATGTGTTGAAGTAAGCCAAGAAGACATCTCGTTAAAGACGTTAAAGAAGGGCATTTTTGGAAAGCAATGTGCTTTCACCATTTTTTCAAATTCAAATAAATCATTTTGCAAAACGGTTTTTTTGGGATTCAAATAAATTTTTGAAAGGTTTCACCAATCGTTCCCCGTTTTACTCCAAATTTTGTCAATTTTTTGATATCGGGCCTTACGGGGATCGTTTTGGCTTAAAAATCAAGTTTTTTTTTGGAAAAATCTCATTTTTGATGTGCAGGCATACCCGCGGCCCGCGTAAGATGCATGAAGGATTACATGCGGCCCGCTTAGGTCAAAAGATCAGATTGTTGAACAGCACCCGCGGCCCGAGCCCAGCCCGCGTGAAAGGTCAGAAGGTTCAAAAGGTTTTCTAAGAAGTAGACGCGGCCAGAACCCGGCCCGAGCCCAGCCCGCGTAGGCCAAAGCTCAAATTTCATTCAGTACCCACGGCCAGCCCTCGGCCCGCGCCTGACCCGCGTGGATTGTCGAAGCACTTGGAAGTTTTTTCGAGCAAATCAGTTCCCGCGGCCTGCCCGCGACCCGGGTACCACCCGCGCAGCTTCCTTTCTTGTTCGCTATTGGACAGGTCCATTTTTGGGGACTAGACGCGGCCAGCACGCGGCCCGCGCCCAGCCCGCGTGTTGGTCGCTTGACTGTTTCCTTGGAGCTGTTGACTGCCTTGACTTTCGTTGACCAAGAGGTTTAATGAGTTGACCAACATTGACCTGGATTTGACCTTCCTTGACCAAAGATTAAACACCTCCAGCACCCTTCTTCTTCATTCTAACCTAACAAATTCCTCCATTCTCTCTCTAGAAGCTCAAGAACACTAAACCCACTTCTCACAAAAATCCAATTTCCCGGAGTTCTACCGGTCGGAATCTCGCGAAACCACCACCATTCTTCTCCATTTTTCATCCTCTACAAACCCCACCCAAATTCCGGTCCGATCTGTGGCCAGAATTCCGGGCGCCACCGCCACCCACCACCACCTTCTTTCGCGTTTTCCGGCCAACTCCGGCCACCATTGGAGAATCCGAGCACGGGGTTTTGTTTCTCACATCAAGAGCTTTCTAGCCATACCAATTTCCCGCAAAAACTCACAAAAATTTTCTGTCTAATTCTGGGTGCCGCCACTCCATTCGCCGGAAAGTCATCTTGAAGCTAGTTTGTGAGGTTGTTTTAACGATTAAAGCGTCAAATACAGAGCAAAATTGCAAGCTTGGGGTGTGTCTTGACGAAATCTTTTTGGTGGCACTAGTTCATCCCGGGTCTAAGAAATTGGGTAATCTCATTCCTTTAACTTGATTTTGTACATCCCAATTTCCCATTTGTTGTTAGTGTTGTGTGCCTTTGTTGTGGCTGAAAGTTATTATTGGTAAACTTTTGTCCCGATTAAACGTCAAAGCGTGCAAAAACGGGGACGGGAGCAACTTCCTCTAAAGGAGGGTCGAAGGGAAAATCCAAGGATCCCCCGTTTCGTTTGTTGAATCATGAGGACCGTAAAACTTATGATTTTCTCGTTTCAAATAAGCGTCAAGTCAAGTCAACGAAATTCCTCCATAAGGAATCTTTTGCTAGTCTTGGGGTGCTCGATGGAGTCCAAGCGTTGTTTAACAACATCGGGTGGGGTCAATTCCTCTATAACCGCTCCGCCACCTATGTTGAACCCACCTTGGAATTTCTTGCCACATTCAATCCCGAGGAGGAAGCCCAAACCGTCACCTTCCAAATGCTCGGTGAGAAACGATCCCTACCGCATCGGGTCGTGAACGCCCTGATGGGCACTCCAGTGGACAACCTATATTACCAACATGACCCATGGCCCGGAAACTTCAATAAGCATCACTTTTGGCAGCAAATTACCAACGAGCCACAATATTCATCGTCTTCGTCAAAGGCCTCCTCCATAATCCACCCATGTTTGCGCCTAGCGCATCGAGTTCTCACATGCACCATTTTCGCCCGCTCCGAAGTGGGATAAATTTCAAAGGCGGAATTATTTTTTCTTTGGTGCATGACTCGTGAGAACGGTCTGCGGCCTGATTTTGCCTCCTTTTTCTTCACCAAGTGTTACAACCTCACAACTATGGACAAAGGATACATTTCCATAGGGGGATTAATCACCCTCATTGCATCCCGGCCACCGCTTCAACTTCATCTCTCTACTCTTCCATTCAAGAAGGCTTCCTGCCCCTCTAGCCTTGACGGCAACGCACTTCGCCGAATGTAACTCATTCGAGATTCGGTCGTCGTTCCCATGTGGATCCTTGACAACCAACCATACCTCATTCTCCCCCATGAGTATATAGGGAGTTTTGAGCCGAGCGATCCCGAGCAATGGATCATTCCATCAGACTACCCTCCACCTGTAGATGATGAGGATGACCAGTTTCAGCCTGCACATCAATTCGCCAAGCCTCAGTTTCAGCCACAGCAGCATGGGGGACACGAAGTCCCACCATATTTCCCCCTACGTTCTTTGACCAATTTGCCACAATGTTCTCCATGGTGCAGCGCTCGATACCCAAACGCAAGAGAATACGAGAGCCATCCAAGATGTGGCGAGTCGCGTTGGTCGATTGGAGCAGTCCTTCCCTCCCATTTCCCGCCAGGTCCAAGATATATGGGACTACCATTACCGCCACAGGCATTTCCCGCCGCCCGACCCTCCGATTTAGGTCCTTTCCGCCCTTTCCCTAAGCATTGAGTACAATGCTTGTTCTTAAGCTTGGGGTGGGGCATTTCCCTTATCTTTTACTTTTTCATGCATTTTTAACTAGGTTGCATAACATTTTAGTATTAAGCTAATTTTCATTCATTTTTTTATTATTTATTTAAAATTCCAAAAAGATTTTATTTTCTTCTTTTTCACCTTTTATATTTTTGCATAACATTTAGCCTAAGGCATTAGCATTCATGCATTTTTGTTGTCTGTTTATTGTCACCTCTCTTGGATACCATGGAACAGGTTCATAGTTATTGTATCATTATTGGTCCAGGATCTTGTTGCTATCTTACCCATCGAACCGGGACCATTGGCTGTAGTTTGGGATTTCATACTTGGGATCAGATGCTGGTAGCTTAAAGGGATAAGTGATCATGGCCAGGTAGTTTCATGAAAAATTATGCATACAATACTAACAACTTTAGGATATACTATAGCAATGGATGTTCTTAGCCTTGCGGTCACTACCGCTGAGAGGATCACACTTGATCATGTTTGAACTGTTAGGATGAAGCATTGGTGCTTGTCCCCGAGTAGAATACATATCCGGTCTCTTTACATCACCATATCTTTTTGCGATTTTCTTAGAATTTTAGAGAGTCTTTTAGTCCACATTTGGACATTTTCATTTTCTTTGAAAAACCACAAGTTTGAAAAGGAGCTTACATTACATCTTTATGCTCCACACATGGTCATTTTCACACTTAGGCCATTCAGATTATATCATTACCCTTTCGATTCCACTTACACACCTTTGGGAACCAAATTTTGAGTCAAAGGGTTTCTTGTTAAAAGTTTCGATAGTTAATACATTACCTTCAAGTATTAAAAAAAAAAAAGAAACATGCAAATTTTCAGTTGCAACTATCTTAGATAGGTGGTCGGTTCAATTATTGAACAAATTTCCCAACATCTTGGTCACCCGGCGTTGATATTCATTTGTATAGGTCTGTTTTATTATATATAGATTGAGTTGTTTTTTTTCGCAAATTGGTGATGTTAGAGAGACTGTCGAGTCGGATACTACGGGAGGTTTGGGCCAACACTAAGTGAACCGATTCCTACAACGGTGCCCGAGCGATTAAACCTAGTTACACATGAGGGAAACCGGAAAACGTGAGAATAGAGTGTGCACTTAAAGAAGAGCTCCACCCGAGCCCATCCAGTTGCTTTCTCCCTACTACAGATGTTCTTCATTGCATGCATGTTCCATTAAGACTACGACTGACCATCCCTCCTTATTCACCTAGAGGAGTTGTCCTGGCTATGGTTTATGGTCCCATTGTCATCGGATGAAAAAGTTATGAGACAGCAGCGAGATCAATTCTGACCATGTTGACTAACATCGAACAGGTTCCAAGGTTCTATGCATTCTTTTTATTTCTAGGGTAGTTCGTCCCAAGTTCATTTAGTCTTGTCTTACTTGAGGACAAGTAAGGTTTAATCTTGGGGTGATTTGATAGCTTCATTTTATTTACTTCTTTTTATAGTTTATTTTAGCACATTTCATTCACATTTTAGTTAACTTCCATGCATATTTTCCCTTTTGTTATTTTTATGACCATTTCGGGGTACTTTCTAGTTTCTTGAGCATTATTGCATATTTTCTTGGAAACTAGCGGGGCGACACTCTTGGGAGGCGATTGGGCTTGAAGGGAATTGTGGATTTCGTGCTTGATGGCTATGAAGGTGATTCATGGGGTGGACTTGTCAATTGCTTGAAGGCTTGGAAGAATTGAGCTTTAAATTTGAAAGACGCGGGAGAATTCTTGAGTGTGCAAGATCAATATTTGGGAGTTTGCGGAAGTTTTGAGTGATGTGGATAGACAAATTGGGCTTTAATTGAAGAAATATTGAAGAAAAATGGGCTAGGAGCTGATTGGATTCGAACTGGGCCAATGGATTAGCTGTGGGGGCCCAAAACTTGAAGAAGCCCAAAAATCCTATCAGAGCCCGCGGCCCGCGTAAGATTCCCCGCGGCCCTCGTGGATTCCTGACAAGGGCAATTTCGAGATTTTATCTAGTGCTCTATATTGGGAAGGTTGGTGTGCCTCTTTAGCCATATCTTGAAGGTCCGAGTTTGACTTGTTCTCTCTGGAGTTTGGAGTGCTTTTGAAGGCCAAGAACACCTCAAGAACATCTTGATTTCACCTCTTGATTATTGTAAAATGTTTGGTGCAATTTCATCTAACTTTGTTTCTTTGAGTTTAGTCATGCTTGGCTAAACTCATCTTGGTTGACTTTTTGTTGAATCCTTTGAACTTTTGTTGAATGTTGAAGAATCCATGAACTTGTTCTTAAATCTTTATGGAAATGTTTTGTGTTTTATCATATTATCACTACTAGTATGTTTTTATTCATGAGTTTAAATGTGTTTGTGGTGATTAGTTGGCTAATTTATTGATTAAGTAAATGATCCTCAAATTAGCAAGCAACAAATGATTTTTGTGTTGTTTTTGCTTCACACAATCATAAAGACATTTTCTCCAACATGGTAGTGAAAGCAATCGACTCCTCTTGGATTTGGTGACTTTTTGGTTCTTAATGGTAGTTGACTTTCACTAATTACATGCTATTTGGAATTAGTGACTTTGACTAAGGAAATTGTAATGAGCTTCTCTAGCTATTTCAACAATTAAGAAAAGTCTAGGTAATCTCAAGCTCCTTTGATTACTATAACTAAATTAAGGATTTAAATCAAAGTATTACACCATTGGATTCTAATCATATGTTCATCAAAAGTCAAAGTGAGGAAACTTTAAGTCAACCATCTCTCCCTTATTGATTTTACATCAAACTCTTATTTTTGTTGCATTTTTCTATTTAAATCATAGTTAATTCTAGTTTGTTTCAAGTATTTCAAAACACCAAAAACCCCCCATTTTATTTTTATTGTCATTTTACAAGTATTTTTACAAAGAGATTTCTCATAGAGTTACAAATTGAACCAATCTCCGTGGATTCGATCCCTTTACCACTATACACTATTTTAGTGTGTAATATTTAGGGTTATTATTTGTGTTGGCCTCGACAACCACCAGATGTCTTGGATAATACAAAGACCAACTAGAACCAATTATGTGAAGTGATAGTCTTGATAAAAACTACACTAAATCTTGAATATTTGTTTTGTCAAGGAATGTTTCTTGACAAGAGAATCTTATATGTCAAGGAATCAGTGGTAGTCTTAATGGTCTTGAAAGGTTTCAAGAACAAATCAAGAGTTAAACCTAGTTGACCATCACTGGCACACGACTTGAGGTTTAAAGCCTATCGTGGATGACATACTCTTTTTCTGTGCCATTCAAATTGAGTTAATTATGCATATGAGTTCTATGAGTTCTCGTTTGAATGCCTAAAGACAAAGCACATTGATCAATGGAAAGAGTGAGTTGCTTGGAAGACGTGGTGCGCATTCATGTTACCATGAGGCAACAAATCGAGATTGAGCACGGTCGGTCCATATGAGTTTGGATTTGTCGCAAACTTTGGTTTTGGCAAATTCACATGGATAGGAACATTTACACTTTAAAATCTAAGTGTCATGAGGTTTCCCTACTTCATGAAAATGATTGTAAGGAAATGCTTTCACTAAGAGAGATTTTAAGAAGATTGTAATTGTGAAAATTGTATTCTCAAATTCGATTATGATTACGGTATCGCTTTTCATATTTCGAATTGTGAGATTTGGCAATTGGTTTGAACATTTAGGACTTAGTAACATAAGTTCTGAATTTCTTTAGACACACATGTGAGCTTTCTAAGGCAAAGGTGTATGAATTTAAGAAGCTTAGATAAAGGCTTATCAACGCATCAGGTATTTAGAAATATGAACTTAAGGAATTCAATAAGCATTGTTTTCTGGAAGTTCAGATGTTTTCTGAATATATCTTAAAGCTAGTGGGAGCATAAGTGTTATGCTTGTATGATAATAATCGTCATGTTAGTGTGAGCATGATTATTATTTCAAGTATTACAAGTTAGCAATATTAATTATAGAAAACAAAGATTCACTTTGCCAAGTTGTAGGGGTTGAAAAGTTGTTTTGCTATAATTAACGGAGAGAATATTATACTTCGTTTCAAATCTAAAGGCTTAGATTGTGGAATTTTAATCAAATTTAGTCAAATATATATGAATGTTGTGTTGGAATGGTTCACCATGAGGAAATTCTATATATGGAAAGGATAATTGCATTCTCAGAATTTGGTTATGATTACGGCATCCCTTTTCATAATCAAAATTGTGAGAACATGGCAATTAGAAATATTATAGTAGAAGACTGGTAAAGTATCACGTCTTCATGTGAGACATTATGAATCGTGTTCCATACGCTTCAGATATAGGATCGATTACATATGATATAATGTTTGATCATTCTAAAATTTTCCAAATGCTTAGTGCATTAAGAGGGAAAAAGGACTAGAATGGTTTTGGCTAAAATAATTAAACAACTATCAAAGGAGGATCTAAGGTTCGCCAAGGATTTGTTGCTTGTCAGTAGTTGGAAGTATAGTATTGGATGGACCATGTTGACATTATATTGAATAAATATGACTATATAGAATGAGTTGTCATATGGCAAATATGGAAATGTTTCCATACTGGGAGTTGGATATTGAGAGTCTGTGGCTAGATTAGAAACTTTTATGCAAGAAGGATGTTCAAAGGAATCTACTTTGAATGTGAGATTCGCGTCTATGGAATTGTATTGTAACAATTTCCGATAGAATACCTTGGAATTTCATTAGCCAAGTCTTGGTGACTTCTGTGCTATTAAATTACGAAAGGATCGTTGCATAAAATGTTAGAATCTGACATATTCCAAAAGTGGCAAGGATTTGGTATTCTTACACTAATGATGAGGATTGGGAATTGTGACATGAGTTTCATTGGAAAGGTTTTCAATTGATCTATTTCACAGAGTAAGGATCATAGGTAACATAGTGTGCATGCTCGGAGCATGGGACAGCTATTGCTGGAATTCAAGTTATAAGTTGATTATCCGAAACATTAAACAATGAATAATGAGTAGTCAATATGGTGTTTAAATAAAAGTGTTTTATTTACGCTCAAAAGTTTTGGGGCCATATAGGATTAAGTATTATCGTTGTGTTTCATTTTTCATGTTTTGACTTCAAGAATAATTGGGTTATTCGAACCTCCACAGTCGGTCATACGTTGGAAGTAGGTATGAAGGAAGATTGTCATGAATATGTCTGTAGATTGTCTAAAGTGTTTAGACATAGCACAAGTTTGCTGCAGAGTTCATTAGTGATTTGATAAGATTAAAGTATTGGATTAAAACCATGCTCACTTGAATCACTTCATGAATTTATCATGGGTGATTAGTGAGACAATAACATTGTATATTCTTGAAACCGAGACGTGTAAGTTGTTATTTGCTGGTCGGTTGCACATTGATGATAAGTAAATGCACCAGTAACTTAGTGTTATAAAACTTATTGTTGTGTGTGATTTGATTAGTAGGTGCAAGCAAGCATTTGAGTCAAATTTTATCCATTCCTTTTACCCAAAGTGGGATAAAAGCGATATTTGTGGGCCCCTCGATGATTTAGTGATGACACCCTAAGCGCTTGGCCAAGCCGGGACTAAGTTGATGTGTTCAATTGTAGTCTGTTGTCAGTCGTCATAAATCAGATGTCGGGAAACAATACATAGACAGAGAAAATGACTTAAATCCATGTCTTGTGTCTATACGATATCTTGAGAATGGAGGAATATATATTCCCTTATCTAAAGGACACGCGTATCTGATAAGATCAGAGTTAACAGCGGCTTTTGAAAGCTACGGTTGCTGATGAGGTTCTGAAGTTATGCAAAATAGTTATTAGACTTATCCAAGTGGGAGACTGTTGGATTAGTGTCTAAATCCATAACTATTTTAGTATATACTTGACCCGATTATGAGCATGGTCCTTTTAGGTTGCCTTCACCATAGCAAATTGTAGGATGAATTAAGGAGAGAAATGTTTAATTATGATTTATTAATATATTATGAGAATAATATATTAAGGAGAAATCATATTCTTTAATTAATATTATTCAAGAATTAATAAAGAATTAATTTTGTGGCTAAAAGAGATTAATTAAACTTAGGGGACTGGAATTGTAATTATAAGATAATTGAAATTGGGCTATGGATCACCTTGGAATAATAGGTTGGACGAATTCTATGGGGAAGCCCATTAGAAATCGTCCAAGGCATGTTCAAGAAGGGGTCCGTGGGCTGTTTAGGGCTTAAGCAGTCATATTAGGGTTTCCTTGTTAGATAACCCTAATTGCATACCTATTTAAGGAGCCCCTAAGCCCCAAAAACGTGGGGACTGAATCCTTAGGGTTTCCTAGACGTTTTAGAGCCTCCTTTCTCTTCTGTTCTTCATATTGTTGCTTAGTGGTGTTTGTGACTCCATTAGAGGTGCAACACTTGAGGCACTAAGCTTTCTGAAGCCAAGGATTGATTGTTATTGCTATATAACAATCAAAGGTAAGATCTAAACCCTAATTTCAGTTATAGTTTATTAGATCTAGGGTTTATGGTTTTGGATTATCAATTGCATGTTCATTAGACAAACTAGATCCAAAGCTATTAGGGTTTGCGTGTACACCATAGGATCGATGTATTGCTCGAAACCCATCAATACCTTGGGAGGAAAGATTCAGCTTTAGATAGATTTACCCAGCAAACTACCATGCACAACCCCCAAATAACTAACATATATCCATACTCACTCATTCCATTTATTCCACGATAAGAGACCCCTTTCCAGTTACCAACATCCTTCATTCTTTCTTTCCTCCATTTCCTTTAACATTCCAGCCTCAACTTTTCAAATACTCTCAAGAACATGCTTGGTTCTTTCCAAAAATCCTCATCATTTAGGTGGTCGTTGGATTTTTGGTAAGTAGTTTTGACAACTCCTAGTGTTTTCACACATTATTGTGCTAGTTTCATATCATTTACACACAAATATTCATGTGTTAGAATCACTAGGATACTAGCATCCAAGAAGCTCCTCGAACTCATCATCTTCATCCTAGGTTCGACATCATTTTCATCTTATTTCCAACAACCCACTAAAATCACCAAGGTGAGTTCATACACCATATTTTCAAGCTTTTTGCATGTTTTTTTTTTGGGGGGGGGGGGGAGTAGAAGTAAAACTTTGTTTATCCCACAGATAATTACATGTTTTTCATCCTTATGTTGAAGATAAAATATTATTTGCGCAAGTTATGGTTTATCCTAGTTTTGGTATAAATATTTGTGATATACATATTGTTAAAACAAACATAATATATGTTATAAAATGATAAGAAAATTTATGGTTGTAAAACTACATGGTTTTTGGAAACTCTTACTAAACGTTAGCTTTTCTAGCAAAAATGGTTATATTACAGTCATTTACAAATTTGGTGAGTTACAACCCAAAAACATTATGTTTTGAATGTCATATTTTGATACTAGATACGAATACACATACACATTTATATAAAGGTTTATATGAATATTTTCAAACAAAACTAGTTAAACTATAAACAATATATTTTGACGGCTACACAACTGTACGATCATTTTTAGAGGATACATATAATTACACAAAGGTATAATATTTAATATTACGAGAAAAAGGGAGTTATAGTTCAAGTAAATCTATTAATGCTCTTTTGAGACGTTCCTTTACTGTACCTACTAGTGTACACCTGAATTCCTGCATTATAACCAGAGTATCCTGGAGAGAGATCGAGACCATTGTGTATAGATCTATATGGGATTGACAACCCTACACCTCAGTTGTTCGCTACAAGTAGACCAGAAAGTCTAGGGTGACAAATATCTTATCAGCTCTGACGCATGAAGAACATCGTTCAGGCATATCAGTCATATTAGCATTGTTATAAGAACTCACATAGGGATTAGCAAAACTACTTGGTTTACGGGATATTTATACTTCATTAGTTTTATAAAAAGAAATAAAACTATATATACTATTTCAATACAACATTCACTTACATCTTGGTGTTTGGGTTAAGACTATAGTTCACCTTTAAGAAAATATTGGATTTTTCTGGAAAAATATATTATTATTTTACAAAGAAAAGATACAAGGTAATTACATACAGTTACAGTTCATATTAAAGAAAATATCAGATTTTTTGGAAACATACATTATTACTTTACAAGGAAAAGATACAAAGGAATTACTTACAATTACAGTTCATATTAAAAAAAATCGGATTTTCTCGAAATATCAGAAACCATTTTTCGCAAAACAGTTACAAACCCTTTTCATACAAAATGCTTATGAACTCACCAATTTAATTGTTGACACTTTTGAAAATCATTTGTATTCTCAGGAAACCAGTAGACAAGTATTCAACCATTTTGAGTGTCGGCGTCGTCGTTTCATGCTTCGTACTTTTTCAGTTATTTGTATTTAAGTTTTGAACAACAAAGTGTTGTAAACAATGTAAACTTGTGTTGTTAATGTATGAATGTTTGGGTTGCTATGTTGCATTACTATTTAATTGTTATGATACTGTACAATGACGTCATCCGCCCCCAGACATTTCACCGTTCCGGTTCGGGGGTGTGACAGATTGGTATCAAAGCATTGTTTATAGTGAACTAGACTGATCAATTATATTTATCCAGGGTGTAACTAGCATATGCTGGGAAATTGTCGTAGTACACGACGAGTATAAACACTTACCAACATTAGTATACCCAGGACCAAATGCAACATTTAAAATACTATAGGAGTATTTTAGGATACCATAGAACCACACAGTTAAACCTTCTATGTATTTTTCATACCTCTATTCTTCCACAGACAACATAGTTGAATTTCACCACGAAGACCCCCACTACCCTGCCATGGTAGCCGACGGATAGATCGAGGGGGAGCCAGAAGAGTTCCATGAAGAGAACCCAGAAGTGGGTCGTGAAGAATACCAAGAGGTGGACTACGAGGGGGAGGATTCTAATGAGGAGTCAGACGAGGTTGAAGGCATCAAAGAAATCCTTAGTGAGTCATACCCTATCAGGAGAGGGCAAGAGACCCTTTCATCTCTCTCCTCCCGGGTACGTAAACATCCAATAGGAGTTCTCTTAGGATGGACATACCTAGTAAGAAAATATTACACATGCAAGGTCAAGCTTCATTGCTAACATCCACCTTGTTCAAGATACACCTCTACAGGGGGCAACCCAACAGCATGCCTGGATTAGAGGAGACGGTCGACGATCCGTATTAGGCATGAACCCACTACACCATACTCCTGGCTCCAGCACCCTCATGAATCAAGCACTACCTGCAATTGTAGCACAGGTGGCCCACCCAGGTTCAGGCTCTCCATCATGAAGTAATGGAGATTGGAGGCGAAGACCAAAATGCGACAGTGCGAATCTGACGCCTCCGTGAAGAACAAGAACACCATCCAGGAGAAATACTGAACCAGCAAGCAAAGCAGGAGGACCTTACAAACAGTCTACACTCCTTAGAGGAGGAAGTAGCCACGATGAGACAACAGGTCATTGCAGCTGAGGTTAGGGCAGCCTTAGCGAAAAAGAGAGCGGAAGAGGCCACTCGTGAAATGAGTGAACTGGCTAGGAACCTTGCACGCCATTTTGGCATATAATAGACTAGGATAGCCAAGTGAGCTAGTGACTACCCTACTCGCCCGATGTCCTAGGTTTATTATATCTTTCATCACAACTAGTAGTAGTAAATCAAGAGAGGTACACCCTCCAAGAACCCATGTAATCTGAATCAACTAACTGTATTGATAGCTATGTTCTATTTTGATAAGCTTAACGTTCGTACAATACCGACTACTACTTATCACCATAAGTACATTTTGAGAATGTGGTCGAAAGTTTTGGGAATCATACCACCAAACAGGTGACTTACATATGTGTATACAATATATATATATATATATATATATATATATATATATATATATATATATATATATAAATATTGATGAGATACAACTAGAAACGACCATAGTTACCTAAGAGCTCGTTTCTCGCCATGCAACATAATCATGCCTTCACATGGAAGTAACCAGCCAACCTACGAGACAACAATCTTGCAGATAGACTCCGCTACTTTTCAAGCCACGATCATAGCCGTCATGGCACAACTCAACGCTAACAACACAAACGAAAATGGAATCGGTGTCGACAATTCCAATCATAGTAATAACTAAGGATGCCAACGAGTGGCTGCCTATAAGGAAACCCCAAACCACAAACCAAGAACATGAAACGAAAGTCCTGGAATGGGAAAGGGGGCAGTTCGACTTAAGGACCTACCAAAAGCCAACATGTTGTAGCAGTCCATACCCCCACTGACCGTACTACCTAAACACCAAGAAAACCATATGCTGGAAACCTCCCAAAATGCAACAAGTGCAGATTCCATCACAATGGAGTCTGCTGGGAGTTTCATTGCAAAAATTACAACAAGAAGGGGTACACTGCCCGCCACTGTAGGACACCAACCCAATATATCATTCCAACCCCCGATGCTGGAGTAAGTCCAGTATGCCACACATGCAGTGAAACGGGGCATTTCAAGAGAAATTATCCAACAGAGAGGAATGACGGAAGAGTGGAAGGAGTTTAACAATAGGACATGATGAAGCAACAAGGAAACCTACTGGGATTTTCGGTACGTTTCCAAACAACAAGAATTAAGCATCGAATTTTCACAAAATTTTTGCCAATTAAAAACATAATCATAAATTGCTCCCTCATCTGAACAAATCATATCATACGAACTAAAGATTCTTATAGGTGATCTATGGTGGCTGGTGTAAACATAGGGGCCATATATAATTAAGATTCTACAGATTTAGAAAGTGTGATTCCGCCTCACTTCCTGTTCCTTGTTTGGTTGTGGACTTGGGCAGAGTCACTCATTTGAATCTTTTTTCAAATCCTAACTATATACGACTAGTTTACACCAAACTATCATAGAGAGACCTAGTAGGAATCATACTACGAAATTTCATCATTACTTATAAAAGTACTCGTACTGCTAGTACACACTAATTCTAGTGCAAAATGTTCACAATAGTAATAACAAGGATGAAACTGGCAGCATTAAAAACATGTACATAGAATACAATATCATTCAAAACAATCATCCCTTTCAAATCGACTTAACATTTGTTACAATAAGAAGTCAACCATCGTCATTCAACATGGACTGGCTTGATCCTCGCCATTCCAATTTCATGTGTTGCGAAGAGAGCCTTCGCCTTACCCGACCGATTAACGAAACTTTTTCAACCTATAACGACAAACCTCTAAATCATCTCTTGCATCTAAACTCATAAGTACCTATGTAAAAGGTACCACGCTCTTTGCTTGCCCATAATAGAAATAGGAAACAAGAAGCAAAAGACATCAAGGGTAACCCAAAGATTTATAACCTTTCCAAGGTATTTCCCAGTAGTTCCTTCCAAAATAGCACCGACGTGCCAAGTTGAATTTGGAATCGACTCCACTCTTGGAAAAAATTCCCGTAGCCAAATCCCCAATTCCACTTGGCACTAGCATAAATACAGAAATTGTCCGGTCGATGGAACGACCTATTAGGTAAGGAAATTATCAAACCGAGCCTTTAGCCTTAAAGAGCACCCTTTTGACTCATAAAGAGGAAAGGGCGAATTGTTCATAGGACCATTGACTACCAAGATTCAAACAACCCATCATCAAGGATCAATATTCCATATTCCGAATCAAGGACCTGTTCGGTCAATTTCAAGGAACGAGCCAAAATCGGCATACGACTAGTTCAAAATCCTGTAGGAAGAAGTTCTCGAGACAACCTAAGATTCATAAGGCCAAGTGCACCGCACACAACCTTAACCTTGGAGAAAATAGTGTTATCCTTAAGGTTTAAAGACACTACCCCTAGGGAATCAAGCACACAAACTTCATTATACCGTTCGAGATCCTTGTCGGGATTGGTCCTGTGATTCACAAACTTCGATTGCCGCAAGAACTCAGCAACATACATCCCACATTCCATGTGTCCAACTCTAAGAAGTGTTTGACCAACGAAGGTCATGTAGTCCCTCTCGACGAAGTCAAGGTAAACAAGAAACTACAGCCCAAAGGGGAACATGCAAGGATCATGGGCATGGAAACCCAAAAGAACAAGATCAAACACCGGTAGCAAAGGTCTGCCAGAATATCAAGCAAGAACCTAAATTTCCCTCGGAACAAAGAGACCAGACGAAACAAAAATACCTGCAACTACCTTCCTAGTTGCAAGAGCTGTCCAACATACTAATTTCGAGACGAAATTCCCTTTAACGGAGGAATGATGTGACAACCTGAAAGATTTGGAACAAGCAAGGTCTAGCTGGTCGCCTTGTGCAAGTGAATTCACAATGTAACCTTGTTACAATAAAACTTTGAAAGCCATAAGGACATTAGTGGCATGTGTATGTATATAAGTTCACATATATACACATTTACATATATACCATGGAAATCATAATTGTGAGAACCTCTTTAAAGTAAACAAATTTTAACACATCAAGCTAGTCAAACAGTGGAATAGAAATCATAAACTTAGAACATGGTTTTATAATAATTAGCCTAGTACCCCACCCACTCTAGAACACACTAGAACCGAAAACACCTTATTGGCTATACCTCAAAACCGAAATCTCCAATTATGGCCCATTAGAGGCCAAAAACCCTACAAGGCTAGAACCGAAATCACAACTTAAAGCCCATTACGACCGAAATCCTCATGTGTGGGGGGTACCAAGGATTTCCGGTCCTACCTAAAACGCAAACCCCTTCATATGGACGAAAACCTAAATGGTAAATCATGAGCAAGAAGTTCTAGGGGGAATTTTCTATTAGATATGTTGTACTTCAAAGATATACCTTGGGGGGACAAATTCAACTTTACATAGATTTACCCAGCAGACTACCATGTACAACACCCAAATAACTAACATATATCCAAACTCACTCATTCCATTTAATCCACAACAAGAGACCCTTTTTCCAGTTACAAACATCCTTCATTCTTTCCTTCCTCCATTTCCTTTAACATTCTAGCTTCAATTTTTCAAATACTCTCAAGAACAAGCTTGGTTCTTTCCAAAAATCTTCATCATTTAGGTGGTCCTTGGATTTTTGGTAAGTAACTTTGACAACTCCTAGTGTTTTCACACATTATTGTGCTACTTTCATATCATTTACACACAAATTTTCATGTGTTAGAATCACTAGGATAGTAGCATCCAAGAAGCTCCTCAAGCTCATCCTTTTCATCCTAGGCTCGTCATCATCTTCATTATCTTTCCAACAACCCAGAAAAATCACCAAGGTGACTTCATACCCCCACATTTTCAAGCTTTTTGCATGTTTTAGGGGGGGGGGGGGGTAGAAGTAAAACTTTGTTTATCCCACAGATAATTACATGTTTTTCATCCTTATGTTGAAGATAAAATATTATTTGCGCAAGTTATGGTTTATACTAGTTTTGGTATAATTATTTGTGATATACATATTGTTAAAACAAACATAATCTATGTTATAAAATCCTAAGAAAATTTATGGTTGTAAAACTAGATGGTTTTTGGAAACTCTTACTAAAAGTTAGCTTTTCTAGCAAAAATGGTTACATTACAGTCATTTACAAATTTGGTGAGTTACAACCCAAAAACATTATGTTTTGAATGTCAAATTTTGATACTAGATATGAATACACATAAACATTTATATAAAGGTTTATATGAATATTTTCAAACAAAACTAGTTAAACTATAAACAATATATTTTAACGGCTACACAACTATACTATCATTTTCAGAGGTTACATATAATTACACAAAAGTATAATATTTAATATTATGAGAAAACGGGAGTTATAGCTCACGTAAATCTGTTAATGCTCTTTTGAGACGTTCCTTCACTGTACCTACCTAACATACCCCTTAACTCCTTCATTATAACCAGAGTCTCCTGAGGGAGAGCGATACCGTTCTATATAGATCTATACGGGATTCACAACCCCAAACCTTAGCTGTTCGCTACAGTTAGACCGGCAAGTCTAGGGTGAAAAATGTCTTACCAGCTCCGACGCCTGAAGAACGTCGTTTAAGCATATCAATCATATTAGCGTGGTTATAAGAACTCACATAGGGATTAGCAAAACTAGTTGGTTTACGGGAAGCTTATACTTCACTAGTTTATAAAAAGAAATAAAACTATATATAGTATTTTCAGTACAACATTCACTTACATCTTGGTCTTAGGGTTAAGAGTATAGTTCACCTTTAAGAAAATATTGGATTTTTTGGAAAAAAGATACATTATCACTTTACAAAGAAAAGATACAAGGGAATTACATACAATTACAGTTCATATTAAAGAAAATCTCGGATTTTCTGGAAACATACATTATTACTTTATAAGGAAAAGATACAAAGGAATTACTTACAATTACAGTTCATATTTAGGAAAATATCGGATTTTCTGGAAATATACGAAACCATTTTTCGCAAAACAGTTACAAACCCTTTTCATACAAATGCTTATGAACTCACCAACTTAATTGTTGACACTTTTCAAAATCACTTGTATTCTCAGGAAACCAGTAAACAAGTATTCAACCATTTTGAGGGTCGACGTCGTCGTTTCATGTTTCGTACTTTTTCAGTTATTTGTATTTAACTTTTGAACAAACAGAGTGTTATAAACAATGTAGACTTGTATTATTAATGTATGTATGTTTGGGTTGCTATGTTTCATTACTATTCAATTGTTATGATACTGTACAAAGACGTCATCCACCGCTGGACGTTTCGTCGATTCTGGTTGGGGGTGTGACACATTTTCAAGGCTGTTTTGGGTTGAACTAGGTACTATTTTGGGACAAATTTGAGCTAACTTGGTGAATATTTGAGGTTGTTTCGTGCATGAAGCAAAATTGATATCTAGGGGTTTTTTGACATGAAAACGAGGTAACATCCCACTCTGGCGTATATTACAAAATTGTCTGCTTTGGATTCGCTACACAAAAAATTCCTAGAGGCTCACCCATCTTGGTATTGCTCTCATCCTACACACTTAAATGTAGAGTTCTTATGGAAATGCTGCATCACAGATTTAAAATGTGTTGTGATAAGGAAGGCATCCATACTCCTTATAAGTAATGCTTAGTTTTCCTTCCAAGACGAAGTAGGATCAGGTGCAAGTAGCCACCCATCTTCATCCCCTTTATTGTGTTTAACATCCCAATCAAAAACATTGATCGTTCCCTAGATTTGATACCATTTTTAACATATACTCTTGTGCATATCATAATTTTGTCCGTTTTGGGCTCTTAGCACGAAAACCTCCTGGGGGGCTACCTATCGTGGATTTGATCTTTTCCCCACATGCTTAACTATAGTGTTCTTATGCGATATGCTACCCCCCATAAATTTAAGATGTGTTGTTATAGAAAATGTATCCACACTCCTTATGAGGAATTCTTAGTTCTTATTCTCATCCAATGTAGGATTATGTGTAGGTAGCCACCCACCTGGTAATGTCCCAAAATTTCAACCTAAGTGTTCATTGAAAACCAGATTAATCATTCAAAACTCGTTTCTGAAACATAACATGATATTAGTTAGTTTCAAAGGTAGATGTTTAAACAAAGTTAAATTAAAAAAAGCAACGGAAGTCTAATAACAATATAAATTTGATGCGAATGTACACTCACACCACACTCTTCCCTTGAGCAACCTGAATAACATTTAACTTAATAATGTAAGTACAAAGCTTAGTGAGTTCCACAGTATATACCATAAATATAATCTATACAAACGAAGGACCCCAGATCTTACCAATCCATCAACATGACATGTCAAAATACATATCAACCGTAAGCACCTTGCCAGGCAGCCATTATACATGGACCAACTCTACGCCACCTACTCCTAATAATCATACAACCATCGATTCTTATCTGTCCCACAACGATACCAAGACTATTACTAATATTGACAAGTCCTCAAATTGATAATTTTGAAAACCTTGGAAACTAGTGTTGCAATACCCTCCCCCCCCCCCCCCCTCGCACTTATATACATTTCATCCTCAAACTCCACCTTCATAAGTCCTTTTAGTTACTTTACTCGCATTACTTTATAGGCTTTCCAAGACCATATACTGACACACCCTAAGTTGCCTCTCTACTCCTAATAATCCAACCAACAATTCTCAATGATTTGAAGCTACCCAACTCCGATTACAACAAAGCTAACAAATCCCTAAAAAGAATTTACCAAAATTGAAAAACACTCTTTCTAAAGCTCTAATTCTGATGATTACCACCATCGAGCATTAAACCAACGAGATCCCCTGACGAGGAATACTTCCAATCCATTCTGAAGTTAGTACCTTGATTAACACATCCAAAATGGCACAAAAGGAACTATATTCCTAACAACTATAAAAAAGTCTTCTAGAGCTCGTTTAGCTTCCGACCACCAAAACAGTTCTATACAAACCAATATATCACCCAATCCTACACGATGTAACATGGTTTGCCAAACACTACCTCACACTATGCCATACACATCTAGAAAATCACGGCCTCGTTCCAAATTATTTGACTCATTGTCCCACTCATAAGTACTCTACAATACTCTCATTTAGTTGCATTAACCGGGTCACACCCTGAAAATCGATACCAATGCAATCCCAAGATCCCATCATTACACCTCCCACCTACAAAGACTAAAGAATCTATTGGGTTTTACTAGTATCAATACACATCAAGAAGGTACCAGAATAATCTAGAGATTTACTTAACTGTACATGCAACCAAGATCTAGGTTTTACTAACTACGAACTTCCAAATAAACAACTAGATAGAATATAATAACCTTTTGGTTTCTTGCTTGAGATCTTTGAATGCTAGTTGAGACAATGGATGAATGAACCAAAGTGGAATTCCTCTAATGTAGTCAGACCCACATACTCCGAAAGCAAAAAGGAATACACTCTACGTTTAGGGCTAGTCCAAATTCTATAATCCTAGGGGAGAGATTAGGAATTTCGTATATAAGAGAGAGAGAGAGAGAGAGAGAGAGAGAGATAACCAAAGTTGATTAAAACAATACCATTGAAAATAAAACCAAAGTTGATTAAAACAATACCATTCGAATAGATCATGCAAGGTTACATCTGGGATAACAAAACATAACAGAAAACATACTGATGACACCAAAAAATGTTACACCCCAATAAAATAAAGAAAGCTGATGACTCATACCCCGACCCTTGGGACTCTAACCGTCCTATGCCACCCAATCGGATAGTCCGCTCACTCTGACCATTAGTATGTAGGTGGAAAGTCGTGCTAAAGTGCAGTTGAGTACCCGACTCCTTATGGAATCTCTTCCAGAACCTGGAAGTAAGCCAAACATACCTATCAGAAACCACTGAAACCGACACCTCATGTCGTGCTACAACCTGCCAAATGTAGATGTCGGCCAGCTTCTCAGCCGAAATATTGTCTTTGATCGGGTTAAAATGTGCGGCTCTTGGTCAATCGGTCCACAATGACCTGTATCGAATCCACCTCACATGTCGTATGAGGTAACTTCGTTACATGGCCGCCAATCGATCCACGATGACCTATATCGAAACCACTGCATGTTAATCACCTCTCCACATACCAGGCCACATCCCACTTCATTCATAGCCACCAATAGTCAAGTCGGAGGTCTCTATACATTTTTGTCGCTCCAGATGAATAAAGAACCTCTACTTGTGTGCCCCCTCCATCAAAACCAGACGTGCACCACCCCAATATGGAACCCACACCCTCCGATGAAGGTTCGATAATCCCCGACTATCATAATCAAAGGAATCTACCTGACCCACTACGCGCTTACTCTTTCGGTGTTCTTACTTCAACGCCTCAACCCGAGCCTCTCGAATCTGCTCTAAGAGTGGGGTAATCACGGTCATCCTAAAACATACATCCTTGATCGCGGTAGTAACCGCCTTGCGGCTGAGAGCATCGACCACCATGTTGGCCTTCTCCGAGTGATAAAGGATCTGATAATCATAATCCTTCACCACATCTAACCATCTATGTTGCCTCATGTTCAGATTCAAATGATCTATTAAATACCTCAGACTCTTGTAATTCGTGTAAATGGTACAATGGACCCCATAGAGGTAACGTCACCAAATCTTGAGGGTGAAAACCACAGCCCCAACTCCAAATCATGCATAGGGTAGTTTGCCTCATTAGGCTTCAGATGCCTGAAGCGTATGCAATCACATGACCCCACTGCATCAAAACTGCACCCAAACCCATGATCGATGCATCACAGTATACTACAAAACCCTCGACACCCTCAGGCATGATCAGAATTGCCACCTCACACAATCTTTGCCTCATAGTCTCAAAAGATGTCTGCTACTTAGGCCCCCAACGAAATGTAATAGTCTTTTTCATCAACCAGGTCAGAGGAACTGCTATCTTGGCGAAATCCTGAATGAATCTCCAATAGTAACCTGCCAATCAAAGGAAACTCCAAATATCAGATGGAGACCTCAGAACCTACCACCTCATCAGCACCTTAACATTGGACGGATCAACCAGAATACCATTCTGGTTGACAAGTTGTCCTAGAAACTACACCTCGTGCAACCAGAAATCACACTTAGATAACTTCGCATACAACTTCTCCTACCTCAAAGTCTCCAAAAACTCTCTTAGATGCTCTTCATGTTGTTCCTCAGTCTTGGAGTAGACTAGGATGTCATCACTAAACATAATCATTGACTAATAAAACACAGGCATGCATACGCGATTCGTGAGATCCATGAATGTAGTTAGAGCATTGGTGAGCACGAAGGGTATCACTACGAACTCGTAATGACCATAACAAGTCCAGAAGGATGACATATGCATATCCTCCTCTCTGACCCTCATATGATGATAACCCAAACGCAGATCAATCTTGGAAAACCAAGATGCTCCCTGAAGTTGGTCAAATAAATCGTCGATCCTCGAGAGTGGATAACGGTTCTTCATTATTAGCTTATTCAACTCCTGGTAGTCGATACAGATCCAAAGCTACCCATCCTTCTTCTTCACAAACAAGATAGGCGCTCCCCATGGTGAAGTACTCGACCTAATAAATCCCTTTGTATAATAGCTCATGTAGCTGTGCAGACAACTCCTGCATCACTGGGGGTGCTAACTGATAATGTGCTTTGGCTATCGAAGATGCACCTTGAACCAAGTCAATCTAAAACTTCACTTGCCTCTCTAGAAACACTCCAGGAAAATCCTCCGAAAAAATGTCTGGGTATATTCCCGAATAATCGGTACATCGCCCATGGTCACCTTACCCTTGTCCCAAGTATCCATCACATAAGCCACATATCCGGAACAACCCTGTTGGAGATAACATCTGGCCCTTTCTTCCGAACAGAGGGTCAGTCCACGCCGAACACCCTCTCTTTGAATCACTAACTCTCCCCACATAGGGTCCGAATACGTACAAACTGATATTCACAATCAATCATTTCCCCATTGGGGCTCAACCAATCCATACCCACAATAACCTTGCTCTCACGTAGGGGGATAGGAACCAAATCGATTGGGCACTATTAACTAAACAACTCTAATATGCATCCCCGATGAACCCTTGGTACTCGCACATGACGATCATCAGCAATCTTAACCTCTAGAGGAAAGTCCAGCTCCTCCGGAGTGTCAACAAACATCGTGTTGAGTGCAAGAGATACAAAGGATCGAGTAGCCCCCGAATCAAACAGAACCATAGCGGAGACACCATTCATAAGGAACGACCCTATATGCAAAACACCGATATAAGCAGGAAAATCAAAATAAATAAAGCGACCAAGTTCTGAGTCTCAAAACAACAATCAGACAAGAATATGTAATGAGACCAAGTTCACATTCCCAACCTAACTACATTTCAGGTATTTTTTTTTTAATTATTTGAAAAAAAAATCGTTCATTCCTTAGTTTGGGTTCAATCTCACCCTTGTTTTAGTCCAAATTCACTAAGACTTTGATACCAACTTGTAACATTCCAAATTTCAACAAAAAATTTCATTTAAATCCATATTAATCGTTTAAAACTAGTTTCTAAACACAACATGATATTCCTTAGTTTGAAAGGAATAGGTTTAAATAAAGTTAAATTTACAAAAAACAACAAAATTCTAATAACATAATAACCTTGATGCGAAAGTACAGTCACGCCGCTCCCTTCCCTCAAACAACCTAAAAAACAATTAACTTAAAAATATAAACACAACTCTTAGTGAATTCCCCAGTATAGCATACATATAATGTATACAAATAAAGGCCTTCGACTTTAATAGATCCACTATCATGACATACCAACAAACATATTCACATAGGCTCCCTGTCATCATACCTCCACTGACTCTCATCCTTTGGCGCCCACCTGTAATACAATCATTGGCTCCCAACCATTATACAACCATACCAAGGCTACTAATTTTGATAGGTCGTCTTATGAGTTCATAATCATATGTAGCTAGTAAATAACATAGATAGTCACACATATGATTTTACCAGAAACTTATCATTCAAACAAGAACCAAGCAATAAAGCCTAAAACAGAGTTCTCAAGCTATCTAGTTTAAACTATGTATAGTACCTACGACATTCACTTAGTGATCAGTCAATACTACCAATACCCATCCAATCATGACCCATAATAGTATCATACAATCAATCAAACAATCACGTACATAACAAATACTATCCTAGTCTACTGGCATATTCTTATCCAAACAGTACCTATATCCTATCATAAAAAGGATATAAGATGTCACACGTAGTACAGTGAAAAAACTCACCTCAAGTTAGCGGAACCACAAGCGTTGTGAATGAGTCAACACTGATGAATCTGGCAGCATGAACCTTCTAATATCAACCAACCAGATACTGATCCTCAGTCCAAAACTCCTATCCTTCAAATTATGACCAATAGCCAAATTGATCAAAAGTCAATTATCAACAATCAAGTCAAAGTCAATAGTCAAATTGCTGAAAACGTCGCGATAAACCCTTTGTCGCGTCATGACAACTAGGCAAAAAAGTAATCGTCAATCACGATCAAGGATCAAGTTACGATACCCTATTGGTCGTGTTGCTACTTGGTACAAATCTCTTGGTGAGACACTTCTACGCTCGCATCGCGACTATGAATTTTTTCCAAAAACTCCACAACTTGTAATCCTCAAATTGAAAATTTTGCCAACCTTTGAAACGCGTGTTACAAACGTCTATTTTTGTATAGTTTTTGGCTGAAAATGCAACTCCAATTTCAGGACAGTTTGGAACTATAAAATGTAATGATACGTGGTTGTTTTCAAATGAAGGAACAACCCTTGTTTTGGTTCAATTCCATTTAAGTTTTTTTTCTTTTATCAAAAACCGTACCTTGACTTGTTTCAGTATCTTGACTTGTTTCCGTTCAATTCCATTAATGTTTCTTTTTTAATCAAAATGTATCTCGTCTTACCGGTAGTTTCCTCTTTCGTGCGTCAAAAAAGAGGTCCTTTTATACCATCTTCGACTCCAAGATAAATAATTTGATCACCTCGATCATCCAAATTCTTTAGTTGCAAGCTTGAAATTTTGACTTGTGCAAAAAAAAATCCAAAAACTTTCAAAAGTTAAGGATTTTACTTCTTACCGGTCCTAGCCTCATATCATGTGGCATCGAAAGAGCCTTTGTCGGTAATTGGTTAAGTAAGTACACTACATGTTGTACGACTTCTCCCATAATTTGCATGAAATTTAGATGATTCAAGCCATTTCCATAATAGTTAGGTGTCAACGTTCCTCTACACCGTTTTGTTGCTGTGCAGTAAGATGTCTTCTAATGTCGTTTTCCTCACAAACTAAAGTGAATTTTTTTGGAAAGAAACTCTCCGTCGCAGTCCGTTTAAAGTGCATATATTTCACAACCTGAAGTTTTTTCTTCTAACACTTTAAGTTTCTTTAATGCATCAAGAACCTCATATTTTCGGACAACATATAAACCAACAAAATAAAGTGTGTATCCATAAAAGTCATTACTGGCTTCAACATTAGCACCGATATAGTTGCATTAGCAACGACACCAATAACGATTATTTATTATCATTTGCGTCAATGCAACAGTGACGCTATATTAATCGACAACATTTGCCATTGCAATTGCCTCAAATTAATCCTTGTATTTTGGGTGTGTATAATGGCGTTTTCTGCTTTGAGTTTTGGCCATTCTTATGCTCGTTATTTTGGATAGTTTCCTTCAAATTTTGGATGGGGACATTTGGTATGCCATATTTTCAACATGGGTGTTTTTCTTGATGTCGTGTTTTCTTTCGAGGGTGTCTTGGCTGCATGTGTCTTCTAGTTCCATATTCACTGCGTAAATAGGTGTACAAAATACAACATAAGTTTGTTTATTGGTGTTGTGTTTTCTTTTTTCGGCTGTGTCATGTGTTTTTTTCTTCTCTCGAAGGTTAATTTATTTGGTGTTTTGATTTCTTCTTTTGCGATTCTAACACATTTTTTCTGTGTGGAAATAAGCCCCCTATAAGATTTACATCTCTTTTATTAATCTTCGTATAGCCTTTTATTATTTTTTTTCTAAATTTTCGTGGTCATATCCGATACATTGAATTCATATGAATTAAAAGATTGTCACATGTAGATTTCACTTACTATATAATTTCTCCCTATTAAACTAAGAATGGAGATGACATACAAGATACACAAATCTACATCTTTTTTGCATTCATGGAGGTTTTCCATTTAAGTTAATGAACGAAATAGTATTTTTATGTGTATGGGGCCCAATGTGATGTTTATTTAAATCACGATCCATTTATTGTTGTTTGTAGTCTCCTGTATTTTTTTGAAGAAGCCATCTTCTCAACAATAATTTGATTATTAACAATAATTATTTTATCACAATAATGTGGTATGATATATAAATCCAAAAGTAAATTAAAATTAAAATTGAGAATATTTGTATGACCACAATAGGAAAACACCATGAAAGAAGCTATAGAGGGCTCAGAATAAGTGAAGAACACCAAGAGAGTGAAGTTGGTGACAAACTCAAATCCAATGGGCTGATGAGTGCACTATCGGGTAGATCATCAGGACTAGCCATCATTGAAAAATCTAACCCCACCTGAGTCAAACCCCCGAAACAATCCATCATCTCAGGTGACTCTGATATAAACCGAGTTGTATCCAATGTTTCATTCAAGAATTTACAGAAACCCGGCGACATTATGAAAGTTGAAAGCTTGTTTAATGCTCCTCCTTCTTCAGATTGGGGCAACAGTGATGGTTTGGGAAAAAACGATGGCTTTGGGATTCTTGATATGATTAGGGGTGGAGGAGCCATGTCTTTTAGACGTCGTGGAGAGGGTTGTTGGAATTCCGGGCTGCAAGTGAGAACATGAACGAGTTCCTTAAAACTGGAGACATCGACATCGTAGACTTTGGGTGGGGTGCGTTGAAATGGGGCGATAAAATGCTTGGTGATGGGTTTTTGAAGGGACTTACGAACCGAATGGAGGGAGTTATGGTACAGTGGTCGGCTTGATTTGATTGTCTTCCGTGCAAGTTGTTGTCCAGAGGAAGAAGACGTAGATGAAGAGGAGGAATAACTATATTGATCCATTTTTATGATGAAATACTCTTGATTTTGTTTGAAAACGTTTTGGTTTGATGTGTTTATATACAGAGAGGGTGACGGCTGGTTAATTAATGGTTTCACTGAACATGCATTCACTTAACTAATGGATAATAATAGAGAAATTAAAATATCCTTTTAATTTTCTTGCTAACTATGTTGCTATTTACGTAAATTAACGATAAACATTTAAAATACTATTAATTTTATTATAATAGGATTATTTTATGAACCGACAAATATAAATATATAATAGATTCCTAAACTAACACCTAAATTTATCTATATTCATGATAAAACTTGAACCCTCTACTTTAAGAACGAAGAGCATCATATGATAACGCTAGATAGAAGCTCTTTGGTTTTATTAGAATATGATATTTATCAATATTTCATATGAGTAGAAAGATAAATGGAAAGAAATATATATATATATATATATATATATATATATATATATATATATATATATATATATATATATATATATATATATATATATATATATATGGGACGGTTCAATTGAAAAAAAAAAAAAAGTTGACAATGGGGGAATCATTCTCGGTCAATCATTTATTTTTGCCACAAAAGCCTCTAACGTACCGACGGAAATGGGAAACGAATGCACATGTGTTTTCCAACATAACATATTTCCTTAAACTATGCTAATCATTACCTTAATATATACAAAAACATAGTTTTTTTTCGTTTTTTTAAATTTTTATAAGCTATTTTTATCAAAAAATGATTTTAAATATACCAAAATTCATGATTTTTTATTCTCTACAAATAGACATCCATATTAATATAGTTTTAAGATAAAATAAAAAATTTTTTTTTTTTTATATTTTCAGCTATCTTTATTTATAAATGAATAACAATACGTTAGTTTTTTTTACAGTAAATTCGTTATTCACTTATGAATAAAAAGTATGATTTTTTTTTACAATTTAAGTATCATTTATATATGAATATAACATATAATAAACATAGTATATTCATATTTTAATATTGGACGATGAATTCACTTGTGAATATTAGATGGTATATTCACTTATGAGTATTAAATGATATTTAATATGTAAATATTACATGGTATTACATGGTATATCACATGTGAATATTACAGAGTATATTCACTTGTGAATATTAGATGATATATCCACTTATGAATATTACACAATATATTCACATATGAATATTACAAGGTATATTCACTTATGAATATTGAAGGTATTTTGACAAATATATATAATTTTTATATGTTATTCACATTGAATAACATACAGACTTGCATATTTGTTTTGTGTTTTTAATAATCATATACTGATTCAGGTGAGAAAACATATTCATATGTGAATATAACGTGGTAATTTAGTTTATGCATTTCATCAAACAGTTGGAGTGCAAACAAGTTAACAATTTTAAAAATGTTAAAAACATCAAGTTATCAATTCCAAATCATCATATACTTCCGATTTCGACTTCAGATGCGACATCCTATCTCTGATCGATTTCTCAATTTGATTTTGATTTCCGAAAATCCGATTGGGAACCTGTGAGTATCGATTCCAAGTCCCTCAATGTCGATTGTGACTGCGAGTCCAGAACCCCGATTCCAATTTCATGAACAGCAAAGAAATTTCGGTTTAGTTGAAGAAATCTGGATGATTATTGAAGGTTGGAGGAAAAATTTTGATGATGAACGAACAGTTATCGAATTCTCTATAGTTGCGTATTTGAGATTGAAGGTTATTACGATATTTACAAGTTTCCCCCATTCTCAACCTTTTTTATTTTCTCAATTGAACCCACCTATATATATATATATATATATATATATATATATATATATATATATATATGTATATATATATATATATAAACGACGATAAATAGTTCTTTTGACGAATAGATTTTTAACTGGGAAAAAATTATTTGATTGTATTATTAGTTATTAATATATATATATATATATATATATATATATATATATATATATATATATATATATATATATTAAAAAAGTCTAGAGTTAGGAATAGTAATCTTGTATGTTTTTTGTCAACTTCGCCCCTTATTCTTTAGCCATATCTCATAGTCATGAAATGCACCAATGGCTAGCATCACCCTAATAGATTTTATCTTCGCAACTGGTGAGAAGGTATCATCATAGTCAACTCCAAGAGTTTGAGTAAAGCCTTTCGCAACCAATCGCGTCTTATAGGTGTGTAACTTCCCATCCATGTCGGTCTTCTTCTTGAAGATCCACTTGCACCCAACCGTCTTACGGCCAGGCATATTGTCAACCAAATTCCAAACTTGGTTGTCACACATGGACTAAATCTCGCTGTCCATAGCCTCTTTCCCTTTTGCAGACTCCGAGCCTGCCATGGCTTACTTGTAGCTATTAGGTTTATCCAAATTTATTAGTGTACTATCACTAATAAATGTATCACCCTCACTTGTTATATAAAAACCATACAACACAGGCGGAACACTAACTCTATTGGAACGTCTAAGAAGTAAGGACTTGTCAATCGGTTCAATAGGAGTTTCCTCCTCAAGTTGAGTGCCAGTTTTAGAGGTTCCTTCATCGCTCGACTCTTGAAGCTCTTCAAGATCGATTTGCCTCCCACTATCCCCTTGGCTTATGTGTTCTCTCTCTCGGAAAACCCCTCTCCTTGCAACGAAGACAACATTGTCACTCTGGTGAATAGAAAAGATTATTCAAATCTAGTCCTAATCCATTACTAAGCTCTAAAGAGTAAACTCCAATCTTGGTGACAAGCGACGATCTTCTGTTCCCTATGATCAAGTTTATCTCTCCATGCTCCACATCCCTATTTCTTCTTAGGCCCTGCAAATCAGAACAAATGTGAAAACCACACCCTGTATCAAGAACCCAAGAAATAGCATGTGATCAATCATTAGATTAATAGTGTAAATACTTGCGAAGGGCAACTTAATCTTCCCATCCTTGATGTCTTCCAAATATTTCGGGAAGCTTCATTTCCAATGCCCTTTCTCATGGCACTAGTAGCACTCTGCATCCTTTGGGTTGGAGGTGGGTCCAGTAGAACCAGTCTTGGTTCCACTAGAAGAGGTTCCATCATGGGAACCTTCCTCTTTTTACCCTTTCCTTGCCCAATAGCCAAGATGGGGGCAGCAGTAGGAGTAGGAGTTTGTGCAACGGACTTGTCCTTGAGGTTGCTCTCAGCAGTCCTCAACAGACCTTGAAGCTTGCTAAACGTGACCTCCTCTTTGTTCATGTGGTAGGTCATGCGAAATTGGTTGAAGCAGGGTGGCAGTGAATGAAGGATGATGTCAATCGCCAGCTCTTCATCGAAGTTAACATTTAACTTCAGCAGGCAGTCAACATACCTCTACATCTTCTGCAGATGAGCTGTGACAGACTCTCCGTCTCTCATCTTGGTCGTGATCATCGAAGTGATGATCTCGTACCTCTCCTGCCTATCACTTTGGTGATACCTTTCAACCAAGTCCTGATGTATTTCGTAGGGATAGAAGTCCTCGTATGACTTTTGGAGTTCAACAGTCATGGTCGCTAGCATGATGCAATGGAATTTCGTGGCATCACGCTCATGGGCCTCAAAGGCAGTGATCTCTTCGGTAGTAGTAGTGTTCATATCCACCTCTCTCAGCTCCTTGTCGATTACATACTCCTTGTCCCCATAGCGGGTGACCATCCTTATGTTACGGATCCAATCGTTAAAATTATTTCCGTCAAAGATCACCCTCCCACAAAAATTCATGAGTGAGAATGAGCCGGAGGTGTTTGAGCTTGAAGCGTTGTGGTTTGAGTTCGACATCTGAAAAGAAAAGAGATAAAGTTTGATTAGATGATAATCCATAATTAAACAACCAAATAAGAAATTAGGGCTAGGATCCAACAACATTATTTGCAATTTAGAAGACGGATGTCGTAATCTAAACAACAAATAATTTGAAGGTAAGTGAATGACGATTCACTAATTTCCACCATGAAAAACAAAAGAGATCTAAGTTTTAAATGTATCGAAAACTCCTAGATCTTTTGAGATTCATTGAACTTTTCAATGGCATGTTTAAATCTCGATATGCCCCTCAATTTTGTGACTGGGATACCGAGGATCACAAACAAGGTGTGAATATGCAAATATACATGGTGCCCTCAATGTTACCGTCACCTAATCGATGTGCCGGTTAACCATACACGCTCCATCGATCTATGACAAACACTGAGTCACCCTTTTCCACCTTTGCTTAGAGACAAATTAGTGTGCCGGTTAACCACACACACTCCACTAACGTCTTAGCAAGGGTATAAAGTGTAATTTCATGGAATAGCATCAAATTTACATTTTGCCTAAAGTAACTAAGATTGGAAATTTTTGTAAAAACATTTAGGGGGTGTTTGGCTTAGCTTTTGAGAGGCCAAAAGTCCCTTTAGGAAAAGTAGCAAAAAGTCAGGTTTTCTTTACTTTTCCAAAAAGTTGATTTTCCTTATATCTAAAATCCGAAAGTAGCTTTTAAAAGTGCTTTTACCAAACATCTTTTGCCTTTTATATTTTCCTAAAAGGACTTTTGCCCTCTCAAAAGCTAAGCCAAACACCCCTTTAGTTACCTTATAAATCATTATACTTTTAATGTGGAAAGGGTTACCCTATCCTACCCGTTCGGCTAACGACCCTCCACCAATCAAGGAAGCAGTGGGTGAGAGTGGACACACATTAAACAACCATTTTATAGGCCATAACCTTAAACCCCCCCCCCCCCCCCCCTTATAGATCGGTTTCGTGAATGAGGCCTACTAACAGTAAAACTATCATTATACATATATTATAATTATTCTTATTATATTATAATAGTATAGGGTGAATTTTTAAACTTGTAAAATTCTAGGGTTTGGAATTTAATAATTTCAAAATTAAACTTTTAATCCAAAAAATAAATTCCAAAACTTGAGGGCTTGTTTTAAAACATTTCAAATTTATCTAGATCAAAATTTAAATAAATAATTAAACAATTAGTTATGGTGATTATCTGATTTTTGACCTAATTCAATTTCATGCAAGATAATGATCAAATAATCCAAATAATTAACATTTATCATATAAGGAAGTAATTATTCAATTAATCTGAAATTATCTTTTATTTTGGCAAGGATAATCATCCAATATGAATAAAATTCGTATTTTATCAATTAAAAACGATTTGGTAACTATCCCACAACAAAATAGGCATAAAATCCAGAAAATTCATCTGCATGACAGCCCGACTCGCTGAGTCCCCTTATGGACTCGTCGAGTTCATCCTAATCGTCGAGCCCACTTTGGGACTCGACGAGTCTTTCAGGAAGACGACCAAAAATCCGATTTTTCAAGCATGAATGAAACACAAAGCATCAAATACAACATAAATCAATCAAGGCTCTGATACCACTGATGTGTTTTATACAAAAGAACAATCATATGTGCTCATGCAAAACCCTAAAGCTTGGATCTAGGTTTTTCTATTGTACATGCAATTCATCCAAGACTTGAATACCCTATTCTAGCATACATTGAAATCGAAATATAACAAAACAAGTTTAGATGATACCTTTCAGTAGTTGCTAGAATTCTTGATCTTCAAGAAGCTTAATGTCACAAGTGTAACACCTCTAATGACTCACAAACACCACAAGCAAGAGGATGTTTTAGAACAGAGAAGTAGAGAGGCTAATTTTCGACTATAGTAACTCTAGGGTTCTTGGTGTAGCCGAAACTGAAGCCCTGGGGTCCTTAATATACCAGAGCTGTTAGGGTTTTAGTCAAAACCCTAATTGATTGACTTAGGCCCTAATCAGCTTGAGAACCTTCTGGAATAAGGCCTCCTTGGACGAAATAGAGCGGGCTTCCACTCCTAATTTCATCCCCCTTATATCCAAGAGAGTTCACAGCCCAAAACCAACTATCACACAATTGACAGTTCCGGTCCCCTTTGTTTAATTATTCTCTTTTAGCCAAAAAATTAATTCATAATTATTTCTTAACTGATATTAATTAAACTATATGATTTCTCCTTTAATATACTATTCATATAATATATTAATAAACCATAATAACTTCTCTCTCTCTCTCTCCATAAATCATCCTGTCAAGTTTCTTTGGTGAAGGCAACCCAAAAGGATCATGCACAACCGGGTCATGTACATACCAAATATAGTTACGGGCTTAGACACTAATCCAACAACAACAACACAAAGGTCATTGGCTAGTTTATGCACATCATATGTATTTATATACTCAAAATTATATAAAACAAATCTTTTTTTTTTCTAAGACAACTTTTATGACTAAAAAGATGCAGATAAACTTTTCTTCAAAAAATAACAATTATAAACATTTTAAAGTTGTCATAGAAAAAATATATATATTTTTATTACAAAGAGAAAATCATCCATGTTTTCCAAAAAATGATTTCATCAATTTAACAAATAATCTAACCAATCTTGAAAAAATGGCTCTGATACCAATTATTGGGTTTTTATTCAAAAAAATGTTTTGAAAACATAAACATAAGAACAAAAGACTTAAAATTTAAACAAAATAAAAATGTTTTATTCTCACTAAAAGATCATTTTGCAAGATTTAGAAAGATTAAAACAACAATAGAAGGAAAGTGTTACAACCTTTGAAGACTTCCATCTTCATGGGAAGTTGGAAGTTGATGAAGTATGGCATTAAGCTGTAAATTAAGCTATCCAGAAGTATCCACAAAAGCAAGATTATAACCATCAAAATATGCCAGTAAACACTTGTATTAAGTTGTTCTTAAGCGTTCAGACTTATAATGAACTACTTAAATAGAACCAACTTAAAGAGCCAAGACACTTGCAACAAAAGGCAAGACATCAAAAAAGGTAAGAAGGCTTCACACTTTCGGAAACTATATGACATAATTGCAAGAATGGTCCATGTAGTATGTCCACAAGTGCTACTTTGGGCCAAACAGGTTTGGACTAGCACCAATAGTTAAAAAGTTTTCATTTTGCTGCGGTTTTGGTCCAAAACAGTTTAAAAATCTAAAGATGATGGAATTTCCCTTTTCCACTTGTTTTTTGCTTTTCTTTTTGTTATTTAGTTATTTCCTAACTAAAAAATATAAAATAAAAGTAAAATAAAATACATTTTCTCTCTCTCTCTCTCTCTCTCTCTCTCTCTCTCTTTTCTTGCTTACCACCGGCCAAAGAAGAATATCGACAGCTGTCACCGACATAGGCTGCCCCTCCGCCTCCCACAGGTCAGGTAGCACCACCCCAAACACTCGCTTCGTTCATTGATGCCCTTCATTTGAACCTCTACAGCCAATGAAGAGAAAAAGGAGATCGAGATCTGAAAGTTAAGGCTTCTTGGCGGCTAACGGCTAGAAATCAAGGGGAAGACACCTGGGGTCGATTTTTCAGAGCAGGGGGTGAAGGGATGTGTGTTTGGTGGTGCTACACGGCTGGAGGGAAGCTGTAAGGGGCTGTGAAGGTGGTGGTCAGCAACCTCCAATGGTTTATAGATAGGAGTTAGGGGTGGTGGCTGTTTTGGTAGAGGAATACAAAGTTGTTGGATGGACCTAAATCGATTCATCTTCTCCGATGAGAAGAATGCGTCATTGTAACCCAACATTAATTCCGACAACGACACCACCCCCTGGAAACCCTAATAATGTCGATATGGGTTACATCTCCCGACCACCACCTGCCCCTTGTGGTCATCGTCGACTTGTGGACGCAAGAATCACCACTGTTCCCCATACATTCATCATAAATCTAAGCTAGATCATATTGTGTTCTCTATTGTAATCTACAAGAAATGAAGAGCTAAAGAAGCTTAATCCTTTTTCGATTGTCTGAAACACATTTTTGCCCTTTTGTTAGGTTTGATTTTAGAGTAGGTAGTCAATTTTGGGTCTTCAGAATAATTATACCACTCTCTTCCTCCCTAAATTTCAGATCTTCAGAATAATCAATTTTGGGTTTGATTGAGCTTGATTGTAGAGGAGGTAGTCGGATATCAGTGCTTAATTGGAAACCTCTTTTTGGATTCAATCGCTTTTTGTGCGTTTGGATTTAATTTGCAGGTTTTTCTTGACAAAAAAAATCTCTTATCAAATGGGTTTCTGAATTTGATTGGGTTCTGAAAATGTAATGTGTTTGCAGGGTTAAGGTTTTATTATTTAATGGGTTTCATGATTTTGTATCTAGACATAGAAGGATGATGGATTTATGTTTCTTGACAAAAATTGAAACACCATTAACATGATTTTTAGATATGGGTTTCTTTGGAATTGAAACAAATATGCTGATGGAAGGTGGGGTTGTAGAGAGAGAGAGAGAGAGAGAGAGAGAGAGAGAAAGAGAGAGAGATATTCTTTTATTTTTTATATTTTTTAGATAGAAAATAATTAAATAACAAAAAGAAAAAGCAAAAAATAAGTGGAAAATGGCAAATCCATCATTTTTAGAATTTTTAAACTGTTTTGGACGAAAACCGCAACAAAATGAAAACTTTTGGACTATTGATGCTAGTCCAAACCTGTTTGGCCCAAAGTAGCATTTTTGGACATATCACATGGACCATTCTTGCAATTATATATATATATATATATATATATATATATATATATATATATATATATATATATATATATATATATATATATATATATATATATATATATATATGGTGTGAATTCTGTGATGACTCAAAAATTTGTGAGGATTGTGATGATAATTCTCCACTACCCATATCATCAAGGGTACAAACGTCAAACACAGTAATTAGAAATGGCACGTTCACATGCGACGCGCATCTATGGTAGTTAATACGGACTCTAGACTTTAATTACGTGCGGCAAATGTTCATGGAAACTTATTTAAGTGGGTTTTATTATTTATTTTTGTTTATTGTTTATTTTATTTGAAAGAACACTTTCAAAAAAAATTAAACATATATATTCTCGGTGTTAAGGTTTGTAATTTTAATTATTTTTTATTTTTTTTTTCTCTTTTATCAATTTTTTTGCGTTTTTTTTTTCAATTTCTTTATGTTTTTTTATATTTTAATGTATTTAATATATATATTGGAACATACTAGTGTTTTTTTACTTTTGTTTTAAGTTTACGATTTTGTTTCTGATTTTTTAATGTTTTTAAGCCAAATATCGGTTCGAGCTTTTAATGTTTAACAATTATAAAGGTTTAAATTAAAAATGATTTCAAACATCATAATATTTTCCATACACGTTTTTTTTAATCATATTATTTTTGGTCATGAAATTTTGAATCCAATTATTTTGAATCGTAGTATTTTGGATCATATTTTTTGAATCATATGATTTTGGAACAATAATATATTGAATTAAATAAACTTTTTGTTCAAAAAATAAATTTTAGATCATTATATATTTTAAATCATTTAATTATGAATCATAAAAGATATAATTAAGGATCATAAAATATTTGGATCGAAATATTTTTAAATCATAACTGCTTAAGGATTATAAATATGTTAAATGATAATATTTTTTAAATCATAAATATTTTGAATCGTCTCATTTTGAATCATATTATGTTCAACATTAAAAAAAACTTATAATCTTTTAAAATAAAATTTGGTATTTAAACAACCTTATTTTTAAATTTTTTTTTAAAAAAAAAGTTCATAATATATGATATATGATAAACCTTTAAAATGATTTTTAATATAGAGAACAAAAATTTTCACGTCATAATTTTGTAGGATCTCATGGAAATGACAATTACGGAATGTAGAATTGCATAATCGAAAAGACATGAATTAACTTTTAAGCACAAGTGTATATATAATGGTGTAGTAAAAATTTTGTATAAGCATGTGCATGCTTCTATACATATAGTCTTTCTCTAAATCTAAACTACTCATCCATACAAAATATGTAGCTTTCTCAACCTACAAAGTATACTAAACTAATATATATATATATATATATATATATATATATATATATATATATATATATATATATATATATATATATATATATATATATCATAATTCCAATCTAGTCCAACAATCCAAAAGTGGGTCCCGGCAAGTCCCAATTACAGTTCCCAAGATTAGGGTTTTCTAAACCCTAATTAGGGTTTCCAACCCAAAACTAAGTCAAGTAGTCCTAATGGTTATGTTTTGGGATGATTTAAGCCTCACTAGGTCAGGCACTACCCACTGGTACCCCTGGCAGTGGTGGTCGATAGCATCTCACGGCGGCAACCACCACCTTACGGTGGTGGTGGGGGTTTTCTTTGTCTTTTCTCCGGCCAAAACATCTAATCAACATCCTAAACATGTAGGAAACGCACTCATACACATCTAATGAAACACATACAACCAACCGCATGGTGGCAGGCGGTAGTAACTGGTGGCAGCCACCACCTCAAGGTGGTGGCGGTGGGTTTTTGGTCAAATAATACACACATCACACTATAATTTCCAAAATCAATTCATACATATGAGCACAACCGCACTTCGCCACCTCCCATGTGACTGACATCGCCGAAAAATGAAAAATCAATGGCCAAAGAACACTGGCGGCAGCAGTAGCACACACATCGTTCAAGGCACAGAAACGAACAAGAAGAAGGAAGGTGGGCGGTGAATATTCTTACCGAGAGCCTTCCAGCCGTGTGCGACTCTAGTATCGTCGTTCACGGCTTCTTCTGCCGGTCTCGACGATCTTTCGGCTATTCTTGACATTAGTGGCGACAGCCGGGGGGAGGGGAGACGTGACAGTGGCGTTAGAAGACAAGGCAGCAGGCGAAAAGGGTGGCTGTTTAGACCATAAATTCCCGAATTTATAACATTTTACTCCCAAGGCTGACACCAATTAACTATTATGGGTTTAGAGCCTCAATAAAATAATATGAAATATACTTCTCATCCCGGGGTTATTTATTTATTTATTTATTTATTTAATCTTATTTAATTAAATTCCAAAATAGAATGTTACAATTCTCCCCTACTTAAATTAGATTTCGTCCTCGAAATCATTCGTTACCATTCCCGATACGGCCACAACCCCGAGCACACCCTAGCCTTCCCAAGGTAACTGAAATCAACCCTCGTAGGACTCTACAATCCGCATATGAAGGAATCCTTTGCAACTTAATCACATTTACTTGAGCTGAAATCTAAAGCCTCGAGGTTGTTTGACTCCCTGATAGACCGCCCATACCGTACCATTGTTGAATCCATCGCACTTGTCGCCCAACTGGCTACTCAACTTCTGATAACTTGAGGTTCTTACTAGAAAGCAGAATCGCAGACTAAATTTCCCTGTAGTACACTTATACTTGACAGAAGGCTCAGATAACCCTTCGAGTAGGAAACTCATCCCTACAATGGTTATACTAAGACAAGAATTGCGCGACAGGACCAAACCATCGACTCTAAGATTATCCAAACTCATCTGCAAGTGACTTGAGATCTCCTCTGAATAACAAGCGACTCCACACTCGAGTTCCAAATCAATAGTACCGCCTTGACTTATCTTGATGTCCTTTACCAATAAAACCATTCCAAGTCACAACACAAGAGCTTGATCTATAATTAGAACTGAATCCATTCATTACCCTTGAACCCTTCTAACGATGCCCTCGGCACATAGATACCCTGATCCTCAACCAACAGAAACAAAAATCTTGCACAAAACACCCATGCTCCCGACTTGAGATCTTACCCAAGAATCTAACTCGATACTCAACTCATAAACCGGGATCCATAGATCTGCACTTGAATTTTACCCAAGACCTTCTGATAGCGCCACTCTTTGCTGGACCAAGATATAAAGGTTCCCAAACCAATGTTGAGACTACCAATCTCGTACCTGGTCCCACCACCAGGTTCCCAAGAGTCCAAATATCAAATCTATCCAGCCTATAACCCCTTCTTCGTCACACACACTGACCACTCATTGAATCTTGGAACCCAGAATCCAATACCTTGATACAACTGTTGGGTTATGAGCATTCTAACACTCCAAAGTGTACATGCAACCCTAAATACCTTGGATCTATGTTTTCTCTATTATACATGCAAATAAGAACTTCCAAGGTATTATCCTAATCTAGCATACAAAACAATGAGTGTAACAAGATAGAATACATACCTCTTTGAGGTAGAAAGTCTTCATGAAGCTTGAGTGCCTAGTGCCCCAAGTGTGACACCTCAAATGGTTCACACAACACCAAATACACTTGGAATAACTTGAGAGAAATCTACACTTCATGAAATCGGCTAGCCCTCTCTAGAATCATACTCTAGTAGTCGATTTTTGTCAAGAATAAGATCTTTATATAGTGTTACAATTAGGGTAAACCCTAATTGTCATGACTTTCCATTTCCTTGGATCCATGGGTTCAAATACACCATGGAGCATCCATGGACCATCCTATGGGTTTTAGCCCAACTTGATTATCCATGGAGCAATAGCCCACTATACAAGTATGGATGATTTACACAATCAACCCATATATTTAATTAGTCTTCTTTTGATCACTTAATTAATCCTAGATTAATTCTTGATCAATACTAATTAAATAATCTTATTATTCTTATTATTAATATACTAGAACTTATAATATATTAATAACCATAAGTGTCTTATTTCTCTCATTATAGTCTATGCAAATACATGATGTCATGCAACCCAAATGGACCATGCCGGGTCGGGTCAAGTCTTACCAATTGTAGTTATGGACTTAGACATTAATCCAACAGTCTCCCACTTGGATAAGTCTAAAACTATTATTGCGTATGACTTCAGGAACCAACTGGCAAGCGTAGCTCTCAAAAGCTTCTGTCGAACTCTGACCTTGTAAATGAACTCTGACCTTTGTCAGTGACTTGTCCATTAGATAAGGGATCATATATTCCTCCATTCTAGATATCATATGGACTGAGACATGGATGATAATCATTCTCTCTGTCCATTTGTTGTTTCCCGATTTCCGATTTATGACGACTGACTAATTGAACAAATCAAATCAGTCCTGGCCCGGCCGAGCACTTCTATTTGTCATCATCAAATCATCGAGGGGCCCACATATATCGCTTTTATCCCGAAGGTAAAAGGAATGGATAAACTTCGACTCATATGGCTTGTTCTACTACTTGTTGAATCATACACAAAGGCACGTTTTATAACATCGAGTTACGAATGCGTTTTCGTTCAATCAATGTACAACCAACTCATAGTAACAATTCATATCTCTAGGTTTGATGAATATAAGATATTATCGTCTCATGATCACTCGTGATAAAATCCATGAAGTGATTCCAATGAGCGTGGGTTGAATCCAATACTCAGAACTTATAAGCACTCATGAGTGTTGTAGCCCTTTGTCCAACACCTTAGACCTCTACAAGCCAACCCATGATAGTCTTAATTCATATCTACTTCCAATATATGACTGACTGTGGATGGTTTGAATAACTTAGTCATTCCGGAAGAATAACCCAGTTTATTCAGGAAGTCAAAACATGCAAAGTGAAACACAATAATAATTGAATCCAATATGGTATCAAAACCTATGAACATAAATAAAACACCTTTTATTTATCACCATATGATTACACATTATTCATTGTATACTGTTTCAGCTATCAACTTTATTCTTGAATTTAAAACAATAGTTGTCCCATGCTCCAAGCATGTACACTATGTTTTTTTAAACACTAGTCATGCCACACACCAAGTATGCATACTATGTTTGTCTATGATATTTACTTTGTGAACTAGATCAATTGAACATAACTTCAATGATTCTCTTTTCACACTCCCAAACCCTTATTGCAAATGCAAGAATTCCAAATTCATGCCATTTACTGAAATCTATTAGATTCTAAACTTATATGCATTGATCCTCTTGTAATGATTATGCACAAAATCACAAGGACTTGACAACAACCATTACAAAGTATTCCACAGGAGATAAGCTCCTTGGAAACATCGTTCTTGCATTAAGTTTCCTAATCTTACACAGATTGAAAAATCTAACTTTGAAACATTTCCAGATTCCATTTTGACTATCACTTCTGAACAAGAGTTGCCTCCTTACAGATTATGTCAATATGGTCCTTCTAGAATTATCACTATACGTCCAACTGTCCTTGAGCAACCAATCCTTGGTAAACCTTAGATTGTCCTCGACAATTGTTTAATCATTTTAGTCATATCCAGTTCTAAACCTTTTCCCTTCTTAATGCCCCAGGCATCTGGAAAATTTTAGAATGGATGAATATAGCACATGTAATCGATCCTATATCTGAAGCATATGGGACACGATTCATGATGTCTCACATAAATACAAAACCAGTCTTTTGCTATAATATTTCCATTTCTATTTGCCAAGTTCTCATAATTCAAATTATGAAAAGGGATGCCGTAATCATAATCGAATTTTAGAACGCAAATAATGGACTCATATACAAAATTTCCTTATGTTGAGCCATTCCAACATGAAATTCATATATATCCTTGACTAAATGATTAAAACCTCACGATCTAAGCTTATAGAATTCAGATGAAGTATAATTTCCTCTCCCTTAATTATAGCAAAACAACTCTTTCCCAATTGAAACTTTTGTTTTCTATAATTAACATTGCTAACTTGCAATACTTATCATAATTATCATGCTCCCACTAACATGATGATTATTAGCATAACACTTATGCTCCCACTAGCTTTAACATGTACTCAGAAATCAGCTGACTTCCTTAACAAAGTTCAGATTTCTGATACTAGATTGTTTTGATAAGACTTTATCAAAATCATACACCTTCCCTTAGATAGCACACTTGTGTGTCTAAACAATTATGAAGAGGGATGCCATAATCATAATGGTTAGACCTTTTGGCCACTTCTCACAAGTCCAGGTTAGTGTGTCGGTAAACCACACACGCTCCACTAATGACTTTGAGAATGCAAATATCACAATTGTTATCTAGCTAAAATCTACTTAGTGAAAGTGTTTCCTCACCATCATTTTCATGAATCGAAGAGAAACCTTATGACACTTAGATTTTTATGGTGTATGAGTTCCTACCCATATGAATTTGTCAAAACCATAATCACAAGACAAGGATAATGACAAATCCAAACTCATATGGATTGAACTCAATCTTAATTTCTTGCCACCTAGCAGCTCAAGGGCCTTCCATTGCTTCCAAGTTGTTGTGCAACAAATTGAGAACTCTAAGAACTCATATGCAAAGCCAACTTTAACTGGAATGGGCACAGAATATGTCAACACGATAGGTTATAAACCTCAAGTCGTGTGCTAGTGAAGAACTTCAGGTTTTATTCTTGATTAGTTCTTGAGACTTTCAAGACCTTTAAGACTCTCACTGTCCTCTTGACATATAAGACTTCCTTGTCAAATATTCAAGGGATAGTGTGGATTCTAATCAAGACAAACACTTCACACAATTGGCCTAAGTTGGTCTTTGTTTTATCCAAAACATCACAACTTACCAATTTCAAATGTACAAGAGTAGAAATCTTTTACTCTCACATTTGACAAGTGTTTTAAACCTTCTTTAAGACATGTCACTCAAGTTACAATCTTGGAGTATGACTCTAAGACTTGTATTGGAATGAAGTATGACTCATCTTCTTGATTTAACCACTTCAACAATTCAAGTTCCTCTTCTTAGTCATAAGAATGCACTAAGATTTCCTTAGAGAACTAATTGTGCTATGGTTTCTTAATCATTAAGATGATCACAAAAACTGATATTAAAGTACTCTCCTATCTTTTCAGATTTGAGAAACTTTTATCCTTCTGCCTAATTTGATTCTTCTTATTGGCTCTACCATACATTGGAACCTTTTCCAATGTCTCAGAGTTACACTTAAGCTTGTAAGTATAACCATATTTACTAAACTTAAGTAAATCATGACGAATAGTCTTATCAATCTTTTGTGGTGGACTTAATCAGTGCACAAGAATGTGTACTCGATCCCTTAGTCCTTTACTTGACTTACACATCCATATGAACGAGTAATTAGTCTTAATTTTCCAATACTTGAAAGTTCTCATTCATCATGCTATACAACTTGCATGATTCCAAGTTCCGGTCCAAATGAAACTTGGGTGATGAGAATCTTTCCTTATTTGGTAAATTTAGACATTACCACAAATGAAAGAATCAGTTTCATATTTCCACTCTTACAATTAATGGAATCATATAAGCAACAATTTTTTTTCTCAAATGCCATTGTAAGGATATTTTTTAAAATAAATAAAATCAAAAATTTTTCTTTTATTTTAAACTTTGAGGAAAAACTATCCTTACAGTGCAAAAGCACATGAAAACTTTGTTGTTATCCATTCCTAAGGAATAAATCATATCTCCTAAGAAGTAGCTCAAGAATCTGATCTTCAAACCATGCGATAGAAATCCATCTACGCGATCAGATTCAGCATATTCTTTCTTTAAGTTTCTTCACTTTTTCTTTGATTCTTAAAACATCACCATGTGACCCAGTCACATCATGTATCAAGAATCTCATAATAGAAACTTAGCAGAGTTAGATAGTGGACTTTACTTGAAGTAGTGTCAAACTTATTGACATTAACATCCTTAGGTAAATTTGGCAGCTTCGCAACCAATGCCCCTTTCTTTGGCAATATAAACATATGGACCCTTTGATAATGGTACACGAGACTATCACAGACTTAGCTTTTCTCTTTACCATTTGGTCAACCGAGTTGACTATGGCCGATCCTTTTCCATTGGGAAGAGAATGTTTTTTTCTAGATTTCCTGTGTCACTATTGTCGATGTCCATCAAGTTTTAAGAGGTCGATATGATCAAATAGATAAGATCATTAAGGGTCTTGTCATAGTCTGTTTCATAGGTGTCCCAAAGGAACTCACTATGTGACTTAGAAAGTGATTGAACCACCAACTTTCTCAAGACTTTGACACCCAACTCTCCCGGCTTGTCAATATGTGACTACATCTCCAAGACGTGACCACACCTAGACCTTTCCTTGCCAATAGGGCCTGAGTGACCTTAAACTTTTCAAGAACTTGTGGGTTAGGGAGAATAATTTGAAGAGGTGAAGAAGTATGATATCCATGGGACATCATCTTCATTAGGAAAGCTTGTTTCAAGAGATTTGGGAAGATCATAATTGTCTAAACCAGACATGTTTTTGGGAGATATTCAAAATAGTTGATCTTAAGTCCTTAATATAACACCCAATATGAAATATTAAGGCTAGGATCCAACAAAATATTTTATAACTTAGAAGAGGTATGTCGTAATCCAAGCTATAAAATATTTGAAGGTAGGTGAATGACGATTCACCAATTTCCACCAAGATAAACGAAATGTATTATTAGGTTTTAATTGGTTTTGAAACTCCTAGATCTTTTGAGATTCATTGAACTGTTCAATGGCATGTTTCAATCTCGAGTATGCCCTTCAGGTTTTGTGACTGGGATGCCGAGGATCACAAAACAAGGTGTGAAGTAACCATGCAAATTACTTGGTACCCTTAAGTGTTTACCCCTCAATCGATGTGCCGGTTAACCACACACGCTCCATCGATACTAAGATAAACATTAAGTTACCCTTTGCCTACCTTGTTAAATACAAGTTAGTGTGCCGGTTAACCACACACGCTCCACTAACCGACTTAAACAAAGTGCAAAGTGTAATTTCATGGATTAGCACCTTATTCACATTTTCCTAAGTAACTAAGATTGGATATTATTAAGAGTTTAGTTACTTAGTATTTATCATTAATACTTTTAATGAAGGGAGAATTCTAGTCCTGTCAAACCCGTTCGGCTAACGACCCTCCACCAGTCAAGCAAGCGGTGGATGAGAGTGGACACCCATTAAGTTGCCATTTTATAGGCAACAACCTTATACCCACCTTATAGACCGGCTTCGTGAATGAGGCGTACTAGCGGTAAGACTGACTTTACTCTTATACATATATATATTATTAACTTATAATATTATAAAGTATAAGGGTTGAATTTTAACTTTTAAAATTCTAAGGGCTAACTTGGAATTAAAGTATTCATAAGAGAAAACTTTACAAATTCCAAAACTTGAGGGCAAGTTTTGAAACTATTCAAAACTAATTAATTCCATAACTTATGTGTTTAAAGTAGTTTTAATCCAAAAACTCTTCAAGTTCCATAACTTGAGGACAAGTTATGGAAGACTTTAAACTAATAAAAGAGTTAACTTTTCTTTATTTTATAACTTATGGAATTAATTAAGGTTACACTTTATTTATTTATTTTTTATTTAATGAAGAGACTCTTGGTCCTCCATAACTTGAGGACAAATTATGGAGTCATAACACCATTTAATTAGAACTAGACTCTTCATTTTGTAACCTTTGCCAACTTTTATGAGTTTTATGAAACTTAAATGTGACTTTTCATGTAACTTGAGGACAAGTTACAAAAACACATTTTAGAATCAACTCTTAGATTAATTTGGATTGAAAACAACTATTTCACTCAACTTTTCTATTAATCTAAGCAACTCATAAGAACAAAATAATTCAAATGAAACTTTTTCATGTAATTAGTCTAAACCTTAAACTAATACAAAACATGAATCTATTGACAATTATCTTTGAAATTGGATTAGCATGAACATTACCACATCAAAAACAAGTTTATAAGTTCAAAAACATCTTAGGGTAATGTTCCTAGTTCAATTCCAGCCAAAAAAGTCGAATTTATGTTGTCTGGGGGTCCAACTCGTCGAGTGCATGAACCAACTCGGCGAGTTGGATCGATTTGATCACTTTTTAGGCATGGACTCGCCGAGTCTCCTGATGGACTCGCCGAGTCAGATGATCAGACAGCAACAATTTCGATTTTTTAAGCTTCTTTTGCTAGTATAACAAGAAAACAAGCCTAGGCTCTGATACCACTGTTGGATTATGAGCATTCTAACACTCCTAAGTGTACATGCAACCCTAAATACCTTGGATCTATGTTTTCTCTATTATACATGCAAATAAGAACTTCCAAGGTATTATCCTAATCTAGCATACAAAACAATGAGTGTAACAAGATAGAATACATACCTCTTTGATGTAGAAAGTCTTCATGAAGCTTGAGTGCCTAGTGCCCCAAGTGTGACACCTCAAATGGTTCACACAACACCAAATACACTTGGAATAACTTGAGAGAAATCTACACTTCATGAAATCGGCTAGCCCTCTCTAGAATCATACTCTAGTAGTCGATTTTTGTCAAGAATAAGATCTTTATATAGTGTTACAATTAGGGTAAACCCTAATTGTCATGACTTTCCATTTCCTTGGATCCATGGGTTCAAATACACCATGGAGCATCCATGGACCATCCTATGGGTTTTAGCCCAACTTGATTATCCATGGAGCAATAGCCCACTATACAAGTATGGATGATTTACACAATCAACCCATATATTTAATTAGTCTTCTTTTGATCACTTAATTAATCCTAGATTAATTCTTGATCAATACTAATTAAATAATCTTATTATTCTTATTATTAATATACTAGAACTTATAATATATTAATAACCATAAGTGTCTTATTTCTCTCATTATAGTCTATCCAAATACATGATGCCATGCAACCCAAATGGACCATGCCGGGTCGGGTCAAGTCTTACCAATTATAGTTATGGACTTAGACATTAATCCAACACCAACGATCTCTACCAAGTCTCACATGCGTTACTATAAACAAATGGGCCTTTCCCACGGGTCCCACCCAAACTATACCACCGAGCAGCCTTGCCCACAGATCCCACCCATGTAGGGTTACACAGGCCAAGCTCCACCTCGGACCCCAATGGTCCTCAACCCATAACGGAGAAATACTCCGTGACAATCCTGACTAGCGTGCTCAAGGCACAAACAAATCCCCCCTTTACACTCATATCCACTACTAATGATAGTCTCCCTCGAACAGATGAATGCTATGATCGATCGCAGTCTCACAACACTTCTAACCAATCATGATTACCACCCCAGTTCCATCACTACCTGACCATCTCAATCCTAATGTCGTGAATCGAATATGCATCAGTCAAGAACATGCAGCGAGGCTCTACTCGACTCTCGGTCGGGGTCCATCCACAAATCCGTTATGCATAACAAGAAAATGTCGACCAGATGTACGGAGGTTCTTTGAACTCCCACTTAAAAACCTCGAAATAAACGATCACTTGTGTTGTCTCTATACCTGACTAGGATGCGAAACTTGTCCTAGTTCAACACCCGATCCAATTCCTAGATATTCTGATCGATTCTCCCCCACTTGGATTCGATGATGCTCTTTCATCCTATAAGTCTGATGGATTCCCAACCCATCGAACCTCATATAATTGGAACTGCATATAACCTATGATTACCAATCTAGCAGTTCACTATAAACAATGCTCTGACACAAATATGTCACACCCCGAAACCAGAACGGTAGAAACGTCTGAGGGTGAGTTCGAATTTAGAGATCCAAGATAGAGGATAGAAATTATGTTAGACATGCTTTAATAATAAGTCTTTATTGTTTAGGTCATAGCTTAGATTTTCTACATGTATATATAAATTGACCAATTGGGAAAAATCCCACATGCCTTACATTACATATGTAAAAGTATAATCTTTCATTGTTTTAATCTTGATTTTATTGCTAACATTTAGCTATTTTGTTGGATTTAATGAATGGATTCATTGTAGATGTAAGTGATAAGTTCCAGAGCTTCTTTTCGATGATTATTTGGTTGATTTGTGAGTTGTATCTTCAAGTGATCAGTTCTATAGGTTTCCTTAGAGTTTATCAGGATGTTGCTCTAGTAAGCTATATATGAATGTTCCAATTTTCTCAAAACCTAATTCATTCTTTTTGCAGGTCATCACTCTGGCACATACTCTAGAGATTATGATTGATTGTTTTTGTATCTTCAAGCGATCAGTTCTATAGTTTGCCAGGGAAAGTTTGCGCTAGGCCACTGTTACATTACACATACAAAAGGAAGGGTAAAAAAGGAAAAACAGTCATTACCAATGAGCAAGAGGGGCAACATTGGATTTGTACTACTTCTAACTTTGTAGTGAGGATTAGCATTGTAGTTAGGATTACCTATCATATGTTTAGTTATGCGAATTGTTTTTGGGTAATTGGATTTGGTATAATGCTTTTTTTTGATAATTTGTAAGTACATATTTGAGGGTACTATTAAGGCATCTTTTCGTTCTTGTTTGTCTTAATTTGTATCTTGATTCTCAAGTATTACTATGTTGGGTATTGCTCCTGCTAATTTGGTTCACTATGCAAAAGGCTAAAACCATCATCTCTGCTACTGCTACCGATAAAAAACTTCATCGTTGGGGTACAAAAGAGGTGGTAGTGGGGGATGGTGGTTGGCTTTGTCATAATCTTATCATGCAATATTAGTTTTATACCGAATATGTTGATTAAAATATTGAATTTGACACCTAATAACAACACACTTTATTTTTAAGAAATAATAGTAGCTTATGTTTATATCTAACACCTAATAACATCATACTTTCATTTTCAATCCTTAACAGCAGCCTACTTTCATTTGTTTTACCAACAATAGCATGGTATTTTCATTTCTTACACATAATACCCCTGTACTTTCAGTTTTTACACACAAAAGCATCAAACTATCATTCTTTAACACATAATAGCATCGTGCTTTTATTTTTTTCAAATAATACCCCCGTACTTTTTAATTTAACATATAATTGTTGGATAAGGTGTCTAAGTCCATAACTTATTTGGTATATACTTGACCCGACCCGACATGTTCCATTTGGGTGCACTTCACCCGAACTATTTATGGATAATATTATGAGAATTGTATACTTATGATTTATTAATATATTATAAGTTATAATATATTAATATGAAGTCATGTTATTTAATTAGTTTTTAGTCTTAAATTAATTATGAGTTAATTTAGTGATTAAAAGGAAGACTAATTAAATCATGGGCTATTATATTTATATAGTGTGGGCTAACACTCATTAGGAAATGGGCTAAGCTTAAATGGGAGTCCATGGATGGTCAATGAAGCTTTTAACCCATGGATCCTTGGAAGAGGAAAAGACATGGGTTATTAGGGTTTACCTTAATCATCTACACTATATAAACAAGCCTATGTTGCATGAATTGACACTCTAGTGTGTGTGAGAAGTGTTGGCCGATTTCTAGAGCTAAAGTATACACTTTCATAAGTTTTCCAAGTTTGTGGTGATTTGTGATTTCCATTTGAGGCATTCACATTATTGGTGCTTGGCTCTCAATCTCCAAGGAATCAACACTCATCAAAAGTTATGTAATTCATCTAGTTCTTTTATGTTTAAAAGTTCCCTATGCCATGCTAGATAAGTTATAAACCTTGGAAAACAAATTTTGCATGTATTTTAGACAAACATAGATCCAAGGTTTATTAGGGTTGCATGTACACTTAGGAAGTGTTAGAATACTCAAAACCCAACAGTGGTATCAAAGCCTAGGCTTGTTTGTTGATACTTGATGCAAAATTGTGCTTAAAATCGAAACTGCTTGCTGTCTGAACAGGGGACTTGCCGAGTCCATGGGTGGACTCGATGAGTCCAAGCGTTTTGCATCCAACTCGCCGAGTCAGTTCATGCACTCGACGAGTTGGTCATGCAGAGTTCAGTTTTTCGATTGTTGCTGCTAGAAATGGACTAGAAACATTAACCTAAACTGTTTTGGTGTTTTTAAACTTGTTTTAGTTGGTTTAATGGTTGTTCTAATCCATTTACAATAGCTTATATCAAAATTTCATGCTTTGTATGTGTTCATATAATTCTTGAAACTTTGATGATCATGTTCACGTTCTTATGAATTCAGAAGATGATAGGAATTATTTGCTGAATTGTTTAGGATTAATTCTTGATCTTTTATGTGTTTTAATGGAGTCCATAAGTTGTCCAAAGGTCACTTCTTTTAAACACACATTTAAAACACATAAGTTACATAAAAATGAAGAGTCTTCATTTTTTATGAACCTTTAATTCATAAGTTATGAAATAAAAAGTTTTGAATAGTTACAAAACATGCCCTCAAGTTTTGGAATTTGTAAAGTTTCACACACTTTAATAAACTTTAATTCCAAACCTTAGAGTTTTAATAGTTAAAATTCAACACTTATACTATTTATAACATTAATGGTTAATTATTATATATATGTATAAGAATAAGTCGTTTTACCGTTAGTAGCCCTCATTCACGAAGCCGGTCTATAAGGGGGGTATAAGGTTGTTGCCTATAAAATGGCAGTTTAATGGGTGTCCACTCTCACCCACCGCTTCCTTGATCGGTGGAGGGTCGTTAGCCGAACGGGTAGGACAATGACTTTAAATTCTCATTAAAAGTGTAATGATTATTATAAAGTAACTAAATATTTTAATTCCCAATCTTAGTTACTTTAGGAAAAATGTGAACATGGTGATAGCCCATGGAATTCACACTTTGTACCTTACCAAGTCATTGGTGGAGCGTGTGTGGTTAACCGGCACACTAACTTGGACTAGTAAGGATCATGAAGGGTGACTTAATGTTTGTCATAGATCAATGGAGCGTGTGTGGTTAACCAGCACATTGATTAAGTGATAATATTAAGGGTACCAAGTGAATTAGTATGGTTATTCACACCTTGTTTTGTGATCCTCGGCATCCCAGTCACAAAATTTGAGAGGGCACAATCGAGATTGAAACATGCCTTTGAAAAGTTCAATGAATCTCAAAAGATCTAGGAGTTTCAAACCAATTAAAATCTAATTTTATTTCGTTTTCATGGTGGAAATTGGTGAATCGTCATTCGCCTACCTTCAAATATCTTATAGCTTGGATTACGGCATCCCTCTTCCAAGTTATAAAATATTGTGTTGGGTCCTAGCCTTAATATTTCATATTGGGTGTTATATTAAGGACTTAAAAATCAACTAACTTGATTTTCTCCCATTATAGATGTATGGTTCAGATAACTATTATCTTCCCAAATCTCTTGAAGATGGTGTCCCTCAACATCATGCTTCACTTCCTCCACCTCCTCCAATTATTCTCCCTAACCCACAAGTTTAAGGTCACTCAATCCCTATTGGCAAGCATAGTCTATGTGTGCTCACATCTTGGCGATAAAGTCCCATATTGACAAGCCGGGAGAGTTGGGTGTCAAAGTCTTGTGAAAGTTGGATGTTCAATCACTTTCTTAGTAACATAGTGAGTCCTTTTGGGACTACTATGAGACAGACTATGACATGACCCTTAATGATCTTATCTATTTGCTTGGTGCTGCGGAATCAACAATGATTTGGAACACTAGTAAATCAAATTTGATTAGAAGATCAACTTCCCAAATCTTAAATGGACATTGACAATGGTAGCATTGGATATCTAGAAAAAGATTTCTCTTCCCAATGGAAAAGGATCATCCATAGTCAACTCGGTTGACCAAATGGTAAAGAGGAAGGCTAAGTTTGAGATAGTCTCATGTGCCATTACCAAAGGGTCCATATGTTTTATTGCCAAAGGAAGGGACACTGATTGCAAAGCTGCCATATTTACCTGAAAGATCATAAGGTTGATCAAGTCAAGAAGTTTGACTCTACTTCAGGTAAAGTCCACTGTCTAACTCTATTAAGTTCCTATTTGGAGATTCTTATTACATAATGTGAATGGGTCAAAGTTGATGTTTTTAAGAATCAAAGAAAAGATAGAAAGCTTAAAGGAAGTATATGCGGATTTTGATTGCGAAGATGGGTTTCGATCGCATGGTTCGGCGATCAGAATTTTGAGCTATTGCTTAAGAGTTATGATATATTGCTTAGGAATAGATAACAACAAGGTTTTCATATGGATTGTAAGGATAAGTTTTTCCGTAAAGTTTAAAAAAAAAAGGAAAAAAAGGTTTTAATTTTATTTATTTTAAAAATATCCTTACAATGGCATTTGTGAAAAATTGTTGCTTATATGTTTCCAATAATAGCAATATTGGAAAGTGGATTTGATTCTCTCATTTGATTCTCATCACCCAAGTTTCAATTGGACTGAAACTTGGAATCATGCAAGTTATATAGTATGATGGATGAGAATTTTCATCTTTGGAAAATTAAGACTAATTCCTTATGTGAACAAGGATAGGACTAAAGGGATCGAGTACACATGCTTGTGCACTGGTCAAGTCCACCACAAAGATTGATAAGACTATTTGTCATGATTTTCTAAAGCTTAGTAAATATGGTTATACTTACAAGTTTAAGTATAATTCTGAAGCATTGGAAAGCTTTCAATGTGTGGCAGTACGAATGGGAAAGAATCAAATTAGGCAGAAAGATAAAAGTTTCTCAAATTTGAAAAGATGGGAGAGTGCTTTAGTATCGTGTTTTATGATCATCTTAATGATTAAGATACTATATCACAATTGATTCTCTAAGGACATCTTAGTGCATTCTTATAGCTAAGAAGACGAGCCATAATTCATTCCAAAACAAAGTCTTAGAGTCGTACTACAAGATTGTAACTTGAGTGACACATCTTAAAAAAAGGTTTATTAACACTAGTCGAATGTAAGAGTAAAATGTTTTCTACTCTTGTACATTTGAAATTAGTAGGTTGTGATGTTTTGGATAAAATGAAGACCAACTTAGGCCAATTGTGTGAAGTGTTAATCTTGATAAGAATCCGCACTATCCCTTGAATATTTGTTTTGTCAAGGAATGGTTCTTGACAAGAGAGTCTTATATGTCAAGAGGACAATGGGAGTCTTAAAGGTCTTGAAAGTTTCAAGAACTAATCAAGGATAAAACCTATAGTTCTTCACTAGCACACGACTTGAGGTTTATAACCTATCGTGTTGACATTTCTGTGCCCATTCCAGCTAAAGTTGACTTTACATAGGAGTTTTGAGAGTTCTGAATTGGTTGCATAACAATTTGGAAGCAATGGCAGGCCCTTGTGCTGCCGGGTGTCAAGTGGTTAGGACTGCACAAGTTCAGTCCATATGAATTTGCAAGTGTCACTAACCTTATCTTGTGATTATGGTTTTGACAAAATTCATATGGATAGGAACTCATATACCATAAAATCTAAGTGTCATAAGGTTTCTCTCCGATTCATAAAAATGATGGTGAAGAAACGTTTTCACTAAGTAGATTTTTTGTAGATAGCAATTGTGACATCTGCATTCTCAAAGTCGTTAGTGGAGCGTGTGTGGGTAACCGGCACACTAACATAGAGTTGTGAGAAATGGAAAAGGTCTAAAAAATTGAGACTATGATTACGACATCCCTTTTCATAGTTCTAAAACTATTTAGACACACATGTGAGCTATCTAAGAAGAGGTGTATGAATCTAAATTTCAGAAGTCCAGCTGATTTCTGGAAACATGTCAAAGCTAGTGGGAGCATAAGTGTTATGCTGATAATCATCATGTTAGTGGGATCATGATTATTATAGTATTGCAAGTTATCAATGTTAATTATAGAAAAGAAAAAGTTTCAATTCGTGAAGTTGCAGGGGTTGAAAAAGTTGTTTTGCTATAATTAAGGGAGACGAAATTATACTTCATTTCAATTCTAAAAGCTTAGATTAAGTTTTTAATCATCTTTAGTCAAGGATATATATATATATATATATATATATATATATATATATATATATATATATGTATATGTATGAATTTTATGTTTGAATGGTTCAAATTAAGGAAATTCTATATATATTGCATTCTCAAAATTCGATTATGATTACGACATCCCTCTTCATAGTCAAATTTTGAGGATAGTCAAATTTTGAGGACATGGCAAATAAAAATATTGTAGCAAAAGACTGGTCTAGTATCATGTCTTTATGTCAAACATCATGAATCATGTCCCATATGCTTCAGATATAGGATCGATTGCATGTTCTATAATATTCATCCTTTCTAAATTTTCCAAATGCTCTGGGCATTAAGAGAGGAAAAGCCTAGAATTGGATATGAATAAAATGATTAAACAATTATTGAGGACAATCTAAGGTTTACCAAAGATTGGTTGCTCAGGGACAATTGGAAGTATAGTGTTAATTTTGGCAGGACCATATTGACATTTTCTGAAAAGAGGCAACTCTTGTTCAGAGGTGATAGTCAAAATGGGACTATGGAAATGTCTCCATAGGTGGAAGTTATTCAATTTGTGTAAGATTAGAAAACCTTAATGCAAGAAGGATGTTCAAAGCAATGTACTTTGAATATGAGACTTCGTTTCCATAGAGTTGATCTTCTCTGGAATACTCTGTAATGACTAGTGACAAGGTTTTAGTGACTTTGTGCATAATCATTACGAGAGGAACAGTGCATATAAGTTTAAAATCTAACATTTATTGGTAAATGGAATGAATTAGGAATTCTTACATTTACAATAAGGATTTGGGATTGTGAAATGAGCATCATTGGAATCATGTTCAATTGATCTATTTCACAAAGTAAGGATCATAGACAAACATAGTTTGCATACATGGAGTATGACATAACTATTGTTTAGAAAACAAAGTGTACATGCTAGGAGCATGGGACAACTGTTGTTTTATTCAAGTATTAAGTTGATTATTTGAAACATTATACAATGAATAATGTGTAATCAATATGGTGATAAATAAAAGGTGGTTCTATTTATATTCAAAGGGGTTCTGAGACCATATTGGATTCGATTATTATTGTGTTTTACTTTGCATGTTTTGACTTCCAGAATAGCTAGGTTATTCTTTCCGAATGACTAAGTTATTTAAACACTCCACAGTCGTTCATATGTTGGAAGTAGGTATGAATTAAGACTGTCATGAATCGAGTTTGTAGATGGCTAAATGAGTTTTGACATATCAATGGTTGCTACAACATTCATGAGTGCTTATAAGTTATGAGTATTGGAATTAACCCATGCTCACTTGTATTACCTAATGGAATTTATCTCGAGTAATCGTGAGACGGTAATATCATATAAGTCTTCAAACCTAGAGACGTGAGTTGTTGCCTATGAGTTGGTTGTGCATTGATTGCACGAAAACGCATTAGTAACTTGATGTCATAAAACGTGCCTTTGTGTACAACTCAACAAGTAGTAGAACAAGAATATGAGTCGAAGTTTGTCTATTCCTTCTAGAAATAGAAGCGATATCTGGTCCCCTCGATGATTTTGTTTTGACCTATGTATCGGGCCCGGTCAGAACTAAATTGATGTGTTCGATTAAGTTCTTTGTCAAACGAATCGGAAATCGGGAAACAAACTGTTGGACAATAAGTACGATGTTGTTCCATGTATTTGTCCGGATGATATCATGAGAACAGAGGATTACATGATCACTTATCTAAAATGGCGCTTCATAGTTCAATAGAGTTTTCGAGAGCTACGATTGCTGGTTGGTTCCTGAAGTAATATAGGCAAATACAGTTATTAGAATTATCCAAGTAGGAGATTGTTGGATAAGGTGTCTAAGTCCATAGCTTATTTGGAATATACTTGACCCGACCCGGCATGGTCCATTTGGGTTGCACTTCACCCGAACTATTTATGGATAATATTATGAGAATTGTATACTTATGATTTATTAATATATTATAAGTTATAATATATTAATATGAAGTCACGTTATTTAATTAGTTTTTAGCCTTAAATTAATTATGAATTAATTTAGTGATTAAAAGGAAGACTAATTAAATTATGGGCTATTATATTTATATAGTGTGGGATAACACTCGTTAGGAAATGGGCTAAGCTTAAATGGGAGTCCATGGATGGTCCATGGAGCTTTTAACCCATGGATCCTCGGAAGAGGAAAAGACATGGGTTATTAGGGTTTACGCTAATCATCTACACTATATAAACAAGCCTATGTTGCATGAATTGACACCCTAGTGTGTGTGAGAAGTGGTGGCCGATTTCTAGAGCTAAAGTATACACTTTCATAAGTTTTCCAAGTTTGCGGTGATTTGTGATTTCCATTTGAGGCATTCACATTATTGGTGCTTGGCTCTCAAACTCCAAGGAATCAACAATCATCAAAAGGTATGTAATTCATCTAGTTCTTTTATGTTTAAAAGTTCCCCATGCCATGTTAGATAAGTTATAAACCTTGGAAAACAAATTTTGCATGTATTTTAGACAAACATAGATCCAATGTTTATTAGGGTTGCATGTACACTTAGGAAGTGTTAGAGTGCTCAAAACCCATCAATAATAGCATCGTACTTTTATTTTTTACACATAATACCCCCATACTGTTATTGTTAACATATAATAGCAGCGTACTTTTATTTTTTTACACATAATACCCCTGTACTTTTATTTTTAACATATAATAGCAGCGTACTTTTATTTTTTTTACATATAATACCCCCGTACTTTTATTTTTAACACATAACAATAGTGTACTTTTATTTTTTACACATAATTCCCCTGTACTTTTATTTTTAACATATAATAGCAGCGTACTTTTATTTTTTTAGACATAATACCCCTGTACTTTTATTTTTAACATATAATAGCAGCGTACTTTTATTTCTTAAACATAATACCCCTATACTTTTATTTTTACTACATAATAGCAACGTACTATTATTTTTTACACATAATACCCTCGTACTTTTATTTTTAACATATAATAGCAGCATACTTTTTTTACACATAATACCCCTGTACTTTTATTTTTAACATATAATAGCATCATACTTTTATTTTTGAACACATGATTCCCCCATGCTTACATTTTTTAACAAAAAATAACCATGTACTTTAATTTTTTATACATAATAACAGTAACTATTCAAAATTTTCATTCCAAAACAGCAACATACACGGTTTATGTCCAAAACTAAAAAAAAAGACAATTCTTTAAAACAATATTTTTTTATTTTCTGACAGCAACTACATATCTCATCCTTGTTTCTCTTGCACCGATTCAATAACTCAGAAGTCAACAAATCCAGTAGAAGTGACAACCTCGGAAGCCAACAAATGGTAGCTTATCAAGGCACTCTAAACCCTAAACTTAAGAGCGGGAACCGAGAGTCTGGGAGTAAGAAAAAGTTGCAGCCAACCCAAGGATCCTCAAAGAAACAACATGTTGTAGCTGTCCATGCGGACATGACACCTACTACATCAACACCAGTAAGACCATATGTTGGAAGCCTTCCAAAATGAAACAAGTGAAATTTCCATCATAAGGGAGCCTACCAGAAGCCGTGTTGTAATAGATGCAACAAGAAAGGACACACCACCCGGTACTGCAGATCTCAATCTCAACAGAACCAACAGTCAAACAACAACAACCGCAACAACAGCAACAACAACAATAATGTTGGGCCAGTCACACCTGCTATGGGTGTGGAGGAACCAGCCATTTCTGACGCAATTGTCCCAAGGCTAACAACCAAGGGGCACGAGGATTAGGAAGGGTCCTAACCTTGGGTCAAGGCGAAGCAATTCAAGACCCAACGGTTGCTACTGGTACGCTCCCACTTAACAACTCTTTCTCTTGCATCGTATTCGATAGTGGAGCTGAGTGAAACTTTGTTAGTAACAAATTCAAGCACTTACTAAAACAACAACCCCAGAAGCTAAACGAAGCCTTCGCGGTGGAAATGGCTAATGGAAAAAACCGAATCAACCAAAGATTTTTATGTAGGGTGCACCTTAACACTAAACAACCATTCATTTCAAATAAATTTGATGCGAGTAAATATTGGGAGTTTTTGATGTGATAATCAGCATGGATGGGTTAAGCCCCCACCATGCTGATATTGTGTGTCGTGAGAAGGTTGTTCGCATTCATCTCCCCAATCACGAAACCCTAATAATCTATGGTGATAAACCTGGCACCAATCTTCGTCTCATTTTGTGCATCAAGGCACAGAAGTGCCTGAACAAGAAGAACTACGTGTTCCTCACTTATGTTGAAGATAAATCCAAAGAAGAAAATCAACATTAAAGACATCCCAGTGGCATGCGACCTTGTGGATGTAATTCCTGAAGACCTTCCAAGAATACCCCCAGAAAGACAGGTTGGATTTTGAATCGACCTAATACTAGGAGCCACATCAATTGCCAATTCACCCTATAGGTTAGATCCCAACGAAATTCAGGAGTTATCCAGTTAATTGATAGAATTGTTGAGCAAAGGATTCATCTGACCAAGCTTCTCACCATGGGGAGCTCCGGTCTTGTTCGTCAAGAAAACGGATCCTTCAGAATGTGCATCGATTTTAGGGAATTCAATAAGCTCACTATGAAAAACCGATACCCACTTCCTCGGATTGATAACCTATTTGACCAGCTTCAAGGAGCTAGTTACCTCTCGAAAATAGATCTAAGATACAATTATCATCAGCTCCGAGTCCGAGAAGAGGACATTCCAAAAACTGCTGTTCGAACTCGATACGGCGATTTCGAATTCGTTATGATAGCCTTCAGTCTAACGAATGCCCCCAATGTATTCATGGACCATACGAACAGAGTTTTCCCAACCATTCCTAGTCAGCCTTTTAACTATTTTCATCGATAACATACTCGTTTGCTCACGAAACAAGAACAAACACTGTCAACACCTACAACCGGCTTTGAAGGCATCGAAGCCGGAGAATATCACGAAGGAAGCATTGTGTGGATGGGATAAAACTCTCGAAGTAAAAAGATGAATCTTATTGTTACAAGAGTTGAATTGGGCGCTATCTAGGTGATCGTCGATAGGTTAACCAAATCTGCCCATTTCCTACCAATAAAGGAATCAAACAAGATGGAAAGATTAACACAGATTTATATCAAAGAGATCGTGAGACTCCATGAAGTGCCAGTGTCTATAATCTTGGATCAAGTTAGTAGATTTACTTCGAGATTTTGTCAATCTCTTCAGAAAGTAAAGGGAACACAGCTTGACATGAGCACGACTTACCACCCTCAAACCGATGGCCAAAGAGAATGAACTATACAAACACTCGAGGACATGCTACGAGCCTATGTGATTGACTTATGCAAATCGTGGGATACCCACTTGCCCATGATTGAATTCTCATGCAACAATAGTTATCACATGAGCATCAAGGTTGCTCCTTTCAAGGCTCTTTATGGTCGTAAATGTAGATCACCTGCCAGTACTCTCACAGGACCAGAAATCATTCGCGAAACGACAAAGAAGATAATCCAAATCAGAGCTCTACTTCAAGCATCACGAGACCGACATAAGAGTTATGCTGACAAACGGCAAAAACCTCTAGAATTCCACGTCTGAGACTGGGTACTATTGAAATTCTCTTCCTGGAAAGCAATGATTCGCTTTGGGAAACGGGGAAAATTGAACCCGCAATACATTAGACCATTCGAGATTCTTGACCGAATTGGTCTGGTAGCCTATTAGCTACAGCCAAACTCTAAGCTCAGCAACGTACACCCTGTATTCCACGTCTCGAATTTGAAAAAGTTCTTATCAGATAAAGCTCTTATCATCCCTTTAGAAGAAATTGAAATAAACGAGAATCTCATGTTCGTTAAAGAACCAGACGAGATAATGGATAGGGAAGTGAACCATACTAAGCAGAGCCGCATTCCGATTGTGGAGGTTCGATGGAATGCCAAGCGCGGACCGGAATTCACATGGGAACGCAAAGATCAGATGAAGCAAAAGTACCCTCACCTATTCTCTCATTCATGAAACTATCTTTCGAAAGAATTTCGGAACAAAATTCCCTCTAACGGGGGGATGATGTCACAACTAGAATTTTAGCTAGGAAATTCTATTCTCATGTAGTCATTCAACTATTGAAATACATGTAATCTAAGTGAATATCATACTCAATACTTATTCCAATACATCTCATATGTTCAACTAAGGGTTGGAAACCCTAGAAATCCCGATTCAAGCTCATTATGGACTAGGATTCTCTTATTGTGTTCTAATTGGAATCCATTCATCAATCTATAACATTTTGGGCCATTTGGGCCTAGAATGATTCATTCTACCTCCAACGGGCCAGGATGGGTCATAAATTATTTAATTAACCTTAATGATGGCATAACCCATTCCTTCTACCATTTTGGGCCGTGAGCCTCCTTAAGAGCCCAATGGGCCGAAAAATAATTTTTAGGATTCATAAATTCGAAAAAGCCCAAAAATGGGCCAAATCACTTCATCCTTATCTCTCTTAAGCCCAAATTCTCGACCCACTATGCTTAGACAAAAAAAGATATTAATGAAGGATTTAGGGATAAGTGACACCTCATAATTACATGGAAGACATCCATGCATTGTCTTCCATGTATCTAGGCATGCAAGATTACCTCCCATATATCAAGGCAAACCCCCCCCCCCCTTCTTCTCTCGGCAGTAACACCCCACAACACCACCTCCATTTCTTTCTTTCAAACTCTCTCAAGAACACCTCATCCTCCTCTAAAAATTTTCGAGATTTTGGGCATTTCCAAGAAGTTTTTTTTCCACTAAGATCATCATTTTTGGTAAGTTATACTTGGATCTATGGTTTAGTTTCTTGATTACTTAAAAAATCTCTATTTAAATCATAATATTTCATGATCTATGCTCTTAAACTTCATAGAGTTCGAAAACTTCTTCAAGGTGTTGCTAGGGCCGAAAATCTTCTTATATCATCACCAAAAATCAAATCCAAAACTTCAAGGTGAGTTCATACCCCCTTGTTTCGGTTTTATCTTGTTTTGGGGGGAGAATACAAGTCACCATGTGTTTAGATCTATGTTTTTGTACATGTTATGTGTGATTTTCTTAGTTTATGTTGTGATTATGTGATAAAATATGATGGATCTCGAAAACTATAACAAAAATGAGTGAGATTTGTAAACTAAAACACTCTAAGCAACATTATATAAAAGACGAAAGTGTTAAACATGACTAAGATGTGAAAAACTAAACAAAACCGAATATAAGGTTCATTTTTGACAAATAAACAAAAGTTGGGACATTTATGACATTTACTATTTTACAAGGGCAAAAAGTGGTCATATTTGCATAAAAATCGGTCTTTATGATGAACATAATTTCCAAAGGGCCGAAAGTGTAAATTTTTGCATAATGGGTCTTGTTTTGGGCCTTTACGGTTTATTTGGGCTTAAAGTGTGAAATCTTGATTTTATGGATTAAATTGTCACTCAATACGAATATGTGCCAAAAATGTAAATCTATGGACTTATGGGCCGAAAATGTCACTATCTTTGAATTTGGGCCAAAAATGTTATTTTCCTAAAAATTAGGCCGAAATTGTCATTTTCATCAAATAAGGGCTGAAAATGTAAATTCCTATAAAAATGGGCCAAAAACATAAATATATTTATATTTGGGCCAAATTTGCAATTTATTAGTTAATTGGGCCAAAAATATAAATTCTCATGAATTAATGGGCCAAAATGTCAATTTTAACCAAAATGGGCCAAAGATGTTATTTTATTTGAAATAAGTCCAAAAATGCCTATTTTAAGTCTTAAGGGACCTAAAGTGACATTTTTATGAAAAATGAGCTCAAACCTGTCACGCCACCGAACCAGACGGCGGAAACGTCTGAGGGCTCGCGTGACTTAAATTGAATATCATCACAATGAATATACATGAATCATAACATAAACATCACCATGCATCAATATATTACAACTGACATTGTTCACATCAAGTACATTGTTTTAACATTACAAATCCATAACATAAATTGTTTGATAGTTTCAAAAGCACAACACCCTAACATACTTGGTATTACTCCTCAGCTTATCTGTTACCTGAGAATACAAGTTATTTTGAAAATGGTCAACATATGGAATGTTGGTGAGTTCATAAGCAGGTTTGATATGAAAATGTTTTGTGTAGTTTGTAAGAAAACAACCCATAAAATCCGATATTTTTTGAAAAGACCATTGTTTATATAAAAGTGTGAAGATCCGTAAATATATGCATGATGATTTCCAAACGTGTATAGTTGAAAAGCTTTGTATTAAAAGTACCAGTGAAAAATGTTGATCTACCTTGGAAAACCCGATGTTTTCCGATAACAAAATATCATATAATTGTTCGAATTGTTATTCCATCACATGAATTATTTTGATTTGTCTTTATTACTCGATTAGTATTGGGTTTATTTATGTGAGTCCTTATAACCATGCATGATAATGACTAGTTCGCCTGTCTTGGCACTCTGGTGAACGTCGGAATTGATCTTAAGATTTTGTCATCCTAGACTGGCCGAGTCTAACTGTAGCGAACAGCTGAGGTGTGGGGGAGTCACCCCCGTATAGATCTATACACAAACTCTCGCTCTCCCTCCAGGAGACTTTGTTTATAACTACAGACTACGACCGACATGCGTTGGTGCCCTCTGTTATTACTCACTAAATCCCAATTGAATTTGATTACTATTGATTATCGACCTGTATTTGTTTACTTGAATTGATGGTGAGCCTAACAGACGAGAAGAAGAGGATCACGAGATCCTACTAATCACGTTTGTTATTCAAGGCTGTCGAGTATGCGACGGACACGTTGGTCTATTTTGCATATGATTTATTTGGACCTTACTAGCAATGCTAATGGGTCACTGAGGCCCAATAGCACTTAAAAGCCATTGAGGGTCCCATAAGTATGTAATTGAGTCACAGGAGGCCCAATAAACATTTACTTTTATCGTTGGGACAAAAAGTTATGTTAATGGGTCACAAAGGCCCAATAAGCATGATTTGAGACTTTCAAGCCCAAAGATTTCAATATTTACTTGTTTTAGGTATAGTATAATTGTCGGAATATTTGATTGAACAATTGTTAAATTTATATCGGTACGAGACCGGTCGGTCGTTTATAATGATATTTGGAAATTTATGTATATTCATCTTTCCAATTTTCATAAGTTGTAGGTTGGTATTTTTGACCCAAATATCTTAATAATAAAACAATTGACTCAAAATATTGGTTTGACCTTTTCAGGCCTTCTCTAATAAAAATGACAATTTTAGTCCCTTATATATAAAAAAGACATTTTAGGCCCTAAACCATTTTCTTGTCATTTTTGACCCATAGACTTTGTTTAAGTGATGATTTTAGCTCAAAATTTACTCTTTGGCAGTTTCAGCCCCTCCAGTAAAGAGATTTTCAGTTTAAACCCAAACTTTTCGCAACTTTTACAATTTTGGCCCAAAATCCAAAAAGTTTACATTTTTTTATCCTTGTTTAAAAAAATCATTTTAACCCCTGAAATAGTCTTGTTTACCCTTTTTCCCCATGTTTTGAGAAATATATCATTTCAGTCCCTCGGAAATCACATTTTTCGCAATTTTGGGCTTAATGGGCCGAAAAGCCCAAAAATTGGCCCATTAAGCTACAAATTATATTTGTAGCCCTTTAAAGAGTATGATATTCATAAACCTTTATTTTTACTATTATGACTCATTGAGTCCTTAATAAAACCATGAATGACAATTTTCAACCCATCTTTTGTTTATTTGACAAATATAGCCCAAAAATGAGTTTTATGTTGCAATATGTTCATTATAACCTTATAGGGTAATTTTTCTTGACTTGTTTAGTGTAATATATCATAGATCATGTTTATCTCCCTGTTAGATCCATAGATCTCAAAATATCATGTATTTTTGGCACATATTTACTCCATAACACAAGAAATCACACATAGCATACAAATACACATAGATCTACACATTTTACTTGTATTCTCCCCCATAAAACATATGGAAACCGAAAATAGAGGGGTATGAACTCACCTTTGCTTTTTGTTTTCGGTTTTGAAGAAGAAGTGGAAATATTTTTGGTCTTAGCACACCCTTGATGTAGATCTCGTGTTTATGGAGCTTCTAAGGTGTGATCATGGAACAAAAACCATGTAAGAAGGAGTTTTTCATATTAAGATTGAAGAAGATACTTGTGGTTGACAATAGCTTACCAAAGATTTGAATGGTTGAAGAATAATCCTTAGAACACTAGCAAAATTTTGACATCATGGAGGAAGGATGAGGATGATCTTTGAGAGGTTTGGATAGAATTTTCAAGTGTATCTGTGTGTGTTTTGGCTCTTGGCCGAGAGGAAGAAAAAGAGAGAGAGGGAAAGAGAGAGGTGAGGTGACTTCCTTGGTTGCATGGTGGTTTAAAGCCTTGATGCATGTTAGATTTTATGGAGGTGGCACTCCAAAGTCAACTCTTCTATCATTTCACTTATTTCCCCTTTTTTTATACATGGGCCAAAATGGGCTAAGGAAGAGGAAAGGAATCACCGTAGGCCCATTCGAAGTCTTGCTCCAAATAATGAGGCTAAATGACTATTTCTTGGCCCATTGGGCTTCTAGGGGTGTTCACGGCCCAATTTAGCATAAAGGAATGAATTTGAGTCCATTAAAGCTAATTGGATTTGTTTTGGCCCAATAAGGCCCATTAAAGATAAACTAGTCCATTTTAGGCTTATAAGGCCCAAAAGGTTAAGTTTCATGGAATTGGGTCCAATTAGAGCCCATATAAGAGTTCTAAGCCCAAAATAGTCAAATTGGAAACATATTGGCCCATTAGGCCCAATAAGGAAGTCCTAGTCCAAAATAGATTTAAACCGGGAGTTTTAGGGTTTCCAACTTTTGTGGACTATTTGAAAGTTTGAATAGGGTGTTTGATGGAGATTTTTGTTCTTATTGAATAAGCATCATACATGCTTTCACATTTTTGGTTCACAAATATTATCATTGTTGTTGTTACAAGATATAGAATTCCTAGTTGTGACATCATCCCCCCGTTAGAGGGAATTTCGTCCCGAAATTCTTTTTAAAGCTAGATTTAAGAATGTGAGAATAGGTGAAGGTACATCTGCTTCATCTGGTCTTCGCGTTCCTATGTGAATTTTGGCCCATGCTTCGCGTTCCACCGTACTTTCACAATCGGAATGCGGCTTTGCTTAGTACGTTTCACCTCCCTATCCATGATTTCGACTGGTTCTTCGACGAACAGGATATTCTCGTTGATTTCGATTTCTTCAAATGGAATAACGAGGGTTTCGTCGGATAAATACTTTTTCAAATTTGAAACATGGAACTCGGGGTGTACACTGCTGAGCTCAGCAGGTAGCTATAGTATGTAAGCCACTAGACCGATTCGGGGAAGAATCTCGAAGGGTCCAATGTATCGTGGGTTCAGCTTTCCCAATTTTCCAAAACGAATAACCCTTTTCCAGGGAGAGACCTTTAACAACACCCGATCCACGACTTGAAATTTCATGGGCTTTCGTCGTTTATCAACGTATCTCTTCTGCCGGTCTCGTGATCGTTGTAGTCGAGCTCTAATTTGAACTATTTTCTCCGTTGTTTCGCGTATGATCTTCGGTCCCGTTAATGCATTGTTTGATGTCTGTCTTCCTGCTAGCTGAGTATCACCTACCTCATCCCAACACAACAGTGATCTGCATTTACGCCCGTATAGTGCTTCGAAAGGAGCAACTTTGATGCTTGAGTGATAACTGTTGTTGTATGAGAATTCGATTAAAGGCAAGTGGGTATCCTACAACCTTCCAAAGTCTATCACACATGCACGAAGCATGTCTTCAAGGGTTTGAATGGTTCGTTCGCTTTGACCATCCGTTTGAGGGTGGTAAGTAGTGCTCATGTCGAGTTGTGTTCCCAGCACTTTCTGAAGTGATCACCAAAAACGTGAAGTGAATCTACTATCTCTATCTGA